>NC_074681.1:32743320-33110820 GCF_029448725.1 Salvelinus fontinalis | reverse complement strand
TTTGGTGGAAAGCTGTCCTCTTGCCATGTGGAAATGCCAACTGCGTTCGGGATGAACTGGAAGCGTGCCCAGCTATTCACAGCGTTAAAGAAATAAATGTCCCAAAATCGCACTAAACGGATATAAATTGCTATAAAACGCTTTAAATTAACTACCTTATGATGTTTTTAACCCCTATAACGAGTAAAAACATGACCGGAAAAATATAACAGGCTAAACTAACGCTTGGAAAAATAGCAGGTCGATGTCCTCCACGCGCATTACGCAGCTGCAAAGGAGCTCCTACCTACAGGGTTTTTTTATTTATAGGGCCTGTGAACGCGCAATCGACCCCATTCAAATCGTCATCACGTAAAGGCATCCAGGGGAAGACGTAAGCAGTGTCCGTATAGTCATAGAAATAACAGTGCCCTTTTAACTGACTCCAGAACAGTGGCCAAAATTTCTGAAATCTGACTCCATGTCAGGGAAATTGCTGTAGAATGGGCTCTGTTCCACTTAGAGACAAAATTTCAACTCCTATAGAAACTATAGACTGTTTTCTATCCAATAATAATAATAATATGCATATTGTACGATCAAGGATTTTGTGGGAAGCCGTTTCAAAAATTACACGATTAGCATAAATAGTCTCAACAGCGCCCCCATCCTCAACAGGTTTTAAGTGATATGACATGCTATTCTATAAAATCCTTATGAACAAAATAAGCTTTTTGTGTGTATGGAAAATTCCAGGGACCTTTAATTTCAACCCATGAAACATGGGACCAATAATATACAGTAGTACCAGTCAAAAGTTTGGACACACTTACTCATTCGAGGATTCTTTATTTTTACAATGTTCTACGTTGTAGAATAATATTGAAGACATCACAACTACAAAGGTAACACATTAAAATCAAAATATATGTTATATTTGAGATTCTTCAAAGTAGCCACCAATTTGCCTTGACGACAGCTTTACACACTCTTGGCATTCTCTCAACCAGCTTCACCTGGAATGGTCTTGAAGGAGTTCCCACATACCTGAGCACTTGTTGGCTGCTTTTCCTTCACTCTGTGGTCCAACTCATCCCAAACCATCTCCATTGGGTTGAGGTCGGGTGATTGTGGAGGCCAGGTCATCTGATGCAGCACTCCATCAATCTCCTTCTTGGTCAAATATCCCTAGCACAGCCTGGAGGTGTGTTAGGTCATTGTCAGGATGAAAAACAAATGATGGCGTATCGTTGCAGATTGCTGTGGTAGTCATGCTGGTTAAGTGTGCCTTAAATTCTAAATAAGTCACAGACATTGTCTCCAGCAAAGCATCCCCTCACCATCACACCTCCTCTGTGCTTCACGGTGGTACTCACACAAGCGGAGATCATCCATTCACCTACTCTGCGTCTCACAAAGACACGGCAGTTGAAACCAAAAATCTCAAATTTGGACAGATTTCCACCGGTCTAATGTCCATTGCTCGTGTTTCCTGTCCCAAGCAAGTCTCTTCTTATTATTGATGTTCTTTAGTAGTGGTTTATTTGCAGCAATTTGACCATGAAGACCTGCTTCACGCAGTCTACTCTGAACAGTTGGTGTTGAGATGTGTCTGTCACTTGAACTCTGTGAAGCATTTATTTGGGCTGCAATTTCTGAGGCTGGTAATTCTAATGAACTTATCCTCTTCAGCAGAGGTAACGCTGGGTCTTCCTTTCCTGTAGCGGTCCCTGTGAGAGGAAGTTTCATCATAGCGCTTGATGGTTTTTGCGACTGCATTTTAATTATGGCAAGCCTAAATAAGTTCAGGAGTAAACATTTGCGTAACGAGTCACATAAGTTGCAAGGACTCACTCTGTGTGCAATAAGTGTTTAACATGATTTTCTAATGACTACCTCATCTCTGTACCCCACACATACCATTATCTGTAAGGACCCTCATTTGAGCAGTGAATTTGACACTCAGATTCAAACACAAAGACCATGGAGGTTTTACAATGCCTCGCAAAGAAGGTCACCTATTGGTAGATGGGTAAAAAAAATACAAATGACAGACATTGATATCCCTTTGAGCATGGTGAAGATATTAATTACACTTTGGATACCTAGTCACTACAACAATACTTTATAACCTTTTATAACTCAATTGCCAGAAAGGAAGGAAGCTGCTTAGGGATTTCACCAAGAGGCCAATGGTGACAGTTAAATAATTGAATGGCTGTGATAGGAGAAAACTGAGGATGGATTAACACCATTGTAGTTACTAGACAATACTAACCTAATTGGCAGAGAAAAATAGAAGGAAGCTTGTACAGAATAAAACTATTCCAAAGCATGCACTCTGTTTGCAACAAGGCACTAAAGTAATACTGCACAAAATGTGGCAAAGCAATTCACTTTTTGTCCTGATTACAAAGTGTTATGTTTGGGGCAAATACAACACATTACTGAGTACCACTCTCCATATTTTTAAGCATAGTGGTGGCTGTATTATTTTATGGGTATTCTTGTAATCGTTAAGGACTTTAGAATTTGTTAGGATAAAAAATAAATGGTGTCACGAACGACGTCGGGAGAAGGAGAAGAGGACCAAAGTACAGCGTGGTAAGTGTTCATATTTTACTAAAAGAAACTGAATACTGAACAAAACAACAACGAAACGACAAACGAACAGTTCTGTAAGGTGAACACACAAAACAACCACCCACAAACACAGGTGGGAACAGGCTACCTAAGTGTGATTCTCAATCAGAGACAACGATAGACAGCTGCCTCTGATTGGGAACCATACCAGGCCAAACACATAGAAATACAAAACAAGGACAACATAGAACACCAGACATAGAATGCCAACCCAAACTCACGCCCTCACCAACCAAAATAGAGACAAATGACAAATGGAATCAAATCAAAGTTTATTTGTCACATGCGCTGAATACAACAGGTGTAGACCTTACAGTGAAATGCTTACTTACAGGCTCTAACCAAATCTGTAAAAAAGTTATTAGGTGAACAATAGGTCGGTAAAGAATAAAACAACAGTAAAAAGACAGGCTATATACAGTAGCGAGGCTATAGAAGTAGCAAGGCTAAATACAGACACCGGTTAGTCAGGCTGATTGAGGTAGTATGTACATGTAGATATGGTTAAAGTGACTATGCGTACATGATGAACAGAATGTAGCAGTAGCGTAAAAGAGGGGTTGGTGGGTGGGACACAATGTAGATAGCCCGGTTAGCCAATGTGCGGGAGCACTGGTTGGTCGGCCCATTTGAGGTAGTATGTACATGAATGTATAGTTAAAGTGACTATGCATATATGATAAACAGAGAGTAGCAGCAGCGTAAAAATAGGGGTTGGGGTTGGGGGGGGGGGGGGGGGGGGCACAATGCAAATAGTTCGGGTTGCCATTTGATTACCTGTTCAGGAGTCTTATGGCTTGGGGGTAAAAACTGTTGAGAAGCCTTTTTGTCCTAGGCTTGGCACTCCGGTACCACTTGCAATGCTGTGGTGTGCAATGCTGTGCTTCCATTTGTAGTCTGTAATTGTTTGCAAGCCCTGCCACATAAGACGAACGTCGGAGCAGGTGTAGTATGATTCAATCTTAGCCCTGTATTGACGCTTTGCCTGTTTGATGGTTCGTCGCAGGGCATGGAGCTAAGCACAAGCAAAATCTTAGATTAAAACCTGGTTATCTGCTTTCCACCAGACACTGGGAGATGAATTCACCTTTCAGCAGGACAATAACCTAAAACACCAGGCCAAATCTACACAGGAGTTACTTACCAAGAAGACAGTAAATGTTCCTGATTGGCCGAGTTACAGTTTTGACTTAAATCTACTTGAAAATCTATGGCAAGACCTGAAAATGGTTGTCTAGCAATGATCAACAAAGAATTTTGAAAATAATTATCCAGGTGTGGAAAGCTCTTAGACTTAACCAGAAAGACTCACAAGCTGTAATCGCTGCCAAAGGTGCTTCTACAAAGTATTGACTCAGGGGTGTGAATATTTATGTAAATTAGATATTTCTGTATTTCGTTTTCATTTTGTCATTATGGGGTATTGTGTGTAGATGGGTGAGAAAACAAATATATTTAATCACATTTTTATTCAGGCTCTAACACAACAACATTTGAAATAAGCCAAGGGGGTTGAATACTTTCTGAAGACATTTACATTACAATCTACTTCATTACAAAAATACTCCGGTATTATATTTGAAAAAGCATATACATCAACTAAGTTAGAAGGAAAACATTTATTCATACCAATAAAAAGCGGTTATGTTTGCACTTTCAATTCATTAGTATTTATATTCAAGCTGCTGCAGATGAGGCTGCATGTGTTTAAAAACACTCGTAATACGCCTGGAATGTGGATGACAAATCCACCTGATTAGATGTCACAATGTATAAGAGACATCATCCGGCACCATGCATCATATTCATATGCCATGCATTGTAAATGTGCCAGTGCTTGGTGAGACAGCCTGCTGATAGGAATCTGATAATATTTGGATAAATAGAATAAAAACTGAGTGACGGTTTTCACTTCTCACAATATGAATGTCTGTCAGAGAGCTTCTGGACTGGAGTAATGCATATGCTGATTGTAAAGGGATTAGCTTGTTGACAGTAGAAGGGAATGTATGTTGATTGAATAGGGGTGGATAAGCTATAGGCTGGAACTGAATAAATGTTTGTTGATCATAAAGAAGTATATTGATTCCAGACACATCATTACATATCAGACTTCACGCTGTCCATAGGGCCCCACTGCTGCTATAGGGACCCTGGCCAAGTCACTTTCACTAAGATATCATACGAACATGGCATAAGTCATGGAAAAATGTAAAGAATAATCTTCATAACTGCAACATTTTCTCGACAAACTCATGCAAAATGTGTAGAATTGCAAGATATCTGCTTTGAGCCATTCCACCTCAAAAACACAGGAAAGAGGATTTCGACACCCACCATCTCAGATTGTTCTGAAATCGCTTCTGTAGTTTTAGTAGGAACAGATACAATTTAGCATTCCTGAAACATTATTTTGTTGAAATATAATCTGATCTCTGAGAAATTAAGCTTATTGTTTGCAGCCAAAAAGGTCATTTTAATTTATAAGACATATAGTACCCAACATTCAATTTGGACCAAACGTGTTCCTACTAATGAATAAGACATGAGGAATCCATAATTGTTCGGTCAAAAGCCACCCACGGACTCCCCATACCCCATGCCAATCCCACCCCAACAACCAGTATACGGTATCAGTTCTCAATATTTAACAAGTAGTATGAAGCTGTGGCTTGGAGTGTTGCTTCTCCATACTATATAATGTATTCCCTGTGAATCTGGTGATGTTATTTTTCCGCTGCTCAGAGAAATTAGTAATTGAAGTCGCTTGCATTATTTACTATGAGGGCACGGTACAAGACCCAAATGCAGACACGGGACACAGATGGTTCGAGTCTCTGATATTTATTATAATACAAGGGGCAGGCAAGAAAATGGTTGTGGACAGGCAAAAGATCATAAACAAGGTCAGAGTCCAGGAGGCACAGAGTGGCAGGCAGGCTCGAGGTCAGGGCAGGCAGTATGGTCAGGCAGGCGTGTTCAGAGTCAAGGCAGGCAAGGGTCAAAACCAGGAGGACTAGCAAAAACAGAGATAAGACAAAGCAGACACACGGAAAAACACGCTGGTTGACTTGACGAACTGGCAACAGACAAACAGGGAACACCGGAATAAATACAGAGGGACTAATGTGGAAAACGGGTGACACCTGGAGGTGGGTGGAGACAATCACAAAGACAGGTGAAACAGATCAGGGCGTGACAATTTACCATAAAGTAGTGTGAAAGTACCAGTTTAGACCACTCGATGAAGCTGTTCCTACTTTAATGCTACACTCTTTTATCCATTTTGCTGCCCTCTCATGTTTATTAAATAGATCACAACATTTATTTTGCGTCTTTGGGTAGAAAAGTGATAGATTTGTCTCATTATGAAAATAAATAGTGTGGTCATCCTCACAATTCAATCCAGTCCTCACTGAAAACAAATCCATTTTTCTTGGCATTCGATTGCTTCAACCCAACTCTACTTGAATAATGCAACATGTGATTAAAAACAGATAAACACACTAACCTACATACAGTGATGCCCAGGACCAGCTTATCGTAAATTGAGACAGAATTATTTCCCCCTCCCTGCAATACAATCTCGACTCTTCTGTTCTTCTCTAGGAAGTAACGCTAGAATCAGCCGATGCCAATGAGATACGTGGACACTGAAAAGACAATATAAAAGAGGAAATAAAGCATGTAAGTCAATAATTGTGAATTGTTCTATGTGTGTGTGGGCGAGAGGGTGTCAGTGGGTGTATGTGTGGGCATGTGTCCGTGTATATGAATGGGAGAGTGAAGGCAGGTGAATATGAATAAATCAAATCAAACTTTATTGATCACATGCGCCGAATAAAACAAGTGTAGACCTTACCATGAAATGCTTACTTACAAGCCCTTAACCAACAATGCAGTTCAAGAAAGAGTTAAGAAAATATTTACAAAACAAGCTAAAGTAAAAAATTATAACAAGTAACACAATATAATAACAATAACGAGGCTATATACAAGGGGTTCCGGTACCGAGTCAATGTGCAAGGGTACAGGTTAGTCAGGTTAGTCAGGTCATTTTCACATGTAGGTAGGGGTAAAGTGACTATGCATAGATAATAAACAGCGAGTAGCAGCAGTGTAAAACCAAATGGGAGGGGGTCAATGTATTTAGTATGGGTGGCCATTTGATTAATTGTTCAGCGGTCTTATGGCTTGGGTTAGAAGCTGTTAAGGTGCCTTTTGGGCCCAGACTTGGCGCTCCGGTACCGTTTGCCGTGTGGTAGCAGAGAGAACAGTATTTGAGTTGGGTGACTGGAGTCTTTGACAATATGTGTAGGAGGGAGGGGGAGAATGGGTGTGAGGAAGCATATGGGGATACCTCGCCAGTTGTACAACTGACTGCATTCAGCTGAAATGTGTCTGGCGCATATAACCCAACCCCTCTGAATCAGAGCGGTGCGGGGGGCTGTCTTAATCGACATCCACGTCATCGGCGCCCGGAGAGTAGTTGTTGTTGGGTGTTAATTGCCTTGCTCAGGGGCAGAACAATAGGTTATATGACATAGCGTATACTGTAACTATGTACTGTATTTATACTATGATCCTCCCATTCTATGGAATGCCCACCGCCCTCATATATCATGTCTGATAAAATGTTTTACTTGGTTCTTCAATGATAGACAGAACCGATAAGGTTAACTTTGATTCTATACAAGAAAAAAAAGAAAAAATCCAATGTATCACATGAAATATGCATGGGCTCCATGATGGGGGCAAAAAAAAGCAAATGGTTCTCAAACACTTAAAGAGATTGGCAGCAGATGTCGTTTTCTTGCCAGAGTTACATTTAAAAAAAATATATATATACATGTTACATTTAAAGAGAAGCTGGGTTGGTGAGGCCTGTGCTGTCTCTTACTGTAGTATCAGCAGAGGTGTAGGCATCCCAATAAATAAGAATACAGCATTTTCCCTTATGGACCAAGAAGGCAATTTTGAATTTTACCTTACATTGTGAAAATTACACTTGGGTGTTTTAAGATAGAATTTGAGCTATATTATATCAAATTCAAACAGGAACTATTATCTTAGCAGGTGAACTAAATCATATAGTTGTTACGATTGACAGACGTAGCAATAAAAAAGGCAAATTTAAGGAGCCTCCAAAGCGGTTGAAAAATGTCATCTCTACAAATAATTGACAGAACACCTGGAGATTACCATTCCCAACTACAAATACTAATCCTGTTTTTCTCAAAGTAAGAACATCTATTCAAGAATTGACTAGATTTTGTTTCCAAAAATGCACTCTACAATTTACTGGATTCCAAAATTCATGATATAGTGATAACGGATCATTCTTAATTACACCAATAGAAAATACACTTAGCGACCAGAATTTGGAGAATAAACAAAGCACATGTTCTGGACCCAAAATGTATTAAATACATAAACAAAAAAATTAAAACCTTTGCCATTACAAATGTAGACATAGAGGACAGAGAAAAGCCAACCCCTGGTATAATTGAAGATGTCTTCAAGGCGTGCATTAGGGGATGATAATCTTATACTCCCCAAAAATTCAATTGATTTAGAATGAAAAATAAATCCCTATTTTAGAAAAAGCACATGAATAATCTTTACAATGTAAAGAAGAAAATACATTTCTGAACATAAGCAGGAATACAATTTTTTACTTTTGAAGATAGCCAACAACTAAATAAAGCATACTACTTAATCATCCTGTTGTGTTCGTTTAGGTTAATTCATTCTGTGTTCCCGGTCCAAAATGACCGCCCCATTATAGCTGATTATAAATCCATAATAATACATATATTATCACCTAATGTTGTGTTAGATCTTTTTATCAAGTTAAGTTCTTGTGAACATCACACGTTTTTAACTTCTATTTGCTATTTATGGCCTGTAGGTCTCATTGACCTGAGCTTATACAACTCATTTTTGAGTAGAAAAAGCATAATGTACGGATTATTTTTACTATAACAAATACTCAGATGAAACATATATTTATCACAGACTACTTTCTCCTCTAATGCATCTTCACTGTCCGTTTCCTCTCCTCACCAGTGTCATGATCAAAGACATGAAGAACCTCACATACATTTTATCGTTTGGTCATTGTGCTGCCACAGAACGAATTGTGAGCAAGGCCTCAAAAAAGCTTTATGTACCAGAACGGCGAGAAAAGTTCTATATACTGTATTATTGAAACAATGTTGCGATTGTTTGTGAAAATAACAACAGGTGTGGTTCCGTGGGGGAAAGAATCTATTGAGGAAAGGTTGCCATGGAAGCCAAGAAGGAGGGGGGTGTGTGTATGCTCAAACAAACATGTATGTGGGGGTCTGGGAGAGGAAGTGTGATGAATGGGCATGTGCCTGAACTCAATTTAATACACTAATTGTAGTCTGACCCATTAATTTCTAATGACCGGTCATTTTTACCCTGGAACACCACAGGTGTACAAAAGTGATATAAAACACCCAAAATGTCATGAAAATCATCCAAATATATTTTGTGTGTTCAGGCGCCCAGTGTGTACAAAGTCATGGAACCTCATGACAATCAGATTAAATTAACTACATTTTTCAGTGAGGAAATTTGTAAATCGGTTCAATTCAGACGCTCTCATTTGTTGACTTCTGTAACCGTAAAAGCATTGGTTTCATGCATGTTAACATTAGAAGCCTTCTCCCTCAGTTTGTTTTATTCACTGCTTTAGCACACTCCGCGAACCCGGATGTCCTAGCCGTGTCTGAATCCTGGCTTAGGAAGGTCACCAAAAATCCAGAAATTTCCATCACTAACTATAACATTTTCCAATAAGATAGAACTGCCAATGGGGGCGGAGTTGCAATCTACTGCAGAGAGCCTGCAGAGTTCTGTCTTACTATCCAGGTCTGTGCCCAAACATTTCGAGCTTCTACTTTTAAAAATCCACCTTTCCAGAAACAAGTCTCTCACCGTTGCCGCTTGTAATAGACCCCCCTCGGCCCCCAGTTGTGCCCTGGACACCATATGTGAATTGATCGCCCCCCATCTATCTTCAGAGTTCGTACTGTTAGGTGACCTAAACTGGGACATGCTTAACACCCCGGCCATCCTACAATCTAAGCTAGATGCCCTCAATCTCACACAAATCTTCAAGGAACCTACCAGGTACAACCCTAAATCCGTAACCATGGGCACCCTCTTAGATATCATCCTGACCAATCTGCCCTCTAAATACACCTCTGCTGTCTTCAACCAGGATCTCAGCGATCACTGGCTCATTGCCTGCGTGTGTACTGGGTCCGCGGTCAAACGACCACCCCTCATCACTGTCAACCGCTCCCTAAAACACTTCAGCGAACAGTGCCACATTCAAAAATTGTAAAACTAATAACAGATATAGCCCTTGGTTCACCCCAGACTTGACTGCCCTTGACCAGCACAAAAACAAAGCATCGAATTAGCATCAAATAGCCCCTGCGACATGCAACCTTTCAGGGAAGAGGAACCAATATACTCAGTCAGTTAGGAGCTAAGGCTAGCTTTTTCAAACAGAAATTTGCTTCCTGTAGCACTAATTCCAAAAAGTTTTGGGACACTGTGAAGTCCATGGAGAACAAGAGCACTTCCTCCCAGCTGCCTACTGCACTGAGGATAGGAAACACTGTCACCACCGATAAATCTACGAAAATCGAAAATGTCAATAAGCATTTTTTCACGGCTGACCATGCTTTCCACCTGGCAACCCCTACTCTGGCCCAATCCCCCCCCCCCCCCCCCCCACTTCTCCTTCACCCAAATCCAGACAGCATGTGCTGAAAGAACTGCAAAATCTGGATCGCTACAAATCAGCTGGGCTAGACAATCTGGACCCTCTCTTTCTAAAATGATCTGCCGAAATTGTTGCAAACCCTATTACTAGCCTGTTCAACCTCTCGTATCGTTTGAGATCGCCAAAGATTGGTAGGTTGCCGCAGTCATCCCCCGCTTTGACCCAAACTGTTATAGACCTAAATCCATCCTGCCCTGCCTTTCTAAACATTTCTAAAGCCAAGTTAATAAACAGATCACCGACCATTTCGAATCCCACCGTACCTTCTCCACTATGCAATCTGTTTTCCGAGCTAATCATGGGTGCACCTCAGCAAAGCTCAAAGGTCCTAAACGATATCATAACCGCCATCGATAAAAGACAGTACTGTGCAGCCGTCTTCATCGGCCTGGCCAAGGCTTTGACTCTGTCAATCACCGCATTCTAATCGGCAGACTCAGTAGCCTTGGCTTCTCAAGTGACTGCCTCACCTGGTTCACCAACAACTTCACCCAGATAGAGTTCAGTGTGTCAAATCGGAGGGCCTGTTGTCCAGACCTCTGGCAGTCTCTATGGGGGTGCCACAGGGTTAAATTCTCGGGCCAACTCTTTTCTCTGTATATACTGTATCAATGATGTCGCTCTTGCTGCTGGTGATTCTCTGATCCACCTCTACGCAGACAACCCTATTCTGTATACATCTGGCCCTTCTTTGGACAATGTGCTAACAAGCCTCCAAACGAGCTTCAACACCATACAACACTGGCTTCTACTGCTCTTAAATGCTAGTAAAACTAAGTGCATGCTCTTCAACCAATTGCTGCCCGCACTTTCCCGCTCGACTAGTATCACTACTCTGGACGGTTCTGACTTAGAATATGTGGACAACTACAAATACCTGGGTGTCTGGTTAGACTGTAAACTCTCCTTCCAGACTCACATTAAGCATCTCCAATCCCAAATTTAAATTAGAATCGGCTTCCTATTTCATGCCGCCAAACATACCATCGTAAAACTGACTATCCTACCGATCCTTGACTTTGGCGATGTCATTTACAAAATAGCCCCCAACACTCTTCTCAGCAAACTGGATGGTCAGCAAACTCCAGGTCATCTATAAGTCTTTGCTAGGTAAAGCTCCCCCTTATTTCAGCTCACTGGTCACCATAGCAACACCCACCCGTAGCACGCGCTCCAGCAGGTATATTGCACTGGTCATCCCCAAAGCAACACTTACTTTGGCTGCCCTTCCTTCCTGTTCTCTGCTGCCAATGACTGGAACGGATTGCAAAAATCTCTAAAGCTGGAGTCTTATATCTCCCTCTCTAACTTTAAGCATCAGCTGTCTGAGCAGCTTACCAATCACTGTACCTGTACACAGCCAATCTGTAAATAGCACACCCAACTACCTCATCCCCATATTATTACCTACCCTCTTGCTCTTTTGCACCCCAGTATCTCTACTTGCACATTCATCATCTGCACATCTATCACTCCAGTATTAATGCTAAATTGTAATTATTTTCGCCTCTAGGGCCTATTTATTGCCTACCTCCCTACTCTTCTACATTTGCACACACTGTACATAGAATTTTCAAAAATAAATTATATTGCGTTATTGGCCGTACATTTGTTTATTTGTAACTCTGTGTTGTTGTTTTTGTCGCACTGCTTTGCTTTATCTTGGCCAGGTCCCAGTTGTAAATGAGAACTTGCTCTCAACTGGCCTACCTGGTTAAACAAAGGTGAAATAAATAAATAAATAAAAATTGACCGGAACACAGCAGGAGAGTTAATGGCAAATAAACCTGGTAAATTTCTCACAACATCCTAAATTAGTTATAATTTTAAATATCAAAAGGCAATAATTAGAAACAACAACTTTATTAATGACATTTTATTAAAACTTCTATGAATAGGTATATAAATCAGAATTAAATTCTGATCTATCCATTGGATGGATCCTATAGCCTTCTTAGACTTAACAACTCTGATGCAATTGTCAGCAAAAAAAATCATCACTAAAAACAGAGATCACCCAAGAAGAAATATTAGATAATGTTAAAACATTCACACAGAGAAAATCACCAGGAATGGATGGCTTTCCCAATGAATTCTAGTCACGTTTTTGGAGGAAAAAGTAGCCCCCTATTTACACACTCATATCAGTGTTTCCTAGTTCCATGCATCAAACAATTATTTCAGTTATATTGAAACCAGGAAAATCTGGTGTCCCCTGCTGTCACGCCCTGGCCTTAGTATTCTTTGTTTCCTTTATTATTTTAGTTAGGTCAGGGTGTGACATGGGGAAGGTATGTGTTTTTTGGTTTGTCTAGGGGTTTGTATGTTTAATGGGGCAAAAGTCTTGTCTAGGTGTTTGTATGTCTATGGCTGCCTAGATTGGTTCTCAATTAGAGACAGCTGTGGTTTATTGTCTCTGAGTGGGAGCCATATTTAAGGCAGCCATGGGCATCATGTGTTTGTGGGTAATTGTCTATGTGTAGTGTTTGTGTCAGCACTATTTGTCTTCATAGCTTCACGGTCGTCAGTTTGTTATTTTGTTAGTTTGTGTATAGTTATTCGTTTCGTGTTTTTTTCTCTCTTCTAAATAAAAGAAGATGTATTTTGCACACGCTGCGCCTTGGTCCTCTCTCTCAACCTTAGACGATCGTGACACCTGCTGATTATAAACTAAGAAATTTAATAAATTGTGACAATAAAATAATAATAAAGCAATAGAATGGCAAAAGTCTTACCAGACTTAATACATATTAATCAAACAGGATTTCTTCAAAATAGACACTTACAAAAAAAATCAAGAACCTGTTCAAGTTTAATACAATACGCAAAAAAACAAGAAATAGATTTATCGATAATGGCTGTTGAAGCCGAAAAGGCTTTTGACCATCTTGAATGGCTTTTTTATATTCAAAACTTTGGAACTTCAGCTTTCCAGTTGAAATAATAAATGTAATACAAATATTATATAAATGTCCTTAAACAAAAATATACAGAAATAATACATTATCTGATGAAATTATTATAGAAAGGGGCACAAGACAGAGATGTCTACTTTCGCCCTTCCTGTTTATACTGGCAATTGAACCGCTTGCAGAAGGAATTAGACAGGATCCAAATGTAACAGGCATCAGTATTGGTAAACATGATTATAAACTAAACTTATTTGCTGATGATCTCCTGATATACAGTAGATTCGGAAAGTATTCAGAACCCTAGACTTTTCCTGCAAGACCAAAACTTATTGCAAATTGGCTAGGGACTTAAATGTTGTGACAACCATAGTACAATTATTAATTGCATGACAGTCTTATGTGTTTCAATAAAATTATCACAAAACAGCTTTATATGTATTGTGATTAGTGACATTACCATTAAACCCAACACAATATCGTTACTACACTGCTCAAAAAAATAAAGGGAACACTTAAACAACACAATGTAACTCCAAGTCAATCACACTTCTGTGAAATCAAACTGTCCACTTAGGAAGCAACACTGATTGACAATAAATTTCACATGCTGTTGTGCAAATGGAATAGACAAAAGGTGGAAATTATAGGCAATTAGCAAGACACCCCCAAAAAAGGAGTGATTCTGCAGGTGGTGACCACAGACCACTTCTCAGTTCCTATGCTTCCTGGCTGATGTTTTGTTCACTTTTGAATGCTGGCGGTGCTCTCACTCTAGTGGTAACATGAGACGGAGTCTACAACCCACACAAGTGGCTCAGGTAGTGCAGTTCATCCAGGATGGCACATCAATGCGAGCTGTGGCAAAAAGGTTTGCTGTGTCTGTCAGCGTAGTGTCCAGAGCATGGAGGCGCTACCAGGAGACAGGCCAGTACATCAGGAGACGTGGAGGAGGCCGTAGGAGGGCAACAACCCAGCAGCAGGACCGCTACCTCCGCCTTTGTGCAAGGAGGTGCACTGCCAGCGCCCTGCAAAATGACCTCCAGCAGGCCACAAATGTGCATGTGTCTGCTCAAACGGTCAGAAACAGACTCCATGAGGGTGGTATGAGGGCCCGACGTCCACAGGTGGGGGTTGTGCTTACAGCCCAACACCGTGCAGGACGTTTGGCATTTGCCAGAGAACACCAAGATTGGCAAATTCGCCACTGGCGCCCTGTGCTCTTCACAGATGAAAGCAGGTTCACACTGAGCACATGAGCACATGTGACAGACGTGACAGAGTCTGGAGACGCCGTGGAGAACGTTCTGCTGCCTGCAACATCCCCCAGCATGACTAGTTTGGCGATGGGTCAGTCATGGTGTGGGGTGGCATTTCTTTGTGGGGCCGCACAGCCCTCCGTGTGCTCGCCAGAGGTAGCCTGACTGCCATTAGGTACCGAGATGAGATCCTCAGACCCCTTGTGAGACCATATGCTGACACATGCACATTTGTGGCCTGCTGGAGGTCATTTTGCAGGGTGCTGGCAGTGCACCTCCTTGCACAAAGGCGGAGGTAGCAGTCCTGCTGCTGGGTTGTTGCCCTTCTACAGCCTCCTCCACGTCTCCTGATGTACTGGCCTATCTCCTGGTAGCGCCTCCATGCTCTGGACACTACGCTGACAGACACAGCAAACCTTTTTGCCACAGCTCGCATTGATGTGCCATCCTGGATGAACTGCACTACCTGAGCCACTTGTGTGGGTTGTAGACTCCGTCTCATGTTACCACTAGAGTGAGAGCACCGCCAGCATTCAAAAGTGACCAAAACATCAGCCAGGAAGCATAGGAACTGAGAAGGGGTCTGTGGTCACCACCTGCAGAATCACTCCTTTTTTGGGGGTGTCTTGCTAATTGCCTATAATTTCCACCTTTTGTCTATTCCATTTGCACAACAGCATGTGAAATTTATTGTCAATCAGTGTTGCTTCCTAAGTGGACAGTTTGATTTCACAGAATTGTGATTGACTTGGAGTTACATTGTATTGTTTAAGTGTTCCCTTTATTTTTTTGAGCAGTGTATTACAAAACACTATACAGTGTGTGTTTGGAACTATTACCATTGAAGACCATTTGAGACCATAACATTGAAACCATTAGAACAGCTTTAGCCTAGTGGTTTGCCTGTTCACCAAGAATGGTCTAACAGTAACTAATCCAGATGTTTTTTGAAGGAAATAAACCGCAAGGTGCCGTTTCCCGGATACAGATTAAGCATAAAATAAGGACACTGAATTGTTTTCATGTGGCACTGGCTTAAATTGTGATGACCACACAACTTATTTTCATCATGAGCTAAATCCATTGGTCAAAGTTGCAAAGGAAATGTTGTGATGTATTTAATAAACACAAGAGATCAGTAACATGGATAAGAGTGTGGCAGTAATGCAGGAACAGCGGCATCCAATGGGAAAAACCTGGTACTTTCACACTACTTTATGGTAAATATTGCAAGCAACTTCAATTACTAATTTCTCTGAACAGGGGGGGGGATCACCATATTAACAGGGAAGAAATGACATAGTATGGAGAAGCATTTCTTATTTAATTGTTTATTTGGATCCCCATTAGCTTTTGGGGAGCAGCAGCTATTCTTCCTGGGGTGCACAAAATACACAAAACATGACAAGTAACAAAACAGTGATACACTGATAGACAAGGACAGTCATTTTAAATACAACGGTATAAAAATGGTATAAAAACAATACAACCCAAACATGTTTTAAATAATAATACAAACAATGCAACTACCACCAAAATAATGTGTGTGATAGTGTGTCTGTGCGTGTGTTTGTGTGTGTGCCCCTCATATTCCCCGAGTTCCATGAGATGTTGTTTAATCTTTTTTAAAGTTATTTTGCTGTTTGCTTGAGTAATTGGAGATGGAAGGGAGTTCCATGCGATCATGGCTCTGTATAATACTGTGCGTTGCAGTGAATTCGTTTTGGACTTGGGGTTGTGAAGAGACACCTGGTGGCATGTCTTGTGGGGTATGTATGGGTGTCTGAGCTGTATGTTATTTGATTATGCAGACTCATAAACACTATAAGAGAGGCAGTTAATCTCTCATCAACACGGAAAGATTGGCATGCCTGTTGATGTTAGTTCTGTAGGTGTAATTAAGGGCAAGGCATGCTGCACTGTTTTGAGCCAGCTGCAGCTTTGATAGGTCTTTCTTTGCGGTACCTGACCATATTACCAGACAGTAATCAAGATGGGATGATATCAGAGCCTGAACAACTACTACAGTTGATTTTTCTTTTTCTTTCGCAGAACATTTTTTTTTATAACAGTCATATCCGTCCCCATCTTCACAACAACATCTTTGTCGATATGACTTGATCATGATAATTGACAATCCATTGTTATTCCTAGGAAATTAGCTTCCTCAACTTGCTCAATGGTCACACCATTTATACACAACTCCAGTTGAGGTTCAGTTCTTAGACTGTTTTGAACCAAATGCAACGTTTTTAGTTTTAGATGCATTTAATACCTGTTTATTATTAATCATCCATTCTGATACTGACTGTATCTCCTTATTTAGAATTTCAGTGAGCTCAACCATGTGATGGCAGGTGATGTAAAGCCAAAGCAAGTGAGTTTCTTCAATAACAATTTATGATCAATAATATCAAAGGCTGCACTGAAATGTAACAATACAGCTCCAACTATCATGTTATTATCCATTTATTTTAACCAATCATCAGTCATCCGAGTCAGTGCAGTACAAGTTGAGTGCCATTTTCTATATGCATGCTGAAAGTCAGTAGTTAACTATCACTGTAGTTAACTAGCACTTTCCATCAGTTTTACAAAGACCAGGCAGCAAACTGATTGGGCGGCTGTTAGAGCCAGCAAATGGTGCTTTAAAAATTTAGGCAGTGGAATGATTTTAGCTTCCTTCCACGCCTGTGGACACCTACTCCTTTAGGCTTTGGTTAAAGATATAGCAAATAGGGGTGGCAATACAGTCTGCTACCACTCTCAATAGTTTCCCATCAAGGTTGTCTATTCCTGGTGGCTTATCATTATTGATGGATAACAACAGTTCTTCCAGCTCTCCCACTCTAACTTTACTAAATTCAAAACAGCAATCCTTCTCTTTCATTATTAGATATTTTATATAACATGATGGTTCACTGTTCAATGTTGTCATTTCACTTCTGAGTTTTTCCACTTTAGTACTCCATTTTACGAGGACATACTCCAAGCCACAGCTTCATACTACTTGTCAAAAATAGAGAACTAATACTGTATACTGGTTGGGACTGGCATGTGGTGTGGAGGGTCCGTGGGTGGTTTTTGACCAGAAAATTATGGATTCCTCATGTCTTACTCATTAGTAGGGCTCCCGAGTTGTGCAGAGGTCTAAGGCACTGCATCTCAGTGCTAGAGGCGTCACTACAGACCCTGGCTCGATTCCAGGATATATTACAACCAGTCGTGATTGGGAGTCCCATAGGGCGGCGCACAATTGGCCCAGGGTTGTCCGGTTTAGGGTTTGGCCGGGGTAAATAAAAAAATACAAAAAATAGTTGGTTTCAAATTGAATGTTAGGTTCTATATTCATGGAATATTATCTGAATCTGAAATTAGAACGGCCAATTTGGCTGCAATCAATTAGCTTAGTTTCTAACTACAGAAACAATTTGAGAACAGTCTGAGATGGTGGGTGTCATGGCTTGCTGAAATTATATGGAACGACTCCTTCGAAACTGCAAAATGTTCTCTCTGCTACATGGGAAAATGAAAGAATAGCCCGAAAACTTGCTTTAAAACTGCAACATTTACTTTACACCCATGGAAAAATGTGTATAATTGCTTTTGCCCACGAGGTGAGGGAGCCCCCCCATCCGAAACTTGCTTAGGGCCCCCAAAAGGCTAGGGGTGGCGCTGAAAGCAAATATATGGGAAAAATAATGCATTGTTTATTATTGAATGTTTGATGCCACCACAGCGCCCACATATGATTTTGAATCTGCATTTGAGTTTGAAGAATTCTGTGAACTCTATATTTTCATTCTTGCCATAAATATAGTTTCCACAAATTCAGTTTGGGAGTCAGCATTATTGTTGTTGGCACCAAAACTCTGTACACCTATCAATACTTCACCAACAGCTGGTCCCTGTGGTGTTTCCCTTACTCCCTCCAGCCCCTCAAACCCCAGATTTTTGGCCTCTTTTCCAGGGTCACACCACTACCATGCACGCCCGTCTGGTTGTATGCTGCGCGTCACTGCAGAGTTCAAGAGGGGGCGACCACTTGTTAAGGAACCGTCTGTCGGAGTCGCTGACCCCTCACAGACAGAAAATCTGCCAGTATTTTGCCTCTCTCTTTACCTCTTTCCTTCCCAGTGGTGTAAGGTACTTAAGTAAAAAAATACTTTAAAGTACTACTTAAATAGTGTTTTGGGGTATCTGTCTTTAGTTTGACTATTTATGTTTTTGACAACTTTTAATTTTACTTCACTACATTTCTAAAGAAAATAATTGACCATTTACTCCATACATTTTGCCTGACACCTAAAAGTACTTGTTACATTGTGAATGCTTAGCAGGACAGGAAAATGGTCCAATTCACACACTTATCAAGAGAACTTCCCTGGTAATCCCTACTACCTCTGATCGGCTGACTCACTAAACACACATGCTTCGTTTGTAAATGATTTCTGAGTGTTGGAGTGTGCCCCTGGCTATCTGTAAATAAAATAAAATAAATGGTGCCGTCTGGTTTGCTTAATATAAGGAATTTGAAATTATTTATACGGTTAGTGTTGATACTTCAGTATATTTTAAACCAAATACTTTAAGCTTTTTACTCAAGTGGTAATTTCCTGGGTGACTTTTACTTGAGTCATTTTCTATTAAGGTATCTTTACTTTTACTCAAGTACGACTATTTAGTACTTTTCCACCACTGTTCCTTCCTTTCTACTTTCCTCTCCCTCCGGTTTACCATTTACTCTATTCCTTTTTCCATCTCTCTATCTCGCTCCCTCTCCCTCCGGTTTACCATTTACTCTATTCCTTTTTCCATCTCTCTATCTCGCTCCCTCTCCCTCCGGTTTACCATTTACTCTATTCCTTTTTCCATCTCTCTATCTCGCTCCCTCTCCCTCCGGTTTACCATTTACTCTATTCCTTTTTCCATCTCCCTCTCTCCCTTCCTCTTTTCCATCCCTCCACCAGCTCCTGTCGCTGGCAGAAATCTGTTCCCCTTACCTTTCTCATTGCGTGTGATGGCGGGGTGTTGTCAGAGCGTGAGGGGGACAGGCTGGTGGAAAACCTGCTCCAGGCAGCCATGTGTGACCATGTACATGTCAAACGTCCTTCCCAGAGAAGGGCTGTCATGCTGGGAGACTGAGGCCGACTGTCCCCCTCCCCTCCCTCTTGGAGCTCCAGTTTGGTGGTGAAGGAAGGATCAGAGTTGATAGGGACTAGGGCCAGGAGTTCTCCCTGACTATGTGACCCGAGCAGGAAAAACTCTGGGCTCTGGTTTTAGCCGATATTGTAATTATTCCCAAGTTTTTCCTGCTCAGGTACATTGGTCAGGAAAAACCTCATGGCCATAATGGGGCACCAGCAGGTGAAGTGACACTTGGCCCATGAGGAAGGGAAGCAGTAGAGATGCTACAGGGGTAGCGATGGCCATCACTGCTTCTTTCATACCTCTCATTCCAGATCTTTAATTGGTTGCTCAGAGGATACCTGAGCCCCATGGTTACTACACGGCACCTACACATATCTAATATCTCCTGCGCGTCCGTTCATGCTGAACTTGGAAGACATTTTGAAGATGAGCAGGGATACACGTAGGCCTACACATACTCAAGTACACACAATTGCACACAGACACTTCACAGGAGAAAATACATTCTAGGATATGCATCTTAGCAGCAAATTGCAAATGTGCTACATTTCTATTTTTGAAGTCCCTCAGAATATTTGAAAATGGAAAGGGGATGGCAATCAGATTCCACCTGCAACTCTGAAATCTTGGTGCTATAGTAATAACAACAACATACACATGCAAGCACACACACATCATAATATACACATGTGAACACACACACACACACTCACTCACTCTCACACACACACACACACACACACACAGGTAGAGGTTGCATTTTCCGACATGACTTTGAGGCTGTTTTTTGTTTGGTCTTGGTAGTTAACGTGTCAGGGTCTGTTGACAGCCAAGCCAATACCAGTCAATATCTGCAAAGGGCAGTGCTTGATACAGAATAGCTAGTACAATGCACCATAACATTCACCTTCTCTCTCTCTCTCTTCTCTCTCTCTCCTTTGTTTCTCTTTTCTTCTCTCTCTCACTCTCTCTTCTCTTTCTCTCTCCCTCAACACCTATTCCCTTATAGAAGATAGATGAAAAGATGTGTGTCCTGTTTGCAGTTTGAAATGAAATCTGTTGGGTGCAGGCAATGGTTTGGTTGGCAAACTACGTCATGCTGCCACACACCAAAAGCAGCAGGACAGAAGGAGTCTGGATGAGGAGATGAAAGACAGAGAAAATAGATTGTTATATTTCAAATGTTTAGATAGTATTATCATTTTGACAGTAGTGGAGCTTCCTCAAATTCTTTGTTTTTGTGGATTATAAAATAAAGTATCTCATGCAAATCACCCACATTTCTTTGAGCACCATTCTAATGAGGTCACGCTCATTTCCACGTTGTTTTGCTAAACCGTTATTGTGGATCTTTGCTAAGAGTTTTTCAGTTTGAGAAAGTCAGTGAATTTTAATTAGCTCAACTTCATGGAAAACAATTTATTTGAATAAACCTAATTTATTGCTCAATACTTTATCCAGAGCCCCTGTTCTCCCAAAGTCAAAGACAGCATTTTGAATTCCAAAAAGTTGCGTGAAAGGCAACTCTGCTTTGTTTCTTGCGCAGGCTGCACACACTTCATCAGTCTCTCATTCACAATTTGACAAGCACTTGATAATATTCTCACCATATATTCTCACCAGGCCTCGAATTTCCCGGGGGCATCCCCCTTGTGTGGCCATAATCGCCCCTTTAAAAAATCCATGCCTTTTGCGGCCAAAGTGGCCGTTGTGCCCTTGGGCTGCATATAATAATTATAATTCCCTTCTCCTGTCTGTCAGTTGCCGTGCCCCGAAGCACTTCTCACTCACATGGCTCTCTCAGATATCTCAATTCTTATTAGCCAATGCCCGTCATGTGATCGGGTCCTTCTCACAGGCATCTCAGCTCCGAAGTAGGCTACAAGTGAAGACAGACACATCAGAGACACAACTGCGCGCGTCCTTCTTATCAAAGTCCGAGGGGCATATTGAAGATGTTAGAAGAACTGTCCACCTTTATTTTTCGTCAGCCAACAAGATGAGTAGGTCTAACGAACAGCAAAATCACAAGTCTATGTCAATCTACTATCTCCCATAGTACAAAAGTTGACCTATTCTAATATTTGAAACATACTCTGGGACAGTTGTGGGATGTGACAGATCAACTCGCATCAAAAAAAAAAAAAAATCAATGAGGCTGATGCAACAGATCAGAACGTTTAGCTTAAAATGTTGATAACCTATTAGGCTATTTCTTCACATTATAAGCGCCGCAATGCGCACACGACACAATGTTCCAAAATGCAATCAATTAGTGGAAAAACACCATTCTCAAAAGTGACCGCAAATGTGATTATTTATGTAATACTTTATTATAAAGGTGCATTTTTAAGGTGAAAATGATCTTCCCCAAACTTTAAACTCAAAGGTCACCAATGTATGCCATGTAGGCTTTTCACAGGTTGTAAAGCGGATTAATGTTCTTAATTTTAAGAAGATATTTGGCTACTTTACACTGTGCATTATTCACAAGTGAAAGGCTAATATTGTCACCCATCAGACTATTTTTACATATTCTCAATAAAATATGTGAAATTAGACCATTATCATGCACCTATCTCAGAACAGGGGCAGGGGAAAAGAAATACATGTCATCTCTGCACTTTTTCACATGGTTCATTTTCATGCCAGCCAGGTAGGCAATACTCCTGTTGTAAAGCAAAGAAATGTGCTTAGTATTTAGAAAGTTGAGAAATAAATATAATAGGCTTAGCCTATAGAAAGCTGATGGGATCCTCCATTTTTTAATAGAGGCCATCACTCTGTTTTCTTATAATTGCAGAGCCTATATAAATGTTCCATAACATGAGCTCATGGGCTCTCATGAAGTGTTTGATTAGATTTTTGATTACATTTGCATGATGTCAGAGAGATTAGAGAGACAATAGAGTGCTGGGTACCAAGCAGGTACAAAGTTTAGTAGGCTACTAATGACCATCATAGGCTACTAATGACCAGCAGCAGCATCAGAGCTTGGAGAAGCCTAGTTACTGTGACTAAGCGGTCATGTGGAATTTGACTCCGGTCATGACTGCTGTGACTGCCGGTGTGGTGGTAATACGGTCACCGCAACAGCCCTAGGTATAGTTACATAAGACAGAAGGTTACCTAAGTTTGCAGACGACACTACAGTGGTAGGCTTGAATACCAACAACAACGAGACAGCCTACAGGGAGGAGGTGAGGGCCCTCAGAGTGTGATATCAGGAAAATAACCTCTCACTCAATGTCAGCAAAACAAAAGAGATCATCGTGGACTTCCGAAAACAGCAAAGGGAGCACGCCCCTATCCACATCAACGGGACAGCAGTGGAGAAGGTGGAAAGTTTTAAGTTCCTCGGTGTACATATACATAAGGCTGACTCACTGGTGTACATAAGGGCTTGTCACCGAAAACCCTTACTAACCTTTACAGGTAACAATTAAGAGCATTCTGTCGGGCTGTATCACTGCCTGGTACGGCAACGGCACAGCCCAAAACCGCAGGGCTCTCCAGAGGGTGGTGGGGTCTGCACAACACATCACTGGGGGCAAAGTACCTGCCCTCCAGGGCACCTACAGCACCCGATGTCACAGGAAGGCAAAAAAGATAATCAAGGACAATAACCACCTGAGCCACTACTGTATCCTTCACTATCTATTCTTTACTATATATTGCATCTTAGTCGCTCTGTCACTGCTCATGCATATATTTAATACATATATATTATTATCCCATTCCTTTACTAGATTGTGTGTATTAGGTTTTGTAGTGGAATTTATTAGATATTAGGCTTTGTTGTGGAATTGTTAGATATTACCTGTTAGATACTGCTGCACTGTCGGATCTAGAAGCATAAGCATTTCGCTCCACTCGCAATAACATCTACTAACTATGTGTGTGTGACCAATAAAATATAATATTTGATTTGTAAGCTGCTGGTCTGGGAGGATGGGTGGGTGTACAACATGAACATCTTGCAACCCAACTGGTGCACGTTCGAATCACATCATTGACAACTTTAGCATTATAGGTAATTAGCAACTCTAAGCATGTTATCTAACCCTTCCCCTAACCTTAACCTCTAACTTAACCTTAACCCCTAACCATAACCTTAACTCTAACCCCTAGCCTAGCTAACATTAGCCACCTAGCTAACGTTAGCCGCAACAAAGTGGAATTCTTAACATACGAAATGTAACATGGACATCGACAAATAAAACATACCATACTAAAAGGAAGGAGATACATTTATTATGCTACGGCTATCCCTGAGTCCACGTTGGCCTGAAGCTCTCTCTGACCTTCCCTCTGAACCATGGGCCAATGGACCAGCCACTGGAAACGACCAGAGCTACAAATACAGCAAATCTCAGTCATATAAAACTGTTCCCTTGAAAATTATACTTGAAAGTGAGATGACCTCATTCAGATAGTCCTGAGTATGACAGTGATAAATGAGTGACGAAAACAAGGTTAAAAAACAAACATCCATGGCATCTATTGAAAAAGGACTGCAGTAATTGACAATAACATAACAAGGGACAGCATCACTTGAATGATCAGACCAGACCATAGTGGCATGCATTTACCCATCCAATTCAAAGCAAAGATAGTGAAGAATGATAGAGAAAGGTATGATGCCTGTGACAGCTTTTATCACGGCCCGAGCTGGCCTCAGGGCAGTATCGCGGCACCTCCCCTGCAGTGTCAGATCTCAGCTGAGTGTCTCCTCCACTCTCTTATCACCGTGCCATGCTGTTACGGCCCACAGAACTCTGTTTGTGTTCTTTGACAGGACACATCTTTTGCAGACGGAGCGCAGAGGTAAAGAGCATAACTTGCAGATAGCTGTTCCACACACACACACACACACACACACACACACACACACACACACACACACACACTCGCACACACACACACACACGTGTTAAAACTTCTTCAGGATCGGGGGGTCCCCTGTGGGACGGTTGAGCTAACGTCAGCTATTGCGTTTAGCATGGTTTCGCATGAGGTTGTAAGTAACAAGAACATTTCCCAGGACACATACATATCTGATATTGGCAGAAAGCTGAAATTCTTGTTAAACTAACTGCACTCTCCTGTTTACAGTAGCTATTACAGTGAAATAATAACATGCTATCGTTTGAGGAGAGTGCACAGTTTTTAACATAAAGTTATTAACCTCACTAGGGTATGTGGGACGGTAGCGTCCCACCTCGTCAACAGCCAGTGAAACTGCAGGGCGCCAATTTCAAAACAACATAAATCCCATAATTTTAATTCCTCAAACATACAAGTATTTTACACCATTTTAAAGATACACAGCCAAAGTATTCGATTTCAACAAAGTTTTACTACGAAGCACACCAAACGATTATGTTAGGTATGAGCCAAGTCACAGAAAAAGACAGCCATTTTTCCAGCCAAAGAGAGGAGTAACAAAAAGCAGAAATAGAGATAAAATGTATCATTAACCTTTGATGATCTTCATCAGATGACACTCATAGGACGTCATGTTACACAATACATGTATGTTTTGTATGTAAAGTTCATATTTATATCCAAAAATCTGAGTTTAGGCGGGATGCTACTGTCTCACTTGGCAAAAAGACAGAGAAAATGCAGAGCGCCAAATTCAAATTAATAACTATAAAAATTACTATAAAAATCTAACTTTCATTAAATCACACATGAAAGACACCAAATTAAAGCTACACTGGTTGTGAATCCAGCCAACATGTCAGAATTCAAATAGGCTTTTCGGCGAAAGCAAACAATGCTATTATCTGAGTTAGCACCATTGTAAACAAAGAGAGAGAAGCATATTTCAACCCTGCAGGCGCAACACAAAACGCAGAAATAAAAATATAATTCATGCCTTTCCTTTGATGAGCTTCTGTTGTAGGCACTCCAATATGTCCCATAAACATCACAAATGGTCCTTTTGTTCGATTAATTCCGTCGATATATATCCAAAATGTCCATTTATTTGGGACGTTTGATCCAGAAAAACACCGGTTCCAAATTGTGAAAGGTGACTACAAAATATTTCAAAGGTTACCTGTAAACTTTGCCAAAAAATGTCAAACTACTTTTGTAATACAACTTTAGGTATTTTTTCACGTAAATAATTGATCAAATTGAAGACGGGATGATCTGTGTTCAATACAGGGTTAAAACCAACTGTAGCTAGTTTTCTGGTCATGCGCTTCTAACAAACAGGACACTTCGAGTGACCCTCCTTCAAGATGGCCGTACTTCTTCATTACACAAAGGAATAACCTCAACCAATTTCTAAAGACTGTTGACATCCAGTGGAACCGGTAGGAACTGCAAGAAGGTCCCTTAGAAATCTGGTTTCCCAATGAAACCTCATTGAACAGACAGTGACCTAAAAACAAAATCTGAATGGTTTGTCCTCCGGGTTTCGCCTGCTAAATAAGTTCTGTTATACTCACAGACATGATTCAAACAGTTTTAGAAACTTCAGAGTGTTTTCTATCCAAATCTACTAATAATATGCATATCTTATCTTCTGGGGATGAGTAGCTGGCAGTTTAATTTGGGTATGATTTTCATCCAAAATTCCGAATGCTGCCACCTACACAAGAGAAGTTAATAAACAAATTAGGCATACTTGGCCAGTCTTAATACAACATTTTGAACAGAAATGCAATGGTTCATTGTATCAGTCTAAAACATACACTGCTACCATCTAGTGGCCAAAATCTAAATTGCACCTGGGCTGGAATAATACATTATGGCCTTTCTCTTGTATTTCAAAGATGATGGTACAAAAAAAATACAAAAAAACGGTTGGCTTTTTCTTTGTATTATCTTTTACCAGATCTAATGTGTTATATTCTCCTACATTCCTTTCACACAAACTTCAAAGTGTTTCCTTTCAAATGATACCAAGAAAACATATATGCTTGCTTCAGGGCCTGAGCTACAGGCAGTTAGATTTGGGTATGTCAGGTATTTGGGTATTTTAGGCGAAAATTGAAAAAAAGGGTCCGATCCTTAAATTAATTAAAACATACACACATACATGCACACAGACGTTCACACAGACTCACACGGACACCATATGCAGACAGCCCCATCTCCTTCTGTTACACACACATGCTCGCACGCACACACACACACACGCACACACACACACCATGTTCAGACAGCCAGCTCTGATTGTGCCTCTTTGAGTCCAGATAACAAATGGGAGCGAGGTGTTTGGGTAGCCCGCAGCACCTTCTGATAAGGGGCTGAATGAGGTGTTTTATGGTGAAATAAATGGAACGAGAGAAAATAGAAATGTACTGTATGATTTATTTATCCGGACAGAAGGTGTTGTGAAAAGGAAGGAAAGGAAATAGAGTGGGTGATGCTTTTTCATATTACATGTCCAGTATACATCGCCAATACTCCAAATGGCTTTGGATACGGACAAAACTGTGGGTAGGTTAAATGGACTCATCACACATTCTATAATGTTTGGCTTTCTGCAACCTTCACACCACCACTCCTTGTTTTGTCAATTGTCAAGTGTTTGAAATAGTCCAATACCAGAGAGTAGACCTCACCTTTATCATTTCACACAGAGAGAGAGAGGGGGAGAGAGAGAAGTGAAGACAGACACATCAGAGACACAACTGCGCGCGTCCTTCTTATCAAAGTCCGAGGGGCATATTGAAGATATAAGAACTGTCCACCTTTATTCTTCGTCAGCCAACAAGATGAGTAGGTCTAACGAACAGCAAAAGCTTAGGCGTTTTTAACTCTCCCTCATCACATTATTTCCTCCGGGCGTAACATAAGTCTCATATGTCTCCATATTATGAGATGGTGTTGTCGTGGAAACCACTCAAAGCTGTGCTGTATCAGCAGGAAACATACACCAGGTCTTGTTTGCTTGGGCGGGAGAGGGTGTACACTCTTTTATGTGTATATAACTAGGAAACACAAGCTTCTCTCTCGCACACACCCAGACACGCACACACACACACACAGAGATGAAGCCGTCAAAGCTTGTCACGTAGGACCCTTTAATCAAATCACATTTTATTGGTCGCGTACACATATTTAGCAAATGCTTACAGTATGTTTATAGCTCCAAGGGATGCAACGGTACAGTGGGTCCACGGTTCGGTATGTATCACGGTTTGTCGGCCACGGTAACGGTACGGTTTCGGTATCTTTTTATATTTAAGAAAAGTGTGCGCTTGTATGACTCTCATACAGGGGTCGAGTTTGCAACACGCAGCTCTTCATCTCCCAATCCAGTACATAGTGAACCATCACAGTGAGGTAGCTTTGAGTTGCTCTGGAGGTCCAACTATCAGTGGAGAGAGCTAGATAGGGTGTCTGTATCAATTTGTTTCCAATTTCTCTCCATGATGTTTCATAGAGTTTGGGAATTAATTTTCTGCTGAAATGTGTGCGGGAGGGGACTTTGTAACCCGGTTCAATGTTTTTCATCAGGTGACGAAATCCCGAGTCAGTAACCACCGAATAGGGCTGCAAGTCTTTGGTTATTTCTTTATGTTTTTCAGAATTTGTCACAAATTGTTTTTGGAAGGCAGCAGCGAGAGATTGTTGTGTTTTTGCTAACGAGTGGACTCTCCTTGCTCCAACTCCACCTGCAAGGGATACGGCCGGGTGATGGTGACGTAATGGTGACGTGATGGTGACGTAAATGACACATCCTGTTAGAATTGTTTCCACTCGAGTAGCCGACAGTGGCAAAGCAATGCTTGCAGACTGTACTTTGTTTGTTTACGGTCTTCTTACCGTCATCATCGTATTGAAATCTGAATCCAAAATGTTACCACACAGCGGATTTGAAAGACGGCAATGCCTCTTCAAATTTGCTTCTCTCTGTCTCGCTAGCGCTCGCCATTGTCACGTTGGACCTGAGAGAATATTTGTTTTTAGTTTCCTCGCTCTTCATGGGGCCCCTTTAGGGAGGTTTTCTACTGAGATGTCATTGCAAATCGTCCATTGGTTGTTTAAGGGGGAGGGGGTTCCACAATTTGAAACATTGCTGTGGAGTAAAGTCTGTCAGCCCTCCGGAGCCCCCTAACGGCCTGGGGCCCCAAGCAGTTGTCTGCCAAGCCTGTTCTCAAGCTGCACGTCTGGTTCTGTGGATCTGAATGTACAACGTGCGTGTAGTCTGCAGCGCAATAAGCAAGTTTTGGAAATTATAGGAATATGACAGGCATATCGCAATTCTGTGGTTCACGTGTGCATATTGAACCGTAGGGGGCGTACCGAACGGTTCAACAACATACTGTGTACCGTTGCAACCCTAATAGCTCCATCAGTGAAGTATACCTAACAATAAAAAACAATACACACAAATACAAAAAACTGGAGTACTGGGTGGTAGATGGTTAGTAACAGTGACTAAGTTCAGGGCTGGATACTGGGCGGAGGCCGGCTAGTGGTGACTATTTAACTTCTTATGGCTGCAGGGGCAGTATTGAGTAGCTTGGATGAAAGGTGTATAGTAAACTGCCTGCTCCTCAGTCCCAGTTGCTAATATATGCATATCATTATTCGTATTGGATAGAAAACTGTTTGATTATGTCTGTGAGTATAACAGAACTCATATGGCAAAAATCTGAGAAGTTCCACTTCCTGTTTGAATTGTTGCTGATGTGGCAGATTTTCAACCAAGCTCTCATTGAAATTACAGCGAGATATTGATGAGTTTTCACCTCCTACAGCTTCCACTAGATGTCAACAGTCAATAGAACTTTGTCTGAAGACTCTAATGTGAAGGGGGGCCGGAGGAGACAGGAATTAGTAATCACTGCCATGAGGTGACCATGCTTTCACCATGCGCGTTCACATGAGGAGGACCTCCAATCCACCGCTCTTCTGAAGTCAATCTAATTCTCCGGTTGGAACGTTATTAAAGATGTATGTTAACAACATTCTAAAGATTGATTCAGTACATCATTTGACATGTTTCTACTGACTGTTACAGAATTTTTGGACATTTCGTCACGTTATAGTGGATGCGCTTTGTGACTTTGGAATTGTTTACCGCTAACGCGCTAACCAAAGTAGCTAATTGGACATAAAGAAAACGGACATTATCGAACAAATCAAGGATTTATTGTGGACCTGGGATTCCTAGGACTGCATTCTGATGATGTTCATCAAAGGTAAGGAAACATTTATCATGTATTTTCTGGTTTCTGTTGACCCCAACATGGCAGCTAATTTGGCTATTGTTCTGAGCTCTGTCTCAGATTATTGCATGACTTGCTTTTTCCGTAAAGTTTTTTTGAAATCTGACACAGCGGTTGCATTAACTTCTCTGGGATATGTGGGACGGTAGCGTCCCACTTGGCCAAAAGCCAGAAAAAATGTAGCGCGCCAAATTCAAATATATTACTATAAAAATCAATCTTTCATGAAATCACACATGAAAGACACCAAATTAAAGCTACACATGTTGTGAATCCAGCCAATATGTCTGATTTCAAAAAGGATTTACGGGGAAAGCATAAGATGCTATTATCTGATGATAGCACAACAGTAAACAAAGAGAGTGTAGCATATTTCAACCCTGCAGGCGCAACACAAAACGCAGAAATAAAATATAAATCATGCCTTACCTTTGACGAGCTTATTTTGTTGGCACTCCAATATGTCCCATAAACATCACAAATGGTCCTTTTGTTCGATTAATTCCGTCCATATATATCCAAAATGTCCATTTATTTGGCGCGTTTGATCCAGAAAAAAACAGCTTCCAATTTGCGCAACGTCACTACAAAATATCTCAAAAGTTACCTGTAAACTTTGCCAAAACATTTCAAACTACTTTTGTAATACAACTTTAAGGTATTTTTAAACGTTAATAATCGATCAAATTGAAGACGGGTCTATCTGTTTTCAAAACAGGAGGACAACAAACTATTGCTACTTTTCTAGTCTTGCGCAACTCTCAAACAGTAGACATAACGTTACTCTGATTCAAGATGGCCGTACTTCTTTATTGCACAAAGGAATAACCTCAACCAATTTCCAAAGACTGGTGACATCCAGTGGAAGTGGTAGGAACTGCAAACAAGTCCATTAGAAATCTAGTATCCCAATGAAAACACATTGAACAGACAGTGACCTCAAAAAAAAAATCTGATTGCTTAGTCCTCAGGGTTTTGCCTGCTACATAAGTTCTGTTATACTCACAGACATGATTCAAACAGTTTTAGAGACTTCAGAGTGTTTTCTATCCAAATCAACTAAATAATATGCACATCTTATATTCTGGGGATGAGTCGAAGGAAGTTGAAATTGGGCACGCTATTTATCCAAAAGTGAAAATGCTGCCCCCTATCCCGAAGAAGTTAAGGAGAGGTATATCTATAATTCCATGTGTATAACTTGTATTATCATCTACATTTATGATGAGTATTTCTGTTGAAACGATGTGGCTATTTAAAAATCACTTGATGTTTTTGGAACTAGGGAATATAACGCGCCAATGTAAACTCAGAGGTTTTGTTATAAATATGAACTTTATCAAACAAAACATGCATGTATTGTGTAACATGAAGTCCTATGAGTGTCATCTGATGAAGATAATCAAAGGTTAGTGATTAATTTTATCTCTATTTCTGCTCTTTGTGAAAGCTATCTTTAGCTGAAAAATGGCTGTGTTTATTGTGGTTTGGTGGTGACCTAACATAATCGTTTGTAGTGCTTTCGCTGAAAAGCATATTTGAAATCGGACACTTTGGTGGGATTAACAACAAGATTACCTTTAAAATGATATAAGACACATGTATGTTTGAGAAATTTTAATTATGAGATTTCTGTTGTTTGAACTTGGCGCCCTGCACTTTCACTGGCTGCTGTCATATCGATCCCGGTAGCGGGATGCAGCCATAAGAAGTTTTAACAGTCGGGTGGCCTGTTTTTCATTCTCTCAGTCCAAGCTTTAATGTGCCTGTACTGTCTCTGCCTTCTAGATGGTAGTAGGATGAACAGGCCATGGCTCAGGTGGCTGAGTTCCTTGATGATCTCCTTGGCCTTCCTGTGACACCGGGTCCTGTAGATGTCCTGGAGGGCAGGCAGTGTGCTACTGGTGATGCGTTGGGCTGACCGCACCACTCTCTGGAGATCCTTGCGGTTGCGGATGGTACAGCCCAACAGGATGTTCTCGATGGTGCATCTGTAGAAGTTTGTGAGGGTCCTAGGGGCCAAGCCAAATTTCTTCAGCATCCTGAGGTTGAAGAGGCGCTGTTGCGCCTTCTTCACGACACTGTCTGTGTGGATGCACCATTTTAGGTTGTCAGTGAATTGCATGCCGAGGGAACTTGAAGATTTTCACCTTCTGCACTGCGGCCCTGTCAATGTGGATGGGGGCGTAGTCTCTCTGCTGTCTCATGAAGTCCAGGATCATTCTTCTTTGTTTTGTTGACGTTGAGAGAGAGGTTATTTTACTGCCACCACTCCGCCAGGGCCCTCATCTCCTCCCTGTAGGCTGTCTCGTCATTGTTGGTAATCATGCCTACCACTGTTGTGTCATCTGCTAACTTTATTCAGTTGGAGATATGAGTGACCGTGCAGTCATGGGTGAACAGGGAGTACAGCAGGGGGCACCACCTTGGTGGTTTGGATAAGTTCTTATCGTCATAGTGGGAAAACATCCTCTATCCACTTCCTGATGAACTCAGTCACCGACACAGTGTATGCATCAATACTATTCTCAGAGGCAACCCGGAACATTTCCCAGTCCGCTTGATTAAAACAATCTAGAACCATCAATTCTAATCCGTCATACCAACATTGACTAGTCCTTACCACGGGTACTTACTGTTTCTGCCTACAGGAGAGGAGGAGCAAAATGGAGGCGTGATCTGATTTGCCCAAGGGAGGGCGTGGGAGGGCCTGGTAGCCGTACCAGAAGGTGGAGTAGCAATGGTCAAGAGTTCTTGATGTGCGAGTAGCTCGGGATATGTATTAATAGAGTTTCAGTAGCATTTTCCTCATATTTGCTTTGTTAAAAACCATAGCTACCATAAATGTGGCCTCAAGATAAGCGGTTTCCAGTTTGCACAAAGTCCAGTGTAGTTCCATGAGAACTATTGTGATGTCGGCTTGGGGGGAATATACTTGGCCATGACAATGATCGAAGAACATTTTCTCAGGAGGTAATGTGGTCTGCATTTTATGTTGAGGTATTCCAGATTGGGAGAACGAAAGGACTTGAATTCCTGTATGTTATCACAATCACACCATGAGGAGATTATTATGAATCATACATCTTCACCTTTCTTTTACCTGCAGAGTTATTTATACCTGTCCGCGCGATGGGCGAAGAACCCTGCTGGCTGAATGTACGGGGACAATATAACCAGAGAGAACCATGATTCTGTAAACATAGAATGTTACAGTCTCTGGAAGATGATCCTCTCCCTGAGCTTGTCTACTTTACAGTTCAGGGACTGAATGTTAGTAAGTAATATACTCGAAAGCGGTGGATGGTATGCATGCCTCCTGAGTCTAACTAGGAGCCCAGTTCTTATTCCTCTTCTCTGGCGACAGCATCATGGAGCACCCCCCACGATGATCGGAATTGCCTCGGAGAGTTCATACAAATGATCCAACTCAGGAAAGTCTAATTTCTGGTCGACATGCTGGTGAGTGACTGCTGATCTAATATCCAAACGGAATTTATCGCTTTAGGTAATAATGCAAGAAACATTCTGAGCAAATAATGTAAGAAATAATCCCAAAAAATGGCTAGGAGTTGTCTGTCGGTGCCATCTTGTCTTACCCAAAGGTTACAGTTTCCCTTTAAACCTGAGACTTAAAGCTCCATTTTGGTGCAGCAGACATATAGAGAGAGAGAGGGAGATGGAGAGTGAGAAAAACAGAGACATCTAAATGACTTTCCCTCTCATTCTTAAGTAGGCCTTAATCATGCATACAATGGCCCATACAATGGCCAATATGGCCCCTCGGGGGGCTCCCGAGTGGCTCAGCGGTCTAATGCACTGCATCTCAGGAGTCACTACAAATACCCTGGTTCAATTCTAGTTTGTATCACAACCGGCCGTGATTGGGAATCCCATAGGGCGGCGCACAATTGGCCCAGCGTTGTCTGGGTTTGGCCGGTGTAGGCCGTCATTGTAAATAAAAATTTGTTAAATAAAGGTTAATAAAAAAATATATAATAAATAATAAATTGTCCCACTATAGTGAAAAACAACTAGGAGAGAGGGATTGGTTTGAGAAACACAATCGAAATCACCCTTTATTACTAAGAGTCTTTGCTTTTATTAATGAGTCATAAGAGCAACTCAAAGATCTCCAACCATAGAAATAGAATGACTAGAATGGGTAAAGGACCCCTTTAATGGGCATTCCAGCTCTAGTAATTCTATTTCTATGGTTGGAGATCATTAAGTTGCTCTTTTGACTCATTAATAAAAGCAGAGGCTCGTAGTAATAAAGTGTGATCTTCATGTTCGACCTTTACTATTTCATCACCAGCTCCATCAGACGAAGTGTGTCGGCGTTCGATGTCACCATGCATCTAGCTCACTGAGTTTCTCCCCCAATCCTAATCATCTTGATTTCAGCAGGACATGGCATTTTGAGGAATGGCCCCGGGGTGGAAACAAATTCTCCTCCCTTGTTGTTGTTGACTTATTCAGTTATTCGACTATGTGGAAAATGGACACGTTCTCCGTAAATGGAAACTTCAGTACTGAATGATTAAATGTGAGAAGTCCAGGAAGGTTTTCTAGCTGCAAGGCTTTTTTACTAGCTCCTCTGTCATCCCCAGAATGATGAATATGTCAGCGAGAATTCACTTTCTGTTGGGATTCAGTAATCATGATAAAATTAAGGTAGAGTTTTCGACATTTAAGTGTTTGAGAGTTCACACAAATATGATGCATGTTTATAATGCACTAAGTGGTAGCAAGGAAATACCTTGAGAAAAATGACCCCAGAATTACGACATGAGGCACAAGACATTAATGAGCAGACAGTTATTTTCTGTATTCACGCTACATGTGTTATATATCAGCAGCAAGACACCCCCAGGCAACACCCAGCTTGGGAAATATACTGACAGTAATGGCAGGTTGCGTATTGCTCCTGGCTGTTTCTCCATTTTCATGACATTTGCTCCCATATTTCGTTTGTGTTGTTGTTTTAGTGTTGTAGTGCATTTGTGTCATTGCATGTGGCTTTGGCAAAGTAAAACACAAATACACACACACACAAACACACGTACAGTACAGTGCTTAATTTAAAGTGGAACATGTTTCTGATACAGCACATAAACCCGCTGATCTGTTGGACATCAACTTGGCCAGGATACTCAGAAGGGTCTCTACAGTGTGTTCTGCCAAGCATGCTCACACAAGCGCACGCGCACACACACACAGACACAGACACAGACACAGACACAGACACAGACAGACACGAACACACCACACTCAGAGACAAACACACACTGCGCTCTTGGCTCTGAATCTCTCCAAGAGCTCCAGGCACAGTAGGCCTGGCACAAAGGGCATGCATGGCACATGAGTGATTCCTCACGAAACCAGGGGGGAAAAAGACACAGATTTGGGGGATTTTCACAAAATGTAATCCATAGAAAATGGCGCCGACAGACATGGCGTTAAATGTGGTGGTTCGTGCTTTCAGTTTTGTACAAATGCTGTCATCTATCCACCGTTTTTGGTTTGGATAAGTTGTAATCGTCACAGTGGGACAACATCCTCTATCCACTTCCTGATGAGCTCAGTCACCGAATACAGTGTATGCGTCAATACTCTTTCTTCATGTCCACGCGATGGGCGGAGAACCCTGCTGGCTGAATGTATGGGGACTGTAATATCCAGAGAGAGCCATGATTCTGTAAACAGAGTATGTTACAATCTCTGAAGTCTCTCTGGAAGATGATCCTCTCCCTGAGCTTGTCTACTTTACAGTTCAGGGACTGAATGTTAGTGAGTAATATACTCGAAAGCGGTGGATGGTATGCATGCCTCCTGAGTCTAACTAGGAGCCCACTTCTTATTCCTCTTCTCCGGCGACAGCATCATGGAGCAGCCCCCAGGATGAATGGAATTGCCTCGGAGAGTTCAAACAAGAGATCCAACTCAGGAAAGTCTCATTTCTGGTCGACATGCTGGTAAGTGACTGCGGATCTAATATCCAAAAGTTATTTATGGCTGTAGGTAATAACGCAAGAAACATTCTGAGCAAACAACGTGAGAAATAACACACAACAAAATGGCTAGGAGGTAGAAACAGGGTGATCATATCTGTCGGCGCCATCTTGTCTTTCCCCAAAGATTACAGGTTCCCTTTAAACCTGAGACTTAAAGCTCCTTTTTTTGCAGCAGGCATACGGAGAGAGAGAGGGAGATGGAGAGAGAAAAGCAGAGATCTAAATGACTTTCCCTCTCATTCTCAAGTAGGCCTTAATCATGCATACAATGGCCAATATGGCCCCTCTAGTCCAATTATAGTGAACAACCACTAGGAGAGAGGGATTGGTTTGAGAAACACAATAGAAATCACCCTTTATTACTAAGAGCCTTTGCTTTTATTAATGAGTCAAAAGAGCAACTCAAAGATCTCCAACCATAGAAATAGAATGACTAGAATGAGGAAAAGGCCCCTTTAATGGGGATTCCAGCTCTAGTAATTCTATTTCTATGGTTGGAGATCATTAAGTTGCTCTTTTGACTCATTAATAAAAGCAGAGGCTCGTAGTAATAAAGGGTGATCTTCATGTTCGACCTTTACTATTTCATCACCAGCTCCATCAGACAAAGTGTGTCGGTATACGATGTCACCATGCATCTAGCTCACTGAGTTTCTCCCCCAATCCTAATCATCTTGATTTCAGCAGGACATGGCATTTTGAGGAATGGCCCCGGGATGGAAACAAATTCTCCTCCCTTATTGTTGTTGACTTATTCAGTTATTCGGCTGTGTGGAAAATGGACACATTCTCCGCAAATGGAAACTTCAGTACTGAATGATTAAATGTGAGAAGTCCAGGAAGGTTTTTCATTTTTTTACGAGACTTCACTTTCTGTTAGGATTTCAGTAATCATGACACAATTAAGTTGGAGTTTTCGACATTTAAAAGTGTTTGAGAGTTCACGCAAATTTGATGCATGTTTATAATGCACTAATAAGTGGTAGCAAGGAAAATAACATGAGAAAAATGACCCCAGAATTATGACATGAGGCACAAGACATTAATTAGCAGAGAGTTATTTTCTGTATTCATGCTGCATATGTTATATATCAGCAGCAAGACACCCCCAGGCAACACCCAGCTTGGGAAATGTACTGACAGTAATGGCAGGTTGCGCATTGCTCCTGGCTGTTTCTCCATGTTCATGACATTTGTGTCATTGAATGTGGCTTTGGCAAGGTAAATCACACACACACACACACACACAAACACACGTACAGTACAGTGCTTAATTTAAAGTGGAACATGTTTCTGATACAGTACATAAACCCGCTGATCTGTTGGACATCAACTTGGCCAGGATACTCAGAAGGGTCTCTACAGTGGGTCCTGCCAAGCATGCTCACACAAGCGCACACACACAGACACACACAAACCCACACTCAGAGACAAACACACACTGCACTCTTGGCTCTGAATCTCTCCAAGAGCTCCAGGCACAGTAGGCCTGGCACAAAGGGCATGCATGGCACATGAGTGATTCCTCACGAAACCAGGGGGAAAAAGACACAGATTTTCACAAATTGTAATAAATAGAAGTTGCCGCCGACAGACATGGGAGCTCTGCTTCTAGCTCCTAAGCAACTTTGCGGTATTTTGTTTTCTGTGTGTTATTTCTTTCATTATTAACCCAGAACGCTTTTAGTGTTATTACATATAGCCTGAAATACCTTTTTGGGTATCAGAGCGGCGCTAACTCACCAGAATTACGACCAGTAATGTGACTTTCCTGAATTGGATCCTTTGTTCGTACCCCCCAGGGCAATTGAACTTATCTTAGAGGCTGCTCCAAGACGCCACCGGCGGAGAAAAGTTATTCGGAGTAGACTTCTAGTCCGACTCAGGAGGCGTGCACACCATCTACCACTTCCAAGTATATTACTCGCTAAGGTTTAGTCTCTGGACAATAAAGTAGGGAGAGGATCTCCTTCCAGAGAGACATCAGGGACCATAACATACTCTGTTTCACGGAATCATGGCTTTCTCCGGATATACTGTCCCTGACCATAGAGCCAGCTGGGTTCTCAGTACATCGTGCAGACAGGAATAAAGAACTCTCCGGGAAGAAGAAAGGCAGTGTTGTATGTTTCATGATTAACTACTCATGGTGTGATTGTGGTAAAGTGCAGTAATTCAAGTATTTTTGTTCTCCCGATCTGGAATACCTCACAATCAAATGCCGACCACGTTACCTCGCAAAATAATGATCTTCGATTATAGTCACAGCCGATACCACAATGGCCCTCAAGGAACTACGCTGGACTTTGTGCAAACTGGAAACCACATATCTTGAGTCTGCATTTATTGTAGCCCTCACATCTGCTCCTGCACCGCCCTCTACTGCTCAACCTGTGTCTCCTTGACCTGCCGCCACTCCCCCAGTACTCTCTCCCGCTTCCTCTCTCGCTGTGTGTGTGTGATTGTGTGGGCAGAGACAGGTGTGCTGGAGTCAGAGCAGATCCCCACCAGCTGCAACCTGTTCCATAATCAAGACCTCTACAAATACTCAGCCTTGCCACTTCCACGCTGCCAGATCGTAATCTCTGCTCAGTCAGTCTACGTTTCTAGCCGTTTGTTACTATTCAGATCCTGTTGTGCCTGTTTTCCTTGCCTGATGCCGTTTTCCTCTCCTCTACAGTTCTGCCCGCTCTGACTCTGGTTCCTGTCTCCAGTCCCACGTCTCGTCATCCTGCTACTCTGTCCTGGATTCCCCACTCTACTGCTCCCTTGGATTCCCCTCCAGACCTGCTTACCCTGTCTCAACCCCTCTCGCTCCAACCCCCCTGTCTCAACCCCTCTCGCTCCAGCCTTATCATCCGCACCTGGTTTCCAGCAACCCGCCCAAGCTTCCTGCACTCCATCTCCGTGGAACAGTAGCTGGGGATATTAACAAAGTCAATTTGAGGGAAACACAACCGAGGTTCTAGAAACACATTGATTGCAGTAATCTCTCTGCTAAAATGCTCGACCACCGTTACTGCCCCTTCCGGGATGCCTACAAGGCCCTCCCCTGCCCTCTCTACAGCAAATCAGATCACGACTCCATTTTGCACCTCCCTTTCTTTAGGCAGAAACTCAAACAGGAACTACCCATGCTAAGGTCTATTCAATGGTGGTCTGATGAATCAGAATCCATGCTTCAAGATTGTTTTGATCACACGGACTGGGATATGTTTCGGGTTGCCTCTGAGAATAACACTGAAAAGGACATGATGGCTGAGTTCATCAGGAAGTGTCTAGGGGATGTTGTTCCCACTGTGACTATTAAAACCTACCCAAACCAGGAAACGTGGATAGATGGCAGCATTTGCACAAAACTGAAAGCGCAAACCACCGCATTTAACCATGGCAAGGTGACAGGGAATATGGTTGAACACAACCAGTGTAATTATTCCCTTCGCAATGCAATCAAACAGGCAAAACGTCAGTACAGAGACAAATTGGAGTTGCAATTTAACGGCTCAGACACAAGACATATGTGGCAGGGTCTATAGACAATCACGGATTACAAAGGGACACCCAGCCATGTCACAGACACTGACATCTTGCTCCTGGACAAGCTAAACACCTTCTTTGCCCGCTTTGAGGATAACACAGTGCCACCAACACGGCCTGCTCCCAAGGACTGTGGGCTCTCATTCTCTGTGGCCGACGTGAGTAAGACATTTAAGCGTGTTAACCTGTTGAGGATGGGGGCGCTGTTGTGACTATTTATGCTAATCGTGTAATTTTTGAAACGGCTTCCCACAAAATCCTTGATCGTACAATATGCATATTATTATTATTATTGGATAGAAAACAGTCTATAGTTTCTATAGGAGTTGACATTTTGTCTCTAAGTGGAACAGAGCCCATTCTACAGCAATTTCCCTGACATGGAGTCAGATTTCAGAAATTTTGGCCCCTGATCTGGAGTCAGTTAAAAGGGCACTGTTATTGCTATGAGTATACGGACACTGCTTACGTCTTCCCCTGGATGCCTTTACGTGATGACGATTTGAATGGGGTCGATTGCGCGTTCACAGGCACTACAAATTAAAAAACCCTGAGGCTAGTCACTCTTTTGGAGCTGCGTCATGCGCCTAGAGGACACCGACCCGCACCTGTTCCAAGCATTAGTGGAGGGAGTAATATTACTCGGGTCATGTTTCTACTCGTTATGGGAGTTAAAAACATCATAAGGTAGTTCATTTAAAACGTTTTATAGCAATTTATATCCGTTTAGTGCGATTTTGGGACATTTATTTCTGAAACGCTGTGAATTGCTGGGCACGCTTCCAGTTCATCCCGAACGCAGTTGGCATTTCCACATGGCAAGAGGACAGCTTTCCACCAAAAGACGATTGGACCCAAGAAAGGATCCTTTGCCCAAGATACTGATGGAAGAACAGCTCAAAGTAGGACATTTTTATTATGATAAATCGTGTTTCTGTCGAAAAATGTTAGTGGCTTAGGACGCCATGTTTTTTGACGTAGCTTCGCTTGGCGCAAACTGTATTGAAAAGTAAGGATAATTTAAAAAATGTAATTCCGCGATTGTATTAAGAATTAAATTGTCTATCAATCCCTGTCCACCCTATATTTTTTAGTCACGTTTATGAGTATTTATGTATAAGAGTAGATCACTGTCTAAGTGGCGCACGGACATTTTCTCACCAGCTGGGCTACATTTCACATTGTCTAACCATGATTTGTGGCTAAATATAAACATTTTCGATCAAACTCTATATGGATTGTGTAATATGATGTTACAGGAGTGTCATCTGAAGAATTCTGAGAAGGTTAGTGAAAAAATTAATATATTTTGGCGATGTTGACTTTTATCGCTCACTTTGGCTAGAATCAATGCTGGGCTGCTATGTGCTATGCTAATATAACGATTTATTGTGTTTTCGCTGTAAGACACTTAGAAAATCTGAAATATTGTCTGGATTCACAGGATCTGTGTCTTTCGATTAGTGTATGCTGTGTATTTTTACGAAATGTTTGATGATTAGTAAGTAGGTAAACACGTTGCTCAATGTAGTTTTTCTAGTCCATTTGTGACGGTGGGTGCAATTGTAACCTATGCCATCTACCTGAAATATGCACTTTTTTCTAACAAAACCTATCCCATACCATAAATATGTTATCAGACTGTCATCTGATGAGTTTTTTTCTTGGTTAGGGGCTATAAATATCTTAGTTTAGCCGAATTGGTGATAGCTACTGGTGTTGGTGGACAAATAAAAGATGGTGGATTATGCTAATGTGTTTTTAGGTAATAGATGTACATCTTTACATATTGTGTCTTCCCTGTAAAACATTTTAAAAATCGGACATGTTGGCTGGATTCACAAGATCTGTGTCTTTCATTAGCTGTATTGGACTTTAATGTGTGAAAGTTAAATATTTAAAAAATATATATTTTTTGAATTTCGCGGCACTGGTTTTTCAGTGGGGGTGGGGGGGGAGTGCCGCTAGCGGCACCCTCATCCTAGACAGGTTAACCTTTCACGCCTCTCTACCCCGGGTCCGGGAGCACAACCCCCCCCCCCCCCCCCCCCACACACACTGAGTAGCATCGCTAGCATAGTGTCACAATTAACCTGTCTAGGATCAGCGTGGCGCTAGCGGCACCCCCCCCCCCCCCCCCCCACTGAAAAACCAGTGCCGCGAAATTCAAAAAAAATATTTTTTTAAAATATTTAACTTTCACACATTAAAGTCCAATACAGCTAATGAAAGACACAGATCTTATGAATCCAGTCAACATTTCCGATTTTTAAAATGTTTTACAGGGAAGACACAATATGTAAAGATGTACATCTATTACCTAAAAACACATTAGCATATTCCACCATCTTTTATTTGTCCACCAACACCAGTAGCCATTACCAATTCGGCTAAACTAAGATATTTATAGCCCCTAACCAACAAAAAAACTCATTAGATGACAGTCTGATAACATATTTATGGTATGGGATAGGTTTTGTTAGAAAAAAGTGCATATTTCAGGTAGATGGCATAGTTTACAATTGCACCCACCATCACAAATGGACTAGAATAATTACAATGAGCAACGTGTTTACCTAACTACTAATCATCAAACATTTCGTAAAAATACACAGCATACACGAATCGAAAGACACAGATCCTGTGAATACAGACAATATTTCAGATTTTCTAAGTGTCTTACAGCGAAAACACAATAAATCGTTATATTAGCTTAGCACATAGCAATTAGCAGCCCAGCATTGATTCTAGCCAAAGTGAGCGATAAAAGTCAACATCGCCAAAAGATATTAATTTTTTCACTAACCTTCTCAGAATTCTTCCGATGACACTCCTGTAACATCACATTACAACATGCATATACAGTTTGATCGAAAATGTTTATATTTAGCCACCAAAATCATGGTTAGACAATGTGAAATGTAGACAAGCTGGTAAAGAAAACGTCCTTGCGCCACTTAGACAGTGATCTACTCTTATACATAAATACTCATAAACGTGACTAAAAAATATAGGGTGGACAGGGATTGATAGACAATTTAATTCTTAATACAATTGCGTTATTACATTTTTTAATTTATCCTTACTTTTCAATACAGTTTGCGCCAAGCGAAGCTACGTCAAAAAACATGGCGTCCTAAGCCACTAAAATGTTTCGACAGAAACACGATTTATCATAATAAAAATGTCCTACCTTGAGCTGTTCTTCCATCAGTATCTTGGGCAAAGGATCCTTTCTTGGGAGAAATCGTCTTTTGGTGGAAAGCTGTCCTCTTGCCATGTGGAAATGTCAACTACGTTCGGGATGAACTGAAAAGCGTGCCCAACTTTTCACATCGTTGCAAAAATAAATGTCCCAAAATTGCACTAAACGGATATAAATTGCTATAAAACGCTTTAAATTAACTACTTTGTGATGTTTGTAACTCCTATAACGAGTGAAAAGATGACCGGAGAAATATAACAGGCTAAACTAACGCTTGGAACAGGAGAGGGTCGGTGTCTTCCACGCGCGTTACGCAGCAAGAAAAGACTTGCTAGCTAAAGGTTTTTTTCATTTGTAGGGCCTGTGAACGAGCAATCGAGCCCGTTGGAATCGTCATCACGTAAAGGCATCCAGGGGAAGACGTAAGAAGTGTCCGTATAGTCATAGCAACGACAGAGCCCTTTTAAATGACTTCAGAAAAGTGGCCAACGTTTCTCAAATCTGACTCCATGTCAGGGAAATTGCTGTAGAATGGGCTCTGTTCCACTTAGAGACAAAATTTCAACTCCTATAGAAACTATAGACTGTTTTCTATCCAATAATAATAATAATATGCATGTTGTACGATCAAGGATTTTGTGGGAAGCCGTTTAAAAAATTAGCCACATTAGCATAAATAGTCTAAACAGCGCCCCCATCCCCAACAGGTTAAATAGTAGCATCTAAATATCATTAAATCACAAGTCCAAGACACCTAATGAAAGATACAGATCTTGTGAATGAAGGAACCATTTAAGATTTTTAAAATGTTTTACAGGGAAGACAAAATATGTAAATCTATTAGCTAACCACGTTAGCAAAAGACACCATTTTTCTTTGTCCACCATTTTTTCTCAACACCAGTAGCTATCACCAATTCGGCCAAATAAAGATATTGATAGCCACTAACCAAGAAAAAACTCATCAGATGACAGTCTGATAACATATTTATGGTATAGGATAGGTTTTGTTAGAAAAATGTGCATATTTCAGGTATAAATCATAGTTTACAATTGCACCCACCATCACAACTCGACTAGAAAAAATACAGAGCAACGTGTATTACCTAATTACTAATCATAAAACATTTCGTAAAAATACACAGCGTACACTAATTGAAAGACACAGATCCTGTGAATCCAGACAATATTTCAGATTTTCTAAGTGTCTTACATCGAAAACACAATAAATCGTTATATTAGCATACCACATGTGCAAACGTTACCAGAGCATTGATTCTAGCCAAAGAGAGCGATAACGTAATCATCGCCAAAATATATTAATTTTTTCACTAACCTTCTCAGAATTCTTCCGATGACACTCCTGTAACATCATATTACAACATACATATAGAGTTTGTTCGAAAATGTGCATATTTAGCCACAAAAAAACGTGGTTAGACAATGAGAAAAGTAGCCCAGCTGGACAGAAAATGTCGTGCGCCATATTAGACAGTGATCTAGTCTTATACATAAATACTCATAAACTTGACTAAAAAATACAGGGTGGACAGCGATTGATAGACAATTTAATTCTTAATACAATCGCTGAATTACATTTTTTTTATTATCCTTACTTTTCAATACAGGTTGCGCCAAGCGAAGCTATACCAAACAAAATGGCGGCATAAGCCTTTAACATTTTTCGACAGAAACACGATTTATCATAATAAATTGTTCTTACTATGAGCTGTTCTTCCATCAGAATCTTGGGCAATGAATCCTTTCTTGGGTCTAATCGTCTTTTGGTCGAAAGCTGTCCTCTTGCCATGTGGAAATGCCCACTAACGTTCGGCATGAACTGGAAACGTGCCCAGCGGTTCAAAGTGTCTCAGAAAGAAATGCCTCAAAATCGCACTAAACGGATATAAATTGCTATAAAACAGTTCAAATTAACTACCTTATGATGTTGTTAACCTGTCTAGGATCAGCGTGGCGCTAGCGGCACACCCCCCCCCCCCCCCCACTGAAAAACCAGTGCCGCGAAATTCAAAAAAAATATTTTTTTAAAATATTTAACTTTCACACATTAAAGTCCAATACAGCTAATGAAAGACACAGATCTTGTGAATCCAGTCAACATTTCCGATTTTTAAAATGTTTTACAGGGAAGACACAATATGTAAAGATGTACATCTATTACCTAAAAACACATTAGCATAATCCACCATCTTTTATTTGTCCACCAACACCAGTAGCCATCACCAATTCGGCTAAACTAAGATATTTATAGCCCCTAACCAACAAAAAAACTCATTAGATGACAGTCTGATAACATATTTATGGTATGGGATAGGTTTTGTTAGAAAAAAGTGCATATTTCAGGTAGACTTCATAGTTTACAATTGCACCCACCATCACAAATGGACTAGAATAATTACAATGAGCAACGTGTTTACCTAACTACTAATCATCAAACATTTCGTAAAAATACACAGCATACACGAATCGAAAGACACAGATCCTGTGAATACAGACAATATTTCAGATTTTCTAAGTGTCTTACAGCGAAAACACAATAAATCGTTATATTAGCTTAGCACATAGCAATTAGCAGCCCAGCATTGATTCTAGCCAAAGTGAGCGATAAAAGTCAACATCGCCAAAAGATATTAATTTTTTCACTAACCTTCTCAGAATTCTTCCGATGACACTCCTGTAACATCACATTACAACATGCATATACAGTTTGATCGAAAATGTTTATATTTAGCCACCAAAATCATGGTTAGACAATGTGAAATGTAGACAAGCTGGTAAAGAAAATGTCCTTGCGCCACTTAGACAGTGATCTACTCTTATACATAAATACTCATAAACGTGACTAAAAAATACAGGGTGGACAGGGATTGATAGACAATTTAATTCTTAATACAATTGCGTTATTACATTTTTTAATTTATCCTTACTTTTCAATACAGTTTGCGCCAAGCGAAGCTACGTCAAAAAACATGGCGTCCTAAGCCACTAAAATGTTTCGACAGAAACACGATTTATCATAATAAAAATGTCCTACCTTGAGCTGTTCTTCCATCAGTATCTTGGGCAAAGGATCCTTTCTTGGGAGAAATCGTCTTTTGGTGGAAAGCTGTCCTCTTGCCATGTGGAAATGTCAACTGCGTTCGGGATGAACTGAAAAGCGTGCCCAACTTTTCACATCGTTGCAAAAAGAAATGTCCCAAAATCGCACTAAACGGATATAAATTGCTATAAAACGCTTTAAATTAACTACCTTATGATGTTTTTAACTCCTATAACGAGTGAAAAGATGACCGGAGAAATATAACAGGCTAAACTAACGCTTGGAACAGGTGCGCGCCGGTGTCCTCTAGGCTCATGACGCAGCTCCCAAAGAATGACTAGCTTCAGGGTTTTTTCATTTGTAGGGCCTGTGAACGCGCAATCGACCCCGTTGGAATCGTCATCACGTAAAGGCATCCAGGGGAAGACGTAAGAAGTGTCCGTATAGTCATAGCAACGACAGTGCCCCTTTAACTGACTTCAGAAGAGTGGCCAACATTTCTCAAATCTGACTCCATGTCAGGGAAATTGCTGTAGAATGGGCTCTGTTCCACTTAGAGACAAAATTTCAACTCCTATAGAAACTATAGACTGTTTTCTATCCAATAATAATAATAATATGCATATTGTACGATCAAGGATTTTGTGGGAAGCCGTTTAAAAAATTAGCCAAATTAGCATAAATAGTCTAAACAGCGCCCCCATCCCCAACAGGTTAACACCTATAACGAGTAAAAACATGACCGGAGAAATATTACTGGCTAAACAACAGGTTGGAAGGAGGCGAGTCCGACGTCCTTCGTGCGTCAGGCGCAGGCAGCCAAAGGAAGTTACTTCCGGTATTTGGTGATTTATAGAGGCCCTGATTGCGCAATCGACTCCATTCAAAGCGTCATCACGTACTGACATCCAGGGGAAGACGTAAGAAGTGTCTGTTTCTCCATAGCATTTACAGGGACCTTTAAACTGACTCCAGATCAGGGGCCAAGATGTCTGAAATCTGACTCCCTGTCATGAAAAGTGCTGTAGAAGGAGTTCTGTTTCACTCAGAGACAAAATTCCAACGGCTATAGAAACTAGAGAGTGTTTTCTATCCAATAGTAATAATAATATGCATATTGTACGAGCAAGAATTGAGTACTAGGCAGTTTAATCTGTAGAGCAAATTATGCTAATGCGAAACAGCACCCCCTATATTCGCAAGAAGTTAACCCCCGCAAGTTTGCTGGCCCAGACGGCATCCCAAGCCGCGTCCCCAGAGCATGCGCAGAGCAGCTGGCTGGAGTGTTTACGGACATATTCAATGTCTCTCTATCCCAATCTGCTGTCCCCACTTGCTTCAAGATGTCAACCATTGTTCCTGTACCCAAGAAAGAAAAGGTAATTGATCCAAATGGCTATTACTACACATCACCTCTATCTTACCTGACCCACTAGACCCACTTTAATTTGCATACTGCCCCAATAGATCCACAGACGATGCAATCGCCATCGCAATGCACACTGCCCTATCCCATCTGGACAAGAGGAATACCTATGTAAGAATGCTGTTCATTGCTATAGCTCAGCCTTCAACACCATAGTACCCTCCATGCTCATCATTGAGCTTGGGGCCCTGGGTCGGAACCCTGCCCTCTGCAACTGGGTCCTGGACTTCCTGATGGTCAGCCCCAGGTGGTAAAGGTTGGAAACAACACCTCCCTCCTGTACTCCCTTTTCACCCACGACTGCGTGGCCACGCATGCCTCCAACTCAATCATAAAGTTCACAGACAACACAACAGTAGTAGGCCTGATTACCAACAATGACAATACAGGGCCCTGATGGAGTAGTGCCAGGAAAACAACCTCTCACTCAACATCAACAAATTGAAGTAGCTGATCATGGACTTCAGGAAACAGCAGAGGTAGCACACCCCTACCCACATCGACGGGACAGCAGTGGCGAATGTGAAATGATTCAAGTTCCTCGGTGTACACATCACTGACAATCTGAAACGGTCCACCCACACAGACAGTATGATGAAGAAAGCTCAACATTGCCTTATCAACCTCAGGAGGCTGAAGAAATTTGGCTTGCACCCTAAGACCCTCACAAACTTTTAAAGATGCACAATTGAGAGCATCTTGTCGGGCTGTATCACCATCTGGTACAACAACTGCACTGCCCACCTCAGGGCTCTCCAGAGGGTGGTGCGGTCTGCCAAACGTATCATCGGGGGCCCACTGCCTGCCCTCCAGGACATCAACAGCACCCAATGTCACAGGAAGTCCAAAAAGATTATCAAGTTCACCACCCGAGCCACGGCCTGTTCACCCCGCTAGCATCCAGAAGGTGAGGTCAGTACAGGTGCATCAAAGCTGGGACCGAGAGACTGTGAAACAGATTCTATCTCAAGGCTATCAGACTGTTAAATAGCCATCACTAGCCGGCTACCACCTGGTTACTCAACCCTGCACCTTAGAGGCTGCTGCCCTATATACAGTGGGGAGAACAAATATTTGATACACTGCCGATTTTGCAGGTTTTCCTACTTGCAAAGCATGTAGAGGTCTGTCATTTTTTATCATAGGTACACTCCAACTGTGAGAGACGGAATCTAAAACAAAAATACTGAAAATCACATTGTATGATTTTTAAGTAATTAATTTGCATTTTATTGCATGACATAAGTATTTCATAACCTACCAACCAGTAAGAATTCTGGCTCTCACAGGCCTGTTAGTTTTTCTTTAAGAAGCCCTCCTGTTCTCCACTCATTACCTGTATTAACTGCACCTGTTTGAACTCGTTACCTGTATAAAAGACACCTGTCCACACTCAATCAAACAGACTCCAACCTCTCCACAATGGCCAAGACCAGAGAGCTGTGTAAGGACATCAGGGATACAATTGTAGACCTGCACAAAGCTGGGATGGGCTACAGGACAATAGGCAAGCAGCTTGGTGAAAAGGCAACAACTGTTTGCGCAATTATTAGAAAATGGAAAGAAGTTCAAGATGATGGTCAATCACCCTCGGTCTGGGGATCCATGCAAGATCTCACCTCGTGGGGCATCAATGATCATGAGGAAGGTGAGGGATCAGCCCAGAACTACACGGCAGGACCTGGTCAATGACCTGAAGAGAGCTGGGACCACAGTCTCAAAGAAAACCATTAGTAACACACTACGCCGTCATGGATTAAAGTCCTGCACCGCACGCAAGGTCCCCCTGCTCAAGCCAGCGCATGTCCAGGCCCATCTGAAGTTTGCCAATGACCATCTGGATGATCCAGAGGAGGAATGGGAGAAGGTCATGTGGTCTGATGAGACAAAAATAGAGCTTTTTGGTCTAAACTCCACCCGCCGTGTTTGGAGGAAGAAGAAGGATGAGTACAACCCCAAGAACACCATCCCAACCGTGAAGCATGGAGGTGGAAACATCATTCTTTGGGGATGCTTTTCTGCAAAGGGGACAGGACGACTGCACCGTATTGAGGGGAGGATGGATGGGGCCATGTATCGTGAGATCTTGGCCAACAACCTCCTTCCCTCAGTAAGAGCATTGAAGATGGGTCGTGGCTGGGTCTTCCAGCATGACAACGACCCGAAACACACAGCCAGGGCAACTAAGGAGTGGCTCTGTAAGAAGCATCTCAAGGTCCTGGAGTGGCCTAGCCAGTCTCCAGACCTGAACCCAATAGAAAATCTTTGGAGGGAGCTGAAAGTCTGTATTGCCCAGGGACAGCCCCGAAACCTGAAGGATCTGGAGAAGGTCTGTATGGAGGAGTGGGCCAAAATCCCTGCTGCAGTGTGTGCAAACCTGGTCAAGAACTACAGGAAACGTATGATCTCTGTAATTGCAAACAAAGGTTTCTGTACCAAATATTAAGTTCTGCTTTTCTGATGTATCAAATACTTATGTCATGCAATAAAATGCAAATTAATTACTTAAAAATCATACAATGTGATTTTCTGGATTTTTGTTTTAGATTCCGTCTCTCACAGTTGAAGTGTACCGATGATAAAAAATTACAGACCTCTACATGCTTTGTAAGTAGGAAAACCTGCAAAATCGTCAGTGTATCAAATACTCGTTCTCCCCACTGTATATAGACATGGAATCACTAGTCACTTTAATAATGTTTACATAATGCTTTGTTCAATTCATATGTACAGTGCATTCGGAAAGTATTCAGACCCCTTGATATTTTTCACATTTTGTTATGTTACAGCCTTATTCTGAAATTGATTAAATTTAAAAAAAATCCTCATCAATCTACACACAATAGCCCATAATGACGAAGCGGAAACAGGTTTTACATTTTTTTGCAAATAAAAATGAAATACCTTATTTGCATTAGTATTCAGACCTTTTGCTATAAGACTCTAAATTAAATTGAGCTCTGATGCATCCTGTTTCTATTGATCATCCTTGAGATGTTTCTACAACTTGATTGGAGTCCACCTGTGGTGGATTTGGAAAGGCACACACCTGTCTGTATAAGATCGCACATTTGACAGTGCATGTCAGAGCAAAAACCAAGCCGTGCGGTTGAAGGAATTGTCCATAAACCTCTGAGACAGGATTGTGTTGAGGCACAGATCTGGGGGAGGGTACCAAAAAATGTCTGCAGCATTGAAAGTCCCCAAGAACACAGTGGCCTCCATCATTCTTAAATGGAAGAAGTTCGGAAACACCAAGACACTTTCTAGAGCTGGCCGCCTGGCCAAACTGAGCAATTGGGGGAGAAGGGCCTTGGTCAGGGAAGTGATCAAGAACCTGATGGTCAATCTGACAGAGCTCCAGAGTTCCTCTGTGGAGATGGGAGAACCTTCCAGAAGGACAACCATCTCTGCAGCACTCCACCAATCAGGCCTTTGTGGTAGAGTGGCCAGGCGGAAGCCACTCCTCAGTAAAAGGCACATGACAGCCCGCTTGGAGTTTGCCAAAAGGCGCATAAAGGACTCTCAGACCATGAATAACAAGATTCTCTGGTCTGATGAAACCAAGATTGAACTCTTTGGCCTGAATGCCAAGCGTCACATCTGGAGGAAACCTGGCACCATCCCTACGGTGACGCATGGTGGTGGCAGCATCATTCTGCTCCAGAATGCTCAGGACCTCAGACTGGGGCAAAGGTTAACCTGTCTAGGACTAGGGTGCCACTAGCGGCACACCCCCCCCACCCCCACTGAAAAGGCAGAGCCGCGAAATTCAAAAAAATATTTTTTTTTAAATATTAAACTTTCACACATTAAAGTCCAATACAGCTAATGAAAGACACAGATCTTGTGAATCCAGCCAACATGTCCGATTTTTAAAATGTTTTACAGGGAAGACACAATATGTAAAGATGTAAATCTATTACCTAAAAACACATTAGCATAATCCACCATCTTTTATTTGTCCACCAACACCAGTAGCTATCACCAATTCGGCTAAATAAAGATATTTATAGCCCCTAACCAAGAAAAAAACTCATCAGATGACAGTCTGATAACATATTTATGGTATGGGATAGGTTTTGTTAGAAAAATGTGCATATTTCAGGTAGATGGCATAGTTTACAATTGCACCCACCGTCACAAATGGACTAGAATAATTACAATGAGCAACGTGTTTACCTAACTACTAATCATCAAACATTTCGTAAAAATACACAGCATACACTAATCGAAAGACACAGATCCTGTGAATACAGACAATATTTCAGATTTTCTAAGTGTCTTACAGCGAAAACACAATAAATCGTTATATTAGCATAGCACATGTGCAAACATTACCCCAGCATTGATTCTAGCCAAAGAGAGCGATAACGTAAACATCGCCAAAATATATTATTTTTTTCACTAACCTTCTCAGAATTCTTCAGATGACACCCCTGTAACATCACATTACAACATACATATACAGTTTGTTCGAAAATGTGCATATTTAGCCACCAAAATCATGGTTACACAATGACAAAAGTAGCCCAGCTGGTGAGAAAATGTCCGTGCGCCATATTAGACAGTGATCTACTCGTATACATAAATATTCATAAACGTGACTAAAAAATATAGGGTGGACAGCGATTGATAGACAATTTAATTCTTAATACAATCGCGGAATTACATTTTTTAAATTATCCTTACTTTCAATACAGTTTGCGCCAAGCGAAGCTACGTCAAAAAACATGGCGTCCTAAGCCACTAACATTTTTCGACAGAAACACGATTTATCATAATAAAAATTTCCTACTTTGAGCTGTTCTTCCATCAGTATCTTGGGCAAAGGATCCTTTCTTGGGTCTAATCGTCTTTTGGTGGAAAGCTGTCCTCTTGCCATGTGGAAATGCCAACTGCGTTCGGGATGAACTGGAAGCGTGCCCAGCGATTCACAGCGTTTCAGAAATAAATGTCCCAAAATCGCACTAAACGGATATAAATTGCTATAAAACGCTTTAAATTAACTACCTTATGATGTTTTTAACTCCTATAACGAGTAAAAACATGACCGGAGAAATATAACAGGCTAAACTAACGCTTGGAAAAATAGCAGGTCGATGTCCTCCACGCGCATGACGCAGCTGGAAAGGAGCTCCTACCTACAGGGTTTTTTAATTTATAGTGCCTGTGATTGCGCAATCGACCCCATTCAAATCGTCATCACGTAAAGGCATCCAGGGGAAGACGTAAGCAGTGTCCCTATACTCATAGGAATAACATTGGCCTTAAAACTGACTCCAGAACAGTGGCCAAAATTTCTGAAATCTGACTCCATGTCAGGGAAATTGCTGTAGAATGGGTTCTGTTCCACTTAGAGACAAAATTTCAACTCCTATAGAAACTATAGACTGTTTTCTATCCAATAATAATAATAATATGCATATTGTACGATCAAGAATTTTGTAGGAAGCCGTTTCAAAAATTACACGATTACCATAAATAGTGACAACAGCGCCCCCAGCCTTAACAGGTTAACCTTCCAACAGGACAACGACCCTAAGCACACAGCCAAGACTTCGGAAGAATGGCTTCGGGACAAGTCTCTGAATGTCCTTCAGTGGCCCAGCCAGAGCCCAAACTTGAACCCGATCGAACATCTCTGGAGAAACCTGAAAATAGCTGTGCAGCAACACTCCCCATCCAACCTGTGAAACTCCCCAAATACAGGTGTGCCAAGCTTGTAGCATCATACCCAAGAAGACTCAAGGCTGTAATCACTGCCAAAGGTGCTTCAACAAAATACTGAGTTAAAGGTCTGAATACTTGTGTAAATGTAATATTTTATTATTATTTATTTATTTATTTTTGACCACATTTCTAAAAACGTTTTTCCTTTGTCATTATGGGGTATTGTGTGTAGATGGATATGGGGGGAACAATTGAATCCATTTTAGAATAAGGCTGTAACGTAACAAAATGTGGAATATGTCAAGGGGTCGAAATACTTTCAGAATGACCTCTTGGCGCACAGATCCCTTTAGCGGGATAATTTTCGTCAACATCCGCTGAATTGCAGAGCGCCAAATTCAAATTAAATTACAAAAAATATTTAATTTCATTAAATCACAAGTGCAATATACCAAAACACAGCTTAGCTTGTTGTTAATCCACCTGTCGTGTCAGATTTTGAAAAGATGCTTTACAGCGAAAGCAAACCAAGCGTTTGTGTGAGGACATCGATCAGTAGACAAAACATTACAAACAGCTAGCAGCAAAGTAGCTTGGACACGAAAGTCAGAAAAGCAATAAAATTAATCCCTTACCTTTGATGATCTTCGAATGTTTGCACTCACGAGACTCCCAGTTACACAATTAAAGTTTATTTTTGTTCGATAACGATTATTTTTATATCCAAAAACCTCCATTTGGTTGGCGCGTTTTGTTGAGTAATCCACAGGCTCATGCAGGTCATGACGGGCAGACGAAAATTCCAAATAATATCCGTAAAGTTCGTAGAAAAATGTCAAACATTTTTTATAATCAATCCTCAGGTTTTTATTTAACATAAATATTTGATAATATTTCAACCGGACGGTAAACTATTCAATATAAGAGAGAAAGAAAATGTCAAGCTACCACTGTCGCGCGCATTAACTAATCGAAGGACATTTGGCAGTCCACTGACGCGATGTGATAAATCTCGCTAATTTTTCAGAATAAAAGCTTGAAACAATGTCTAAAGACTGTTCACACCCTGTGGAAGCCATAGGAAAAGGAATCTGGTTGATATCCCTTCAAATGGAGGAAAGGCAGGCAATGGAACAGGGATTTTTCAAAATAAGAGGCACTTCCTGGTTGGATTTGCTCAGGTTTTCACCTGCAAAATCAGTTCTGTTATACTCACAGACAACATTTTGTGTTTTCTGTCCTAATCTGCCAATTATATGCATATTCTAGCATCTGGGCCTGAGAAATAGGTTGTTTACATTGGGAACGTTATTTTTCCAAACATAAAAATACTGCCTCCTAGCTTCAAGAGGTGTATACTGTATTCTACTGTATTTTAGTTAATGCCATTCTGACATTGCTCGTCCTAATATTTCTATATTTGTTCCATTATTTTACTTTTAAATTTGTGTGTATTGTTGTGAATTGTTAGATACTTCTGCACTATTGGAGCTAGGAACACAAGGTTCCTAGCTCCAATATTTCGCTACACCAGCAATAACATCTGCTAAATATGTGTATGTGACCAATAAAATGTGATTTGCTTTGATTTAGAATGGTCCTTTTGGAGGAAGGATTGTTAACATATATTTTACATTTGTAATGAATCTTAAAGCATAATTGAGTATAATCAAAATTGTCATGTTTCTGATATTTTGGCCATACCCAGGCTTCCTTTAAGACTCTGTAGGTCTTAAAGGAATCTGTAGGTGTTCGAAAAATTGTTGTCAAATGAAGCTTTTCCGCTTTCTCTGTAATATGCGTAGTATTTGTAGCACCTACAGATTTAATATTATGGAGTGTTAAAGGAGGCCCGGGTAAGGCCAAAATATCATAAATATGGCAACTTTAATGAATTATTTCTCAATTATGCTTTTAGATACGAATGTCAAATATGTCAACAATCCTTCTTCCAAAGAACCAATCTATGTATTACATTTTGTGAAACTCCCCCAAATCATGGTATTTTTTTGTACTGGTTCCGTGAGGTATCACTTACATCTCCCTGTGTGTGCGTGTGTCTACGTGTCAGGAGTTTGCATGCACATTTATCTGTGCACTATGCTTCAGTGAGTCAGTCTTCCCTTGCTCTGGGTTATGTACCAAAGACTGCCACGAGGGCACAGGAGGGTGGCGGTGGTGGTCTTGGTTGGACCTGCTCGGCTGCCACCCACGGTGTCGGGCCCTGCGGTGTTTTCAATGCCTCACTCAGTGCAGCGAGTGGAACCAATGCTCGTTTGATTAATCTGGCTAGGGGGTAAATGAAAACCATTAACGAGGGTTTCTCTCCATCGCCTTTTAATGCAAGGCACAGAAAAAGGGATTTGAATTGCAAAAGTCACGCCGAGGATTAGTCGGTGTTGGACAAACTCTCTCCCAGGCTATTTTTCCTACATGCTGATTTCTGAGTGAGCGGTTTCGTTTAGTTTCTTTGAGTGTGAATTTGACCTAGCACTGAAAAATATTACAGTAAAAATAACATTTTCATTCATTTTTGCTTCATACAGGTAATATGTCAAATATACAAGGTACCTTGAGTCATGTTTATAGGCTGAATCTGTGACCTTGGATAACCTGTGACAAAGTAAAGTCGTTAATTTCTCCAAGTAAAGTAATAGGATGAGAAACTAAAGTTGACTATACTAGGGAATTTATAATCCTGCAGTCTCACTGATAGAATTCATAATAACAAGAGTTATAGTCCCATACAGAATAACAGAATGAAAACCAATGGTGCCTGAAACAACTGCCTGCTACATAATCCATCCTTGGTTTTGTCAGAGCAAGATTGGAAAGAGCTCCTAATGTCTTTTGTCAAATGACAATAAATATTTATGAACGTTAAACTAGGAAATAGCTGTTTGGCCTTCCAACCGGGAGTAGGCACATTTCACTGTCCTCTCCGTCATGTCTGATTAAAGTTGAGTTCCACCATTTACTGAGGGAGGGAGGGAGGGAGCGAGGGAGCGAGGGAGCGAGGGAGGGAGGGAGGGAGCGAGACATTGTAACTTTTTTTTAAACTGCCCTCCCCTGACTACATTTCTCAACTTCTGTAGATCCTCAGATATCTCTTTTGTTTCCCTGTCAATGCCTTTACTGGACCCATGCTGTAGATCCAAAATGGACACAGAACATCTGACTATTTGGGCGTGTTAATAACTGTCCTGATGAGCTTCTTTCACTGCGATTTCAAAGCTATTATCCAACCACAGACTGTCTGCAGGGCTCAACAGTTTATTCTTAACAGCTTTGGATAAAAGACTTGTCAGATACCAGGAACAGATTACACACACACACACAGTCTCTCTTTCAGTGTCAGTAGATAAAGGAGTGTATAACGTTGGCTATGATCAAGCTTCATGTTGAGGCTCAGACGGCTCTTTTACATGACTAAAATACATGTTTTAAATCTGATTGACCTCTTAGAGACCTCTGACACAGAACTACTAAAGTCCATGTCAAATGAATCTAGTTATTTTATAAGTGTAGTGGATGTAATCCTCCTTTTTCGATAAACAATCCATCAACATAAAAGGCTAATAGCCTAAAAGGGAGCAGTTCTATTGTTCCAAGAGCCTCATGTCTTGTGGAAGGCACACTTCCAAGTAGAAAATAAAAGAACAAACAAAAAATCATTTTGTTGAAATGAATAGTAAACAGAGACTTGGCCTCAGTGCGAAACAAGTTCATTGTTAGTGGGAGAAGGCAGGCACAAAGACTAAGCTTTAGTAAACAATGCAAAAATGTCAGGAAATGCTCTGTATCTGCCTCCAAGTAGGTAATCCCTCTCTCCTCTGAAAAAATGAGCTAGCTCCCCCGGTGCTAGGATACGCACCTGTTCTCCCTTTAATTGTCATGAAGCAAAGACACTCTCTCGTTTACACCCAATTTCATGGCTGGGCCCTTTCTCTCTCTCTCTCTCTCTCTCTCTTTCTATTTCTCGCTCTGCCATGATTTATTCATGGCAGAGGGACGTGCTTGTTTTACACACCGCGTAGGAGCCATGTTGTGGAGCCCTGTGGGGCCCTGGGCCTGCCATGCCATGCCAGCCTGTAATCTTCTTACATACAGAGGACACAGGCTCGCTCGCCTCACCAATTACGGCTCACTCTCCACTCCTGGTATCATGGCGTGGCTTGGAGTTTTGTTGGTTGGAGGTCTTTTTTATTATGTCCTTTAAATGGGAGTAAAGATAGAAGAGAGTGTATTTATCTGCTGTCGGCAGGTGACTCATGGCCTGGGCTCTTGTCATGTGCATGATGTGACCAGTTGCAACTACAGTAAAAGCTCTCTGTACGGCTGTCATGATGTGTTGTGTCGTTTTGAGAATGGAACGAATGTTGTAGCTCTAGGCAAAGTCGCCAGAGCTGCCAGGTAATATCAGTGTTGTTGCTTGACCTCTTAACTGACTGGAGTGGACGGTATGTCAACTAGGCAACTGTACATGGACACTTCAGGTGGAAGCGGCAATGCTAAACATTTGACCTGTAATTCTATTGGGTACATTTTTGGTTCCAGGTAGAACCTATTTGGTTCCAGGCAGACCCCCTTTCTACATCACACAGCTGTCAGTCAGACAGGCACCATGAGCCCTGCTCCAGCCGACATCTCTCAGAGTAACAGGTACGGACTGTAGCAACACACCCAGAGCTATATTTTCGGCTGGCTCTAAGGAGGCGCAAGTGTCAAATGCACGTTAGTTTGCAGTTTCATGGTGGTAAAAAGGGCCCACTGGCATTCCCCTTGTTATGCTAGGTATGGAAATGTACCTGTCCAACTTCAGCTCACTTGTGCTGAGGGGGAGGGGTCGCAATATTTGAGGTGTGTCCTTAAAAACAAACGCAAAAGTACCAATTTCATGCATCTCTAAAGGGAAGTTTTAAGAACCACAAAAAGCAGGTCTTAACAGTAATGCAGGCGCAGTGGTCTAGGGCACTGCATCGCAGTGCTAGCTGCGCCACCAGAGTCTCTGGGTTCGCGCCCAGGCTGGGCTGGGTTCGCGCCCAGGCTCTGTCGCAGCCGGCCGCAACCGGGAGGTCCGTGGGGCGACGCACAATTGGCATAGCGTCGTCCGGGTTAGGGAGGGTTTGGCCGGTAGGGATATCCTTGTCTCAGTATGTAAAAATGTAATAAAATGTATGCACTCTACTGTAAGTCGCTCTGGATAAGAGCGTCTGCTAAATGACTAAAATGTAATGTAAATGTAATGATGGCATGGGTTTTGAGAGTGGAAGCTTGAGAGGATCTGCAAAGAAGAATGGGAGAAACTCCCCGAATAAAGGTGTGCCCAGCTTGTAGTGTCAAACCCAAGAAGACTCGAGGATGTAAACGCTGTCAAAGGTGCTTCAACAAAATACTGAGTAAAGGTTGGAAATACTTATATAAATGTGATATTTCACTTATAATTTTTTTTAATAAATAAGCAAAAATGTATTAAAACTGTGTTTGCTTTGTCATTTGGGGTGTTGTGTGTAGATTTATGAGAAAATAAAATAATTTCATCCATTTTAGAATAATGCTGTAACGTAACAAAATGTGGAAAAAGTCAAGTGGTCTGAATACTTTCCGAAGGCAATGGAGCCTCAGCACCTCATTATCATATCTCCCAATGATTTCCAATTCCCACACATGCCTTGATTTACACACATGAGAGGAGCCTCCAGCAAAGGAATGCATTCTGAGACCAGAGTGTTGTAAACACGATTTCAGTGCAGTTATTTAGTATTGTATTGCCAACTGAATGTGTAAATATGGTTTACAGAACAAGGGGCTATTGGGGCATTAATAAGTGACCCTATTAAGTTAGATTTATTTTCATTTTGCCTAAATACACAGACTAATATCTATCACTTTTTCATGAGGGGCTTCCTCACTTGATGACATGTTGTCAATAATACATTGATTTAGATTATTCATGGGTCTTTTGGAGTGGGATCATTACTGAGACATTTTGTAAGCTTTGACTACCACTCAATGGGTTGGAAATGATTCCTTGTGAATATCTGATGAGTGTGGCAGCCTTTTCTCTGTCAGCCCATTCATATCCATATTGACAAATGACAGCGGCCAAAAGTATCCACAAAAGATTTGGGATAATCTTCTCTATGGAGTCCACTAGAGTAGAATTACACAATATATCTCAATAGTGTATAAATCAGTATGCATGTATCTCATTTAAGTGCACAAGGGTAATGCACAATAAAATGCATAATATGCATACTATACACAATGGACAAGTGCTAGAACTACTCATCTGTAGATCCTGAGCAAGCTAACAGAAACTAGCGTAGCATGAACAATATTTCAACTGGCAGACTGGGAGAAGACGCTGACGTCAAAGACAATACCTGTGCTCTGTAGGAGGCCCAAATCCTCTCAGATGTAAATCTCGTTCATCCAGAAGCCTGAAAGTCCTTGTAGAAAGTGGGTCAGGAAAAAATTCTCTGCCAAGAAAATTCTAATTCTGGCTTGGCGGCGCATTGCACATTTCTTGCATTTTGACAGGAAAACCATGTAATGGCCTATATAAGCCTTCATTTTTCTAAAGGTATTTTTTCTACTGTATCTAGTGCTAGTACATGGTCATATAATGTTGAAATAACCTCTCCCATGGTCTCTTCATTCATGCCACTTAACCAGCTTACAGTGCCTGTACTTCCTTTAATAAATAGTCAGGTAAACTAAATCCCCTTGTAAACTGAAAGAGAACGTATTATTATTCAGTAAGTGCTTATTCATTCCCCAGTAATGTGCTTCTGTTGCCTGTGTGTGTGCGCCCATGTAGTCATCTCACTGGTATAATCCTGACTGCAACTGGTGTACTAGTCCCCAGCCATGCAGCCCATCCTCTGTCTCTCTGTCCTGGGGTGGCATCTGTCTGAGGCTGATATGGTGCACCGAGAAGGAGCGTCTCAAGCTGTTTTCATGCCCACTGTGAACACACTACCTCCTGCCTGCCTGCATCCCTGGGTGAGCTGGAGGGGTGGAGTGGGTAAAGGGAGAGCGAGAAGCTATGTTAGAGGATGTGCAAAAACATGGGGACGGCTTTTACTGTAATATAGTAGTAGTCTCTCTCTCTCTCTCTCTCTCTCTCTAAAAAAGTGTTAAACAAATCAAAATATATTTTAGATTCTTAAAAGTAGCCACCCTTTGCCTTGACAGCTTTGCACACTCTTGGCATTCTCTCAACCAGCTTCATGAAGAATACTTGTCCAACATTCTTGAAGGTGTTCCCACATATGCTGAGCACTTGTTGACTGCTTTTCCTTCACTCTGCGGTCCAACTCATCCCAAACTGTCTCACTTGGGTGGAGGCCAGGTCATCTGATGCAGTTCTCCATCACTCTCCTTCTCGGTCAAATAGCCCTTACACAGCCTGAAGGTGTGTTTTGGGTTATTGTCCTGTTGAAAAACAAGTGATAGTCCCACAAAGCGCAAACCAGATGGGATGGCGTATCGCTGCAGAATACTGTGGTAGCCATGCTGGTTAAGTGTACCTTGAATTCTAAATAAATCACAGACAGTGTCACCAGCAAAACACATGACTGATTCATGCAGTCTCCTCTGAACAGTTGATGTTGAGATGTGTCTGTTACTTGAACTCTGTGACGCATTTATTTGGTCTGCAATCTGAGGTGCAGTTAACTCTAATGAACTCACCCTCTGCAGCAAAGGTAACTCTGGGTCTTCCTTTCCTCTGGCGGCCCTCATGAGAGCCAGTTTCATCATAGCGATTGATGGTTTTTGCGACTGCACTTGAAGAAACTTTCAAAGTTCTTGAAATGTTCCGGATTGACTGACCTTCATGTCTTAAAGTAATGATGGACTGTCATTTGTCTTTGCTTATTTGAGCTGTTCTTGCCATGATATGGACTTGGTCTTTTACCGAATAGGGCTATCTTCTGTACACCACCCTTACCATGTCACAACACAACTGATTGACTGAAACGTATTAAGAAGGAACGAAATTGCACAAACTAACCTTTAACAAGGCACACCTGTTTATTGAAATGCATTCCAGGTGACTACCTCATGAAGCTGGTTGAGAGAATGCCGAGAGTGTGCAAAGTTGTCATCAAAGAATCTCAAATATAAAATATATTTTGATTTGTTTAACACTTTTTTTTTGTTACTACATGATTCCATATGCGTTATTTCAGCGTTTTGATATCACTATTATTCTAAAATGTATAAAATAGTAAAAATAAAGAAAAACCCTTGAATGAGTAGGTGTGTCCAAACTTTTGACTGCTACGGTACATGTCAGAAGGGGTAAAGTGACTATGCATAGATAATAAATAGCGAGTAGCAGCAGCGTAAAAAAAAGTGTTTGTGTGTGTGTGCGTGTCTGCTCCCGTGCATGTGAATACATGTTGTTCGAACAGTATACGTTTCCAAATCCAGTTCATTGCTATCCCACACAACACACCAACCTTTTAAGTCAACATTAGTAGACATTTAAAACATCTAACATGCCAATTTGTGCAATCGAAAACATTTCATGCTAAATGGCTGTATGAATATTCAAACACATTGCTTCTGAACATGTCCCCATTCAATTGCATCACATTTGCATAGTATTTTTGCATTGGGCCACGTGTGGGTATGTTTCCAAGTAATAACGATAACAGATGATGTTCAGTATCCCTATCGGGTGATTACATCTACAATGATGAGCATTTAAAGGGCAAATGGCTTTATGCAACACTGGGCTCTATGGACACACTGGGGCTCTGAGCATCCACTCACAAGTGGTTTGGCACGCAGCTGCAGGCAGTACCGTGCTGATTGTCTGTTTATGTGTGTGTGAAAGCCAGTGTTTAAAAATGTGTTATTATCAATAGGTCTGTAATCAGAGAAATTGCCATATAAACGTAAATCAAACACAAATCATACCATTGATTTGCTTTGAGTAATATTTTACCCGTTGTGTATTATTAAAGAAGAGCAAGTACAGAACAATTCCCTGGGAGAGAAAGGCCCTGGAGATATGGATGTGTAGTTTTTATAAAATGACATAATATTTCACACATCTGAATCACATTTCGAGACAGAATGAAACCATTTGGCAGGTCTATCAATTATATAACAGGTTTTCCATTGTGTCCACACTCATACCTGGCATTGTGTTTCTTCAGGTGCAGTCTGCATCCTCCATTTCCATTTAACAGTGCAACCCTACACACTTCTTTGTTTTGTTTTTTAAGGACTGAGGGGGAGGGTCGTGCAGAAAACAAAGTAGAAAACGTCGCCTTACTGTCATTCGAAGGACAGTTGTTTTTTTGTGTGTGTTTTGTTTCAGTTGGGATTGCGTATGTACTTCATCATGATATCACAGAGGAAGGAGAGCACCTTTAAGTTGTTAGCCTTACACTTTCACTTTTCCTCCTTCACCCCTGCGTTTGACCCCTGACCTTGGCTCACAGCCTGTCAACACCAACTCGCCCTCCTCCGATACCAGCTTGGTAGGTTCTCTCTCTCTCTCTGCCTCTCTCCACCTCCCTCCACCTCACCCTCTTTCAGATACCAGATTGGCACGCACTCTCTCTCCATTGATTATGGTCATTTTGTACCTGAAAACATTCATTTATCTGATTAGCATAGAGCCTGGGTCCAGTTCATTAGCCCTGACCAGCTGACACCCATGCAGGCAGGCAGACGCCTGGCCACCCATAAGGATCCATCACAGAGCCACTGAGGCCTGAAGAGCACCGAGGCAGGCAGGAAGGGAGGGAGGGTGAGTGGGTGGGTAGACAGGTGAAAGGTAGGTATGTTGGCAGGCCGGCAGAGGGCAGACATGATGGAAGAACCAGCCACAAACACAGGTATGCAGTGATGTAGTAGTGGGTGCATACACACACATAATCCAACATAAAGGGTCTGAAAGACTGTGGATCAATGAGGCTCCAAAGAGAGGATGCTTGCTAGCGGGGTGCTGAGGGTAAGGAGGTCAGAGAGGGGGAGGAACGTGGGATGGAGATTCAGGGGGAAAGAGCGAAAGATGAAGGGGTGGAGGAGGAGAAGGCCACCCTGCAAATAAAAGGCTGTGATCTGATCAGTCAGAAGGGCTCCCTGGGGACCAGCACCACAGAAGGAGTCAGATTAAACGTGATTGAATTCACAGTCGTACCATCTTCAAAGGCTTGGGTTCATATGAAACACACTCCGCCCAGGATACATGCACTCTCTGTATCACTCTCTCTCTGTCTTTCTCTCTGTCTCCCTCTGTCATTCTCTATATCTACAGTATCTTCCCACCTCTCTGTCTGTCTGTCTGTCTGTCTGTCCCTCTCCTCTCTCGCTCGCTCTTTCTTTCTCTCTCCTCTCTGCATCAAATTCAGAGCCTGGATACCAAAGTCTAAACCCAAACATATAAGGGAGAATGATAGACTCATGAAGAGTTTCAGGGAATTTATTTGGTCATGAAAAATACAAACTGGAGTTTAGGGCCTTTGTGTTGTTTCTTCTCTTTATTTGGATGCTTTTCTCACACATTGTTACATTTTCAAACGTTTGTTTTATTTTACAACCCTTAGACTGTTTATCAGAGCCTATAATTCTTGGTACACTTCTTCCAGAACAGGAGGGAACTATCAAATGATGAGCACATCCTTGAGTCAATAGAACACCACACGCTCGTAACAGTTTTATATTTGACATTTTAAAGGGACATGTTTGCTTGGCCAGCAATACAATGGGGCCTTTTGTTCTTTTGTTGTCCACAGATTGTTTATCGACTCTGGGCTGTGCGAAGCCTATGCCTCTGACGGTGTGGTGAGACCTCGGGAGAGAACTATAGATTCCTGCTCCTCTGTGTGTATCAGTACACCGGCTAGGTCAGATATCTGAAGACTAAAATATCTTATGCATTCTCACACAGATGCTGGAACTCACTACCCACAGACAGACACACAGATGCTGGAACTCACTACCCAGAAACAGACACACAGATGCTGGAACTCACTACCCACAGACAGACACACAGATGCTGGAACTCACTACCCACAGACAGACACACAGATGCTGGAACTCACTACCCACAGACAGACACACAGATGCTGGAACTCACTGCCCACAGACAGACACACAGATGCTGGAACTCACTACCCACAGACAGACACACAGAAGGAAACTTGACTTGACCACCTTCATTCTTCCTTCCATCACTTTGGTTACTTAAAGTATTGCTTTATACAACTCTTTTACACTCAACATGCTGAACTCTCAACCCTGTTACACCTGGAAGTCTCAGCTCTGTTACCCTCCGAGGTCTCAACCCTGTTACACCTGGAAGTCTCAGCTCTGTTACCCTCCGAGGTCTCAACTCTGTTACACCTGGAAGTCTCAGCTCTGTTACCCTCCGAGGTCTCAACCCTGTTACACCTGGAAGTCTCAGCTCTGTTACCCTCCGAGGTCTCAACCCTGTTACACCTGGAAGTCTCAGCTCTGTTACCCTCCGAGGTCTCAACCCTGTTACACCTGGAAGTCTCAGCTCTGTTACCCTCCGAGGTCTCAACCCTGTTAAACCTGGAAGTCTCAGCTCTGTTACCCTCCGAGGTCTCAACCCTGTTAAACCTGGAAGTCTCAGCTCTGTTACCCTCCGAGGTCTCAACCCTGTTACACCTGGAAGTCTCAGCTCTGTTACCCTCCGAGGTCTCAACTCTGTTACACCTGGAAGTCTCAGCTCTGTTACCCTCCGAGGTCTCAACTCTGTTACACCTGGAAGTCTCAGCTCTGTTACCCTCTGAACTCTCAACCCTGTAACACCTGGAAGTCTCAGCTCTGTTACCCTCCGAGGTCTCAACCCTGTTACACCTGGAAGTCTCAGCTCTGTTACCCTCCGAGGTCTCAACCCTGTTACACCTGGAAGTCTCAGCTCTGTTACCCTCCGAGGTCTCAACCCTGTTACACCTGGAAGTCTCAGCTCTGTTACCCTCCGAGGTCTCAACCATGTTACACCTGGAAGTCTCAGCTCTGTTACCCTCCGAGGTCTCAACCCTGTTACACCTGGAAGTCTCAGCTCTGTTACCCTCCGAGGTCTCAACCCTGTTACACCTGGAAGTCTCAGCTCTGTTACCCTCCGAGGTCTCAACCCTGTTACACCTGGAAGTCTCAGCTCTGTTACCCTCCGAGGTCTCAACCCTGTTACACCTGGAAGTCTCAGCTCTGTTACCCTCCGAGGTCTCAACTCTGTTCTCTTCAGAAGTCCATTTTGTTACCCTCAGAAGTCTGAAGTCTTTTTACCCTCAGAAGTCTAATCTGTGTTACCCTCAGAAGTCCCTCCACTTTTTCTGCCTGCTATTCGTAGATTAATGGATGTTCTTTATGCACTGGGTAAGGGAACCTACTATTAAAAACTACAATCATTCACCAACTAAAATAATTACAAATTAGTGTTTGCATGAATAATGCAGAACATGATCATTAAAACATACCTCATGCCCATTCTCTATTCACCTCCTATGAATTCCCTTCATTTTGCATTCAGGCAACACCAAATGAATGCAATTCAGTAGCAATTCAATACCCAATATCATGATTAAAATCCACATCTCCCTTCTCCCAATCTCCCTCTTCTATTCAAACAGCTTTATATATGTTATCAGACTTGTTCTTGGCCTCAGATAATGTGTACCCTCGCGGTCTATGACGAGTTTCTTTCCTGTGCCATTTGAAGCTTGCTTCTCTGATATTTGACGGTTGACATTCAAAGGTGCTCTTTCTACCTGACTGCGGCAGGCGCTCCAACTTGCTAATGTTATCTGTTTCACCCCAGTTTAGAGGCGGAGAGGTGTGGAGGTTGGGGCACTGGAGGCATAGAGGGATTTTCAAAGCATAATGAGGGTTTTGCTGGAGCGCCTGCCTGCCTCTCTGCCTGCCTGGTCCCCTTCACAGAACAAGAGGGAGAAATGCTTTCATTCTTCCAGTCAAAGACTACAGAGGGCCTTCCTTGAACTTGAAATGCAGGTCCTTAAGCTAAGCCTCTGTTGTAGAATGAATATGCATAATATTACTGCAATTTGAATAATATCGTTTTTTTTCTGGCTTAGCTTTTTCCTGTTCCTATTTAGTCAGCTTTCCATACCTCTGGGAAGAGGGTAGGGTTGAATGTGTCTTTTGACTCATTGCTAGCATGACTCACAAAAATGTATATGCCCTTGTTTAACCTTGATTTGGTGTACAGATGCCTGTATATTTGCAAGGCAGTGTGCTTGAGTGCATGTGTAAACATACTGTATCTATGTGTGTATGAAACGCTGTAAACCGGAGACTGTGTGCATCTGTGCGTGCGCTGGCGTGCACATGCAGCAGCATGTGGATAAGCTCAGATTGCTCCTCTCTGGTCCACTACCCTCTGGTTTTTAGGCAGGCAACCTCTTGGCCCAGCTAACAGCTTGCAGCGCTGAGAAGACCGCTCTCTCTTAGCCCAGTCGCTGGATGCCTCAGCTCAGGTGAACAAGAGTAGATGGAATTTCTCCAGCCCCGCATGAGGTCTGCAACTCATCACAAACCGGTCTCGGCTGGTTTGTCCAGCGAATCAAATCAGGACCAGCCGGGCCCAACACTATTTCAGTTTTTGACTGGTATCTCTGGGTACAACTCAGCCATTCAACACATCTGATTCGATTCCATCCAACTTAAATGAAATATAACCCCGAAAACAATGGTGGTTATGACATTGTGCGAAAAAGCCCACATGCTGTGCGTCACCACCGTAAACTCTACTTATGACATCATCTGCTTCTGTTTGCGAGCCAGAAGACCTTGGCTGTTGATAATACCGTATATTTGTACTATTCACAGCACACATTCAAATATGAACACTCATACAAAAGGTGCTTCATACACAGACGATAGTACAGTACAAACAGAGTAGTCAGTAGTCACAAGAACCATAGGCTAGATCTGCAGTACAGCACTGCAAGGATGTAATGATACTGCACAATAGGACAATATTACAATAGTGACAATAACATCAATGGAGAACAGAAACCCACATGAAAAAATATGGTTAAATGCTATATTATCCACTTTAGTGTTTTTGCGGACTTTACTGTAGTATTTACTATAGTTTTGCGGACATGACTGTAGTATACTGTAGTATTTACAGTTTACTATAGTATAATTACTGGTTTAAGAAAAAAAACGGTAGAATATGCTATAGTACTTACTGTAGTGTTTTTGTTGACTGTGGTATACTGTAGTATTTTCAATAGGGTTTTTGTTTAATTATCTTTGACATAGTAGTGGGGGCTTTGTCATTGAGGAAACCTACTTGACAAAATACGCAAAGAGCAAATTTTCCCTAACCTGTAGGTAGGTAGGACTGAAGTCTGAACAGACAGGTCAGAGCTTCTGCTCTTTTTTATATATACTGTAGGGAACACAATATATGGTCTGTACTTGGCATGTAGGTTTCTAGCTTATGGGTGGCACAAATTGGGATATCGGGAGGGGCATGGGCAGGGTACATGCTAATATTATACAGTAGTACTGTATATACTATACTAATTACTGTACTGTTTTTGCGGACTGTAGTGATTTTGCGACCATTAATGTATACTACAGTTTACTACATTATTCTATAGTAAGTACTGTAGTGTTCTATTGTAAACTGTAGTCTTTTTTCATGTGGGCACACACACTCAAAGACCTGCCGGACTGCTCTAGACATGATTGTATAGTTCAACATAAAGACATACCACACAATCCAAGCACACCATGGAGAAAAACATCAGAGACCTAGGTGTTTATTGACGTGATATAGTCTTTAAGAAGTATGAAGCAGTCAGTCAGAAGTTCTAACGATGCACTCCAACAGAGCTTAGGAGTTGATGACGTCACTACTCCTGCTGTGCTTACGCCCTCTTCTATGAATGAATAATGAGTGTGTTTCTTCTCTGAGCAGTCTAAGGAACACAGAGTTCTCCTAGTACTTGGCCTCTCTGCTTTCTCTCTGCCCCATGGGCAGGCTCATTTAACATTCAAGAGGCTGGTATCATTCTTCTAACATTGCCATGTTACGTTACATCTGAAGCCTTTCGCTCTCAAAAAGCCTGTAAGACTGAGCTGGTGTGAAGCAGAGCACGTCATCAAGACACAACAAAAAAATCAGATTTGAAGGTGTCCTTGTTTACATACTTCAAGTACCCTTTGAGTACCCTTTGACCTTTGAGTACAGCCAGGGACCCTTTAAGCAGGTTCTGAGTAGGTGTCTGTTTGCTTGTTTGTTGTGCATTTGGAGACAGCAGGTGATTCCACTTCACACTGATATCAGCCAGTTAGCTCAGTGAACTGCAGCACCTCTCCGTATCAGCGTGTGTGTGGTGACCTTTAAACTGATTGTGAATTAACTGACTCTGGAATCCTCCGCCCGTGGCCTTTGAAGGTTACAACGCTAACACTCCTGACTCTTATCACCTCAACGCTACAGACCTGTACATATGAACCTGGGTGGGGAAAACAACAAGGTCTATCACGTTTGTTTTCTCGCCAAACAATCTAATGCCAAACAATCCTTTGTTCCAATGGCAGAAAGGCTCCTGAATGTTTAAAAACCTAAATGATTAAATAACCAAGTAGGACTTGAGGGCTGGCCTACAACTAACATTGTAGTTGACAGAGTGTTCTGTTGTGAATAGTGTACAGATGAATCATTAATCGCCAATGAACTGCACTTTACCTACCTGTATTTATTGTCTGTTTATGTCCTTTGTCTATCTTTAATTGTGATATCCCCGTTGGGATAATAAAGTCATTAACTTATCTTACTTCATCTATCCATCCATCTCTTTCAGCAAGCATAGGTATCAGAAACTGGGCCTCTCTCTCTCTCTCTCCAACCCCTTCCATGTCCCTCAGGGGCAGGAGCTGGGATGTCCATTCTCTGTAGTCTCCACAATTCCATCAGAACCTCTCTCTGGGAGAAAGGGTGGACAATAAAACTGAAAATGAATAGAAAAACAATTAGTGGAGCTGATGGGACTGTGTATGATAATGAGATGGTGTGTGGTTGCGTGTAATGGAGAGAGGTTTGAAGTTAATTGAGGGCCAGATATGACACTGGGTGGTCTCCTCCATGGTATTGTGCTAGGAGACAAAGGATTTATCAGTAAAATCACTGAGAATTCAATTTATTATCAGATTTCACAAATCAGAACTATCTCGCCTTAACCTGACCATAAGGCAATATTAATTGGTTCCCTAACTCATTTTATTGGTTTCATAATGAATTTTGGGATTTCTTTCATCAGTTTCAATATGCCATTATTGGCATGAAGGGTCTTGCTGAGTCAAACTATTTCTCCGCAGTCTTCATGTTTCTAATGTATAAAATGAAGCCAAAATACCATCATTCCAGCTGAAAGGCTTAATGTCACAGTTGTCGTGCAAGTACATTTATTCAACATATTCAATTTGCCACTATGCTTCTCTACAGTAGCAGTGAACGGTAATGTAAGGTTTCTTTTCCATTATGTTGTCAGTGGGATAATTCCCACTGCCAGACTGAGAACATTTGCAGTCTCATCTTTAACTGACTGTTGGTTTTCTGAAAGAGAAAGAGTGCCACCCTCTGGTTGAATGATAGAATGACCTCCACAAAACCATTCTAGAATCCATATAGTCAGCAAACTGAAGGAAATGTATACGAATACAAATGTATGCGCTTTCTCAAAGATCACACAGAGATCACATACACACATACATACATGAACAAGCACGTACACACACACATTTGCGCACATACGCACAAACACACACACACACACACACACACACACACAAGCATGCATTTGACTTGAACAAACCATAACCTTCCGTCTACACCACACACATCCTCTCCTACTAAAAAAAGAGTGGACTTGTTGCACTGAATTTCCTATCAATTCATGCTAGGAATGGGAATACATTACATTATGTTGAGCATGATGAACAGCAGAACACCCTCTCCTCCCCTCCTCAGAGAGAGGCTCTGTGTTAACAAAAGACAATTAAACGCTGTCTGCCTACTGTATTGATCATGTTTTCCTGATAGGCAGTGCGGAACCACTGCACCTGTATTCATTACACTACCTGTTCAGCGTGGGGAGGGGTGATGGGGTAATGCGCTGATTGCAAAATGAAGTTCCGTGAGCTGAAAGACTCTTTTTTTTGTGATTGGTTGACTTGGCCTACACTTCTACATTTTAGAGAAGTGCAGTCTGTCATCCTCCATGGGCAACATTTCCTGACATGAGCAACTGCCCAAAAAATGTATCTTACAATGAAAACAGGCCATTTCTGCTATTGCAGAATGATATTAAATGGTGAGTTCTGCAATATATCCTTGCAAATGTTGGAGTGACTTTAAGACCATAATGTTATGGGTTCACTTTCGCAGTTATGAAAGGATCAAACATAAATCTGCTGGTGCCTGGGTACAATATTTACCACTCGTAGTACGTAATAAGGGGTACAAGCCCTCATGTAAATATCGGCTCTTTTAAGATTTGTTTGTTAAATTGCTAATAACCCATCCCCCAACCACCTGACCATATGTGATAGAGAAAATCTGAGGCCCGCACCTGACGCTAATCCGCAAATATATGAAATGCGCTGTAGAGTCAGAGATGGAGGACCATTTAAGTGTGTTTTAATCAATTATTTGCATTAAAGTCTACAAGCGAAGGGAAAAGGTGAGAGGAGGAGAGCACATAGATACGAGAAGGATTACAACGTGGCTGTTATGAAAGTGAACTGTATTTACGTGTTACCAAGGGTCTATTCATTCCGCTGATTCTGTTGGAAAATGTTTTTTAAACATTTAAAAGTTTTCATTTTTAGATAAAACTATACTAAATCTATTCATGTCACCAAATAATTGAAATGTCATTTTTTTCTCCAGTTTCACTTACTTAGCTAACAAATTCAGCTAGCTAGTTTAGCCTACTCGAACACCCTGCCTAAACAGAGGAATGCTATGTTAGCTAGCTGGCTATGACTATCCAACACAACACTGGAACTCTTCCAAGTAAAGGTAAGCTTTCATAAACCGTATCATAACCGCTACACACAGCCTACATCGTTGTCACTATATTAGCTAAAGTAACGGCATAGTCAACATACTGTAGCGTAACGACGTTCATCTGAGGAAGAAGGAGAGGACCAAGGTGCAGCGTGGTGCGTGTTCATGACTTTTAATAACACTGAACACTAGAACAAAAATAACAAAACGGAACAAAGGAAACAGTCCTGTCTGGTGCAGACACAAAACAGAAAACAACTACCCACCAAAACACAGGTGGGAAAAGGCTACCTAAGTATGGTTCTCAATCAGAGACAACGATAGACAGCTGCCTATGATTGAGAACCACACCCGGCCAAACACACAGAAATAGAAAACATAGAACACAAAACATAGAATGCCCACCCCAACTCACGCCCTGACCAAACCAAAATAGAAACATAAAAAGGATCTCTAAGGTCAGGGCGTGACAGTTTTAACACAAATGTGCAGTTATCACCCAAGAACAATACACTAGTAAATGCCCTGTATAACTTTAATCAGTTATTTGGACTAAAACAACTGATTTTTGACCCAACCAGGGTATTTATTGACAGTAACTCAACTTTGAATTTGATTATTGTATCAGATCAAGAGAACGTCTGTCAGTCAGGAGTCTTAAATAATGGTTTTGGTGATCATATGGGAGCCTACTGTACCTGTAAGAAATCCAAAATGCCAGGTAATATATACATGAAGGTACGGTCTATGAAACAATACTCAAAATAACGTTTTTTAGAGGTCCTTGGAATTTTGGATTCATGTACTAAACTGGTCTCATGTACTAAACTGTGATGATGTTGATCAAGCTTGGTATCTTTTTAAAGATTTGTTTCTCTCTGCACTCGACTCTCTGTGTAAAGACGTGCGCTGAGAGTCGGGAAGCAAGTTCAGGAAGTGAGTGTTTTAATAAATAAACTGAACATAATACAAAACAAGGAACTCGAACAGCACACAGACATGAAATGGAAACAATGATGCCTGGGGAAGGAACCAAAGGGAGTGACATAAACTCAGCAAAAAATAAACGTTCTCTAACTGTCAACTGCTTTGATTTTCAGCAAACTTAACATGTGTAAATATTTGTATGAACATAACAAGATTCAACAACTGAGACATAAACTGAACAAGTTCCACATACATGTGACTAACAGAAATTGAATAATGTGTCCCTGAACAAAGGGGGGGTCAACATCAAAACGAACAGTCAGTGTCTGGTGTGGCCACCAGCTGCATTAAGTACTGCAGTGCATCTCCTCCTCATGGACTGCACCAGATTTGCCAGTTCTTTCTGTGAGATGTTACCCCACTCTTCCACCAAGGCGCCTGCAAGTTCCCGGACATTTCTGGGGGGAATGGCCCTAGCCCTCACCCTCTAATCCAACAGGTCCCAGACTTGCTCAATGAGATTGAGATCCAGGCTCTTCGCTGGCCATGGCAGAACACTGACATTCCTGTCTTGCAGGAAATCACGCACTGAACGAGCAGTATGGATGGTGGCATTGTCATGCTGGAGGGTCATGTCAGGATGAGCCTGCAGAAAGGGTACCACATGAGGGAGGAGGATGTCTTCCCTGTAACGCACAGTGTTGAGATTGCCTCCAATGACAACAAGCTCAGTCCGATGATGCTATGACACACCGCCAATGACCATGACGGACCCTCCACCGGACCCTCGGTGTAACACTCAGTCTTTTGACGATAAACGCAAATCAGACCATCACCACTGGTGAAACACAAACGCGACTTGTTAGCAAAGAGCACTTTTTGCCCGTCCTGTCTAGCGACGGTGGGTTTGTGCCCATAGGTGACGTTGTTGCCGGTGATGTCTGGTGAGGACCTGCCTTACAACAGGCCTACAAGCCCTCAGTCAAGCCTCTCTCAGCCTATTGCAGACAGTCTGAGCACTGATGAAGGGATTGTGTGTTCCTGGTGTAACTCGGGCAGTTGCCATCCTGTACCTGTCCCGCAGGTGTGATGTTCAGATGTACCGATCCTGTGCAGGTGTTGTTACACATGGTCTGCCACTGCGAGGATGATCAGCTGTCCATCTTGTCTCCCTGTAGCGCTGTCTTGGGCGTCTCACAGTACAGACATTGCAATTTATTGCTCTGGCCATATCTGCAGTCCTCATGCCTCTTTGCAACGTGCCTAAGGCACGTTCACGCAGTTGAGCGGGGACCCTGGGCATCTTTCTTTTGGTGTTTTTCAGAATCAGTAGAAAGGCCTCTTTAGTGTCCTAAGTTGTCATAACTGTGACCTTAATTGCCTACCGTAAGCTGTTAGTGTCTTAACGACTGTTCCACATGTGCATGTTCATTATTTTTTATGGTTCATTTAACAAGTATGGGAAACAGTGTTTAAACCCTTTACAGTGAAGATCTGTGAAGATATTTGGATATTTGTTGAGTTTATATAGGGACGGTAATCAGGGAAGTGATGGAGGTGAGTCTGACGACACGGCGGTGCGCAAAACGATGGTGAGAGGTGTGCGCCTTAATGAGCAGCCTTGTGACCTAGAGGCCGGAGAGGGAGCACATGTGACACTCTGGCTATGATTAAACAAATTTGAATCAAACAGTGGTCAGGGAAATTAATCACTTCTGAGATCTTAGACCTCATAAGGAAAAGTGATCGCTACCTGGTCAGATTCAGAAGGACGATCTACAACAAGATTATGACAGTTATATTAACTCTAGAAACCAGACAAGATACAAAATGGATAAGGCCAAATCCCAACATTATATAGATGCTGTTAATGACAACTTACATCAGCCTCGTAAACTGTGGAAAATTGTTAATGAACGTTAGTTCAAAAACTCCCCATAAGGTAAAATCCTGTAGTATTGGCCTGGATATTGATTATGTTTTATATTATGACCAGGCAAAGGTTGCAAATTATTTTACCACATTTTTTACCACTATAGCCTCATCTCTGGTTAATAAGTTACCCACCTGCGCTGGACACTATGGCCAGTCTTTCATTAACATTTTTTACCATAGCAAAGGTATCACAAATTATTTGTTTGAACTGTGCATGGTAACAGAGGACAAGGTTTACAATCTACTATGCTTAATGAGCATATTGGCTGGATAACCTTCCTGGAATATTCATAAAGAATAGTGCTTTTGTCACTGCTAAAATGATAACACATATTGTAAACCTTTCTATTAGTAGTGGTACATTTCCCAATGATCTCAAAACAGCCCGAGTGGTTCCACTCCACAAGAAGAGCAGTAAAACAAATGTAGGAAACTACAGACCTGTGTCAATCCTCAGCACCTTATGCACAATTGTTGAGAGATTAGTTTTTAATCAACTTGAGGGATACTTTCTTGAGCACACACGTATTTATGAACTACAATCTGGCTTTAGAACAGCTCATTCCACTGGTACTTGCTTTATCCATCTTTTTGACCACATTAAGCAGGAAAGTGAGAAGGGGAACTATACAGGTATGGTCATGTTAGACTTGCAGAAAGCTTTTGACACTGTGAACCATGATATTCTGAATTGAAACTGATATGCATGGATATAAATTCTGTAGCAGTGAATTGGTTTAGGTCTTATCTGACCAACAGAACACAAGTATGTAATGCTATTGATGTTCTGTCAGAGGCCAAATAAATATCCTGTGGAGTACCACAGGGATCCATTTTAGGGCCTCTCTTATTTCTTATATACGTTAATGATATGCCAGATACAGTGCAAACTCCTGCTTTGTGCTGATGACTCAGCCATACTGGTATCAGGGAATGATACAGTTTACATAGAGGAGACCCTGAGTAAGGAATTTCATTTTGTTAGAGATTGGTTATCTGACAACAAATTGTCACTACATTTGGGAAAAACTGAATCGATTTTGTTTGGAACAAAATGTAAATTGATTATGGCTGACAAGATAACGGTAAACTGCGCAGGGAAGGAGATTGAATATAAAACAAGTGTATCTTATCATGGTGTGTCCTTAGATCAATCCCTTTCTGGAGACCTGATTACTGCTAAAATTCTTTCTAAAATGGCAAACAAATTGACATTTTTATATTGTAACACTAGATATTTTAACATTAAGGTTAAGAAACTGCTTGTCTCAACCTTGATTCAGTGTCATTTTGATTATGCCTGCTCTGCTTGGTATAGTGGGCTATCAAAAAAGCTGAAAAGGAGAATGCCAGTCATGCAAAATAATGTTATCAGGTATTTGCTGAATGTCCCCCCTAGTACCCACATGGGGGTGCAGGAATTCCGGGAGGTGGGCTTGTTGCCTTTGGAGTCCAGAGTGGACCAACTAAGCTTAATCATATGTTTGACAATTGAAATGATCGTGCCTCAGGTTACATGAAAAACCGCATTGATATGGTCTATAATCACAGTTACAATACCAGAGCTAGTGTCATACCTTGTAAAATCAGTACTGCGAGGAGCAAATTTTTCCATACAGGCATTTGTCTATGGAATAGCCTTCCTTGGAAATCAAGCAAATACAAAGTAAAAATTGCTTTTAAAAGTAGGCAACGTTTTTCATTTGGACAAGGTTGTCTAAGTAAGGGAAACTACTCCACTGCCCCTTGTAACCCCTACTGCTGGTCAGGTGTATTTATTTGAAGGATCTGTATGATGTGCAATTAATAGATTGTTTTAATGTGAAATGACTATGGTTGATTTTTAAGGTTAGGGAGAAGTGCAGTGAATAGTGCCACTTTTTAGGATGTCAATATAAATGAATGTATTTATGGTTGTTTGTAATTTTGTCTTGTCTTTTAATAATTATGTGTTATTGTTTTTACCATCGAGGACCACTTTGGAAATAAGCGTTTTAATTAATGCGTTCAAGTGATATCCTCTGTGTCCACATTGTGCATTTTGTTTTATTCTTCTGTTGCCCAAAATAAATTAAATTCAAAATAACTGACTAACAATGGCTAGCTTGCTAGCTACTTCCAAACACATAATGAGAGAACAACCCACTCTGACCATTTTACTCACCCTCGCAGAGCAGGTTAGGCTGTTTTCATGTTATCCAGAGCATTGGTTACTGTAACTGTGGTGCTGGCAACGATTTAATTAAGCATTTTTGCCAATGTTTACTGCGCGAATACATGCGCCGAATACAACAGGTGTTGACCTTACAGTGAAATGCTTACTTAGAAGCCCTAACCAACAATGCAGTTTAAAGATTTTTATTAAAAAAACACCCCCCAAACATATGAACAGGTGTTGAGCGTTTGTAAATTCATCAGTTATTCTGCGCTCTGGCACACTAAGACGAGAGTATTTTGTTAAAACATGTAGCTAACTAGCTAGCTAGGTAAACAATGAACCATAATCCCAACTCATAACGTTACTACCCTGCATGAATCTGCAAGTAGCTAACCAACCAGGTTCAATGTTAGCTGGCTAACATTAGGCTATAACTAGTGGCTCTGAGATACGAATTATAAGATCATCCACGTAAAGTTAGTTAGCGAGCCAGCCAGCTAACAGTACACTTTAACTAAATTAGAAACGTGTGATATCTGAAAATGTAGCGAGCTAGACTCTTACCCGTATACATCATGGTTTGATGCGTCTCCTGTCGAATGACATGTTTGCCCTTAGTTTGAAGATGTAATTTGGTGACTAGTGACCTGCAACATATAACTAGTTTCCTGAAACGGGTCAGACATATGGCAACACTTGAAAATGGCTGTCTAGCATTGATCAACAACCAACTTGACAGAGCCGATGACAAGCATACTGTCGTGACTTGACTACCATTAATGTGATGACTGTTTTATCAATTAAATTGACTACGTTTAATTATTATGTGGTTAAATTAATCGTGTAACAATTAACTCTTTAGTATCTTGGGGCACCACGGAAAAAGTTTGTTTAATTAGTTACCGTTTTCCGAAATAACTCAAGAATATATCGTTGTCATACCAGTCATCCATTAATCATTATTACCTCATATCAGTCTCATTCTGAATGTCGCAAAATTCCTGGATATCTGTAACGGTCCTGACCTGTTTTATGTTGTTTTTGTATGTGTTTATGGTCAGGGCGTGTGTTTTGGGTGGGCAGTCTGTGTTATCTGTTTCTATGTTGGTTTTGGTTGCCTGGTATGGCTCTTAATTAGAGGCAGGTGTTTTGCGTTCTCCTCTAATTAAGAGTCATATTTAGGTAGGGTGTTCTCACTGTTTGTTTGTGGGTGATTGTCTTCCGTATCTGTGTTATGTCTTGCACCATACGGGACTGTTCGGTTGTTCGTTTTGTTTCGATGTAGTCTGTTCCTGTTCGTGAGTTTTACGTTTTAGTTAAGTAAGTTCATGTTCAGGTTTTTTCGTCTACGTCGTTTTCTTGTTTTGTAATTTTGAAAGTGTTTTGTTTTTTGTGTTGCCATCATCGTGTCAAAATAAAAGATGGCTTATTTCCCGAATGCTGCATTTTGGTCTGATGATCCTTCTCTCCTCTCCTCGTCCGAGGAAGAGGAGAACGACAGCCCTTACAATATCTGCACGAACCCTAATCTAAATGACGATTCAGCGATACACAAGTTGGCTTAATTAGCCAAATAACTAAACAATCACACAGAAATACAGAAACACACACAGTAGAGGTTGAATTGATTACTAACATAATACAATGAAAAGTCCCAAGTGGACTAACCCAATTTGAAAACTTGTTACACAATGGGGAGGGGGTGGGGACAGATAAAGAGCGTGAAAGACATTGTACATGCAATTGGAAAACTATGCTCATGGGAATGAAAATACTTTGCACATAAACGACTGCTCATTCAAAAATAATTGCAATGTATATATTTACACTTGCGTCTTTGTCGTCTCTCTCTGTCGAAACCACTCAATCCTTCTGCAGCGAGTAGTTCAATGCAAGTCTCTGGTTGTCCACTAGAGATCACAATGTCCTTTGTAGTTGTAGTAGTAGGCTTTCTTTGTTCTGGAAGTGTTCGTTAGAATGGATACATCAGAAATTTACCAATGGTTGTTTGCTTCCTCATGTGTTTGGTCAAAGTTCTAGGCTACTTTACATTACCCAGCTGCAGACAGAATGTTTGGTATAGTCTTCACCTTCTTCACTCGTCGAGTTTCAGAGGGTCTGACCATTTCGTAACATTCAGCTCACGCTATCGGTCATGCTGGTCTGTATTTAACTTCTTATGGCTGGGGGCAGTATTGAGTAGCTTGGATGAATAAGGTGCCCAGAGTAAACTGCCTGCTACTCAGGCCCAGAAGCTAAGATATGCATATTATTAGTGGATTTGGATACAAAACACTCTGAAGTTTCGAAAACTGTTTGAATGATGTCTGTGAGTATAACAGAACTCATATGGTAGGCAAAAACCTGAGAAAAAATCCAACCAGGAAGTGGGAAAACTGAGGTTTGTAGGTTTGCCTATCCAATATACAGTATCTATGGGGTCATATTGCACTTCCTAAGGCTTCCACTAGATGTCAACAGTCTTTGGAACCTTGTTTGATGCTTCTACTGTGAATGAGGGGGGAATAAGAGCTAATTGAGTCAGGGGTCTGGCAGAGTGCCACGAGCTCACTCAGGCACGGCCCCGTGAGAGTTAGCTGCGTTCCATTGCATTTCTACAGACAAAGGAATTCTCCGGTTGAAACATTATTGAAGATTTATGTTAAAAACATCCTAAATTATTGATTCTATACATCGTTTGACATGTTTCTACGAACTGTAATGGAATTTTTTGACTTTGTCTTGCCTGCGCGTCATGAGTTTGAATTTTGGAACTAAACGCGCGAACAAAAAGGAGGTATTTGGACATAAATGATGGACGTTATCGAACAAAACAAACATTTATTGTCATGAAATTATATTATATGATATCCCTGTCCCGTTAGGCTAGGCTATGCTAGTCAGTTTTTTTGATGAGGAGGATCCCGGATCCGGGAGAGAGAAGGGGTAGAGGTTTTAACTGATCGTCTTTGGTCTGCAGCGTTTTGAGTAGAATCGAGTAACTTTGAGTAACGTTCAACAAAACTGCATGCATGTTATCAAGTTGAGCGCTCCTGTTTGTAGATAACTCTTCAGATTTATCTAGTTTGGCGTGGACATCATCGTATATAGTTTTGGCTAAATCGAGGTATTCCTGTAGCACATGTTTTTGTTCCTGTAGAAGACGATTTTGTCTTGTGCTTGTTCATCGTCATACGTTTTTGCAATTACATTTAATTGTTCAGTTTTCAAGCACAGTTCCATAGCTAGCATAATTTTTCCCTTTTCTGCATTTGTCATTGGTTTTCCGGTTCTCTCCACCTGTCCCTTTATGTCTACCATTACCTGCTCATGCTTCAGCTTTGCACTGCGGTATTGGACAGATGCCAATCTCGGGTGGCAAAACATCAGGACTAGACTGGAGAGAGCCTTTACGAGGCCTGCGCCTGATGGTTGATTTTGCAAAGCGTCGTTGTCTGCTTTTCCACTAATGGCATAATTAGGGTTGGTATCGCTGCTGAGGTCAGAGATCAATCCATTTTACATTTACAGTTTAGTCATTTAGCAGACGCTCTTATCCAGAGCGACTTACAGTAGAGTGCATACATTTTATTACATTTTTACATTTTACATATTACATTTTACATACTGAGACAAAGATATCCCTACCGGCCACACCCTCCCTAACCCGGACGACGCTATGCCAATTGTGCGTCGCCCCACGGACCTCCCGGTTGCAGCCGGCTACGACAGATCCTGGGCGCGAACCCAGAGACTCTGGTGGCGCAGCTAGCACTGCGATGCAGTGCCCTAGACCACTGCGCCACCCGGGAGGCCCCATTTGCGGGTGGAGGTTCACTAATTAGCGGGCGAGTGAGGACTACCCCTTCTGATAGCTTGCACATTATTAGAACATTTGAAAGGAAAAAATGTTTTTCCTAATTTTCCAAAGTTTGGTTTTGGAATATATTGGGAGCTGCAAAGACAATTTTAATCTATTTATAGATGTTAATGAACCATCAGTATTGGACAGTACTGTGGAAGTTGGACGTGAATGAATTTGCAAAAGCAAATTGAATTAATCAATGATAATGATTAATCATACCTGGATAGGCTATCTGGGAATTAAACTTTAAATTAACATGGGAGGTTGGTTCATCTAGGTTACTATTGCAAAGTTTAAGGTGTCTCATTTAACTCTGGTTATTTCTTTCCTCTGGTGGTCCAATTGAGAGCTAGTTTCATCATAGCTCTTGATGGTTTTTGCGACTGGACTTGAGGGAAACTTTCAAAGTTCTTGACAATTTTGGGGTTGACTAACCTTCATGTCTTAAAGTAATGATGGACTGTCATTCCTCTTTACTTATTTGAGCTGTTCTTGCCATAATATGGACTTGGTCTTTAACCAAGTAGTGCTATCTTCTGTATACCCCCCCCCCCCCCCCCCCCCCCCCCTACCATGTCACAACACAACTGATTGGCTGTAATGCGTTAAGAAAGAATGACAGTCCATCATTATTTTTTTCATTTAACCTTTATTTAACCAGGAAAAGCCCATTGAGACCCAGACTCTCTTTTTCAAGGGAAACCTAGCCAAGAAGGCAGCAACAATCAATACATTACATAATTAAAACATACAACAATAGAACAATGTGATCCAGTCTAAAAAAAAAAGCATTTACACTCTTCCGTAACAGAGTCTCCTATCAATATTTTAAATTAATTCAGTGGCACTAACATATCTAAATGAAGCATGAATTGTAGATTATTCCATGCATCTGGTGCACAACAAGAGAAGGCAGTCTTGCCTAATACTGTGAATGTCCTGAGGACTTTAAGTAGCAACCACCTAGCAGACCGGGTATGGTAACTGCTGGTGGTGAAGGAGACCAGACTACAGAGGTAAAGAGGGAGTTTACCCAAAACGGCTTTGTAGATGAACACGTCTCTTTCTGCGCATATAAAGTGAGGTCCAACCTACCATTTGGTACAATGTGCAATGGTGGGTGAGTGACTTGAAATTTGTAATAAAGCGCAAGGATAAACAGAGTCCAGTCTCTGTAAGACGGAGGAGGTTGCATGCAACAAGTCACCATGATCAATTACAGAGAGAATAGTGGCCTGAACAAGCTTCTTCTAGCCATAAGTGGGAAGCAAGCCTTATTACGAAAATAACCCAATTTCAATTCAAGCTTCTTTCTATCCAGAAGCGGGAAGCAAGCCTTATTACGAAAATAACCCAATTTCAATTCAAGCTTTGCCACAAGACTATCCACATGAACTTTAAAGGACAACTTGTCATCCAACCAAATACCTAGGTATTTGTAGGATGATACTTTTTCAATGGATAAGCCACCAGATGTGAAAATGCTAACGTTCTCTGGGAGAGTTCTAGCTCTGGTAAAGATCATTAATGTTCGTTTTTTGTATATTCAAGACTAGTTTGAGACCATAAAGGGAGGCCTGCAGTGAATGTAAATTGTGGCGATTTTTTTATGAATTGTTCAGCAGTCTAATGGCTTGTTGGTAGAAGCTGTTAAGGAGCCTTTTGGTCCTAGACTTGGCACTCCGGTTCCGCTTGTCGTGTGGTAGCAGAGAAAACAGTCTGTGACTGGAGTCTCTGACAATGTTGCTTTTTATCAAGTCCATTAATGATGTCATTTGCCACTGCCATAGCTGCAGTTGTGGTGCTGTGCCCCGATCTAAAGCCAGACTGAACCCCGCTCAATATGTTCTTATCAGTTAAGAAGTTGTTTAATAACCTCTCTGGGATAGGTGGGACATTAGCGTCCCACCTGGCCAAAATCCAATGAAAATGCAGAGCGCCAAATTCAAATAAATTACTATAAAAATGTAACTTTCATGAAATCACACATGCAATACACCAAATTAAAGCTACACTTGTTATGAATCCAGCCAACGTGTCAGATTTCAAAAAGGCATTACGGCGAAAGAAAACGATGCTATTATCTGAGCACCTCAGCAAACAATCACAGACAATCATATTTCAACCCTCCAGGCGCGACACAAAATGCAGAAATAAAGATATAATTCATGCCTTACCTTTGACGAGCTTCTTCTGTTGGCACTCCAATATGTCCCATAAACATCACAAATGGTCCTTTTGTTCGATTAATTCCGTCTTTATATATCCAAAATGTAAATTTATTTGGCGCGTTTGATCCAGAAAGACACAGGTTCCAACTCGTGCAACATGACTACAAAATATCTCATAAGTTACCTGTAAGCTTTGTCCAAACATTTCAAAGTACTTTACTAATACAACTTTAGGTATTTTATTATGTAAATAATCGATAAAATGTAATACGGGATATACTGTGTTCAATACCGGAGGAAAACAAAGTGTAGCGTGCTTTTCAGGTCACACGCCTCTATCAAAAAGTACACTTCCCTCTACCCTCGTTCTGAACAGTGCTACTTCTTCATTTCTCAAAGGGAAAACCTCAACCAATTTCTAAAGACTGTTGACATCCAGTGGAAGCGATAGGAACTGCAAGAAGGTCCCTTAGAAATCTGGATTCCCAATGAAACCCCATTGAAAAGAGAGTGACCTCCAAAAAACAAATTCTGAATGGTTTGTCCTCTGGGTTTCGCCTGCCAAATAAGTTCTGTTATACTCACAGACATGATTCAAACAGTTTTAGAAACCTCAGAGTGTTTTCTATCCAAATATACTAATAATAAGCATATGAGTAGCAGGCAGTTTACTTTGGACATGCTTTTCATCTGGACGTGAAAATACTGCCCCCTATCCCAAAGAATTTTTAACTGTGATTTCACTAGGGATTCATAGACTTTGGCCAGGCTAGGGAGTTTAAAGATAGAACAATAGTTATTATCATCTGAGGGATCTCCACCCTTTAGCAGTGGGAGGACATAAGCTGATTTCCAAATGCTGGGTATGGAATTGGTCAAGAGACTAAAGTTGAAAATGTGAGCCACAGGTTCAGTAATAATACCGGCTGCTATCTTTAAGGAGGTAAGAGTCCAGGTTGTCTGGACCTGCAGACTTTTTAGTGTCTATTGCCTTTAGTGCTTTATAGACCTCAGGATAAGAAACAGGCTCAAATTTAAAATGGTTCACATGAGGGCCTATATCATAGTTGACTGTGACAGAGCTTACATTAGAGGTCTGGGCCCCACCATTATTAAAAACTGAACCAGCAGATATGAAGTGCTTGTTAAAAACCCCTACAATATGGGCTTTATCCTTCACTTCATTAGAATCAATCATTAAATGGTCAGGAAGGCTAGGGGATACATTAGAACCTGACACTGATTAGATTAGCTTCCAGAACTTGGTATGGTTGTTTAGGTTCTTTGTGACTGCATTCAAATAGTAATCTGATTTGGACTTCCTGATCAATCCTGTGCATTTGTTTCTTAGCCCTCTGAAGGAGGTCCAGTCGACAGGAACTTTCGTATGTCTCGCTTGAGCCCAAGAGATATTTATCTTTCTAATTAATTCTGCCAAGTTATCTGAACACCAGGGATGGCCCCTTCCACTGATTCTAAATTTCTTCACAGGGGCATGCTTATCACAAATCGACAGAATTTTCATATAAAAATTGTCCCAGGCAGTGTCAACATCGGGAATAAGACTTTGTCAATATTATGGTACAGATCATGTAAGAACGCTTGCTCATCAAACTGTCTAAAATGTCTTTTAAAATTATAACAGGGTTTTGCTTTGGTCATTTTTGTATTTCTAACACAAGCAATTGCACAGTGATCACTGACATCATTACAGAATATCCCAGTCCATGTGTATTTGTGAGGGGTATTCGTTAGAATATCGTCCAATAACGTTGATTTGTTAGGTGCTGTGGGATTTGGTCTTGTCGGCGCATTAATTAATTGAGCGAGATTCAGAGTCACACAATTCATTAAAAGAGTCCGATACAGATTAATGCATGTCCCAGTTCAAATCTCCTAAAAGAATGAATTCAGAGTCATTTAGCTTGTGCAGTACATCAGAAAGAGAGTTAAGTGCGTCTGCGAAGCCGAGGGCTGTAGTCTTAGCCAACTACAGTGATGTGGGAGTCCTTATATATGTTCAACAAGCCACACCTGTTAATTGAAATGGACTACCTCATTAAGCTGGTTGAGAGAATGCCAAGAGTGTGCAAAGCTGTCATCAAGGCAAAGGGTGGCTACTTATGGAGTTGGTGTTAAACAAATAGATTTTCATTTGTTTAACACTTTTTTGGTTACTACATGAGTCCATGTCTGTTTTGATGGAATTAATTGATGTGGCCAAACTTTTGACTGGTACTGTAGCTCTTGACTATAGTCATCAGAGGAGAGTAGATGATGAATGGAAAGTGTCTGAGGTAATCCGTTTCCAACAGAAGGAGGTTCAGAGCAGGGAGAGAGCACTACAAATGACAAGATCATGCAACCAACAGAAAGAGAGCAAACCATGGAACAAGTCATGCTCCTCCAATGAAATGAAAACAAATAGACCCAACATGCCATCTGCTGCGGCACTGCACACAGCCAGCCAGAAGGAACAAAACGGTCTATTCTGTGACAGTGCAGACCACCAATCAGAAAACTGCCCATATCAAAATATCTCTGCACGCAAAGAGAAACTAATGAAAATGGGAAGATGCTTTGTATGTTTAGGACAGAAACACATAGCAAAAATCTGTAGTCAGAGTGTCATGTGCAACATGTGGAAGCAGACATCACATTGATGTGTGTACCGGTAAGAGGAGTGAGGTGCAACCCCCTACTGTTTCTGCAGATGCTGTTGTTTCCCCATTCAGTGAAGATGAAACCAGACGGACAGAACACTGTGGTCCTACAAACGGCAAAGACATGGGTAGAAGGCCCATCGGGCAGGAAGATATTTTGTTGCTTTCTAGATGGAGGCAGTCAGAGAAGCTTCATACATGAAAACTTTGTGAAGGGCCTGAAACTACCAGTAATCAGACAAGAGGGACTCACTCTTCACACGATTGGCTCCTCTTCTCCAGCAACATCCCAACGCAACACAGTGAAAGTCATCTTGGAGAATGTCTGGGACAAACAGCAGAGAATTTAAATAGAGGCAATTGAAACACCACAATGATGCACAGCTATGATTAAGGTTCCTGGTGAGCAGATTCAACATGAGCTCCCAGACTTTCCAGGAGATGACAATGATCCTGAACTCTCTGTCCTGATAGGAGCAGACTAGTACTGGCAGATGGGATCAGGCCGAGTGGAGCGACTGACAGAGACGCTGGTTGCTTTAGAGAGGACCTTTGGATGGTCGGTGCAGGGATCAGTGTACATGTCAAGTGTCGCTGAGGCAACATGCATGTTCTTCCCACTTGATGAAGACACACTAGTCTCCAAACAACTGCATGCATTCTGGGAGCTTAAGTCTCTGGGTATCACAAGCGAGAAAACACAGAACCCAGAAGAAGACGAGGCTCTACAGAGGTTGGAGAGAACAACGACCTTCAAAGATGGACGATACCATGTGAAGTTGCCATGAAAACGAGAAATGACAGAACTCCAAGACAACTATAGAATCGCCAAGAAACGGTTTGAAGGTCTGAAGACTGAAGAAGGATGTGACATTGTACAGCAGATACAATGAAGTAATAGAGGACTAATTACAACAGGATTAGCACAGACGACGTGAAATACTACTTACCTCACCATGCAGTACTCCGAGAGGACAAGGTGACGACAAAACTGAAGTGGTGTATGATCCAGAGCGACTTACAAATTGGTGCATTCACCTTATGATATCCAGTGGAACAACCACTTTACAATAGTGCATCTAAATCTTTTAGGGGGGGGGGGGGGGGTTAGAAGGATTACTTTATCCTATCCTAGGTATTCCTTAAAGAGGTGGGGTTTCAGGTGTCTCCGGAAGGTGGTGATTGACTCCGCTGACCTGGCGTCGTGAGGGAGTTTGTTCCACCATTGGGGTGCCAGAGCAGCGAACAGTTTTGACTGGGCTGAGCAGGAACTGTACTTCCTCAGAGGTAGGGAGGCGAGCAGGCCAGAGGTGGATGAACGCAGTGCCCTTGTTTGGGTGTAGGGCCTGATCAGAGCCTGAAGGTACGGAGGTGCCGTTCCCCTCACAGCTCCGTAGGCAAGCACCATGGTCTTGTAGCGGATGCGAGCTTCAACTGGAAGCCAGTGGAGAGAGCGGAGGAGCGAGGTGACGTGAGAGAACTTGGGAAAGTTGAACACCAGACGGGCTGCGGCGTTCTGGATGAGTTGTAGGGGTTTAATGGCACAGGCAGGGAGCCCAGCCAACAGCGAGTTGCAGTAATCCAGACGGGAGATGACAAGTGCCTGGATTAGGACCTGCGCCGCTTCCTGCGTGAGGCAGGGTCGTACTCTGCGAATGTTGTAGAGCATGAACCTACAGGAACGGGTCACCGCCTTGATGTTAGTTGAGAACGACAGGGTGTTGTCCAGGATCACGCCAAGGTTCTTAGCACTCTGGGAGGAGGACACAATGGATTTGTCAACCGTGATGGCGAGATCATGGAACGGGCAGTCCTTCCCCGGGAGGAAGAGCAGCTCCGTCTTGCCGAGGTTCAGCTTGAGGTGGTGATCCGTCATCCACACTGAAACTACACATGCATCCAAGTCCAGGGTGGTCCCACTCAAGAAAATTACGCTGCCACGCCTGGTACTCATGGGAGCTGTGATTGGAGCAAGACTAGCAAACAACCTAATGACCACACTGAAAATGGAACAAAAACAGATCAAAATGTGGACAGACTCGATGATCGGGCTGCATTGGATTGCAGCTCGGCTCAGAAATTGAAACAGTTTGTCGCAAACAGAGTGACAGAGATCCAATCCCTGACCAATCCAGAGTCATGGTCACATGTTGAAGGGAAAACAAATCTAGCCAACCTCCCTACAAGAGTACAAATTGTTCGAAACTTGACACAGAACCAGCTATGGTGGAACGGACCCAGCATTCTGACACCACCCAATCAGTCGGAGGAGACTGATGACAACAAGGTTCCAGAAGAGGTGAATACAGAACGCAAGAACTACTCAGTGTGGAAGGAAGACTGCTACAGTCCAACTTCACATTCATAGAGCAGCACCCATGGGTTCTGCTCAACAAGCACAGATACTCAGAAATGCTGATACAGTACCATCATGAGAAGATGATGCATTCTGGAGTAAGAGACACTGGACACTGTATCTTGCGTGCTAGGCAGCTTGTCAAGAGCACAGTGGCAAGATCTATAGTCTGCAAGAGATTCAAGGCAAGGGCCGGAAAGCAGATCACTGCACCTTTACTAAAAGACAGAATAACTGAATCCCCACCGTTCGAAGTCAAAGGTGGGGATTTTGCAGGACTGCTATACGTGAAAGAAAATGGTTCTGTGAAAAAGTCATACGTGTGCTATTCACTTGTGTTGTAACCAGAGCAGTGCATTTGGAACTGGTCTCATATCAGTCAACAGAGACATTCCTGTTAGCTCTGAAAAGATTAATCTAGAGGAGAGGGTTATGCATGGTAATCTATTTGGACAATGTAAAAACGTTCAAATCGAGCTAATCAGAACTTTGAAGAGCTGTGGAGGCAATCAAAGAGCCCCAACTCTTGGCGTTCTTCTCAGAAAGGGGCACAACCTGGAGGTTCATCGCTGAGCGAGCAGCCTGGTGGGGTGGATTCTGGTAAAGACTCATCAGGTCAGTAAAAACATGCCTGAGAAAGGTTATTGGGAAAGATTTACTCAACTTTGAAGAGATGTGCACAGTCCTGACAGAAGTTGAAGCTATCCTAAATTTTAGGCTTCTGACCTTCTTGCACAATGAAGTGGATGAACTACAACCCCTGACACCAGCACACTTCCTGGTGGGTAAAAGACTAAGCTCACTCAGCACCCAACTCTCAACAAGGAGGAAATGACACGCAGAAATTACAGGCAGAGACTTGTGGAAATACAGGCAGAGACTTGTGACCAGCTTCTGGAACAGCTTGCAAAGAGACTACTTGCTGGATCTATTGTCAGCACACCGCTGTGACACAACACAGCCCACCCCACTGAATGTGGGTGACGTTGCACTCATTGGAGAAGATAACACACCCAGACAAGCCTGGAAACTATTGAAGATTGAGGAACTGTTTTCAGGCCAAGATGGCCTAGTTAGGTCATGTTCAGTTTGTACTACCTCAAGGACTTGTTGAGAAGACCTATTCTGCTGATATACTGCTTAGAGATTTAGATGAACACAGTTGTTCATCGGGGGGAGGATGTTGTAACTTTAATGGGTTACAGAGTTAATGTTTACAGTTAATTCATTGAACTGTATCTAAAGATATTATATTTTACAGTTATTGTATTAGAATCCATGGAATGGAGATTGCGAGAACTACGTACATATTTCTGTTGTAATGGTTAATATTGGATTATGCTATTGACTGCCTTGCGACAGGAAGTAAACAAAACGAGAATGTGCCAGTTATGTACAAGTTACAAGTGATTTTCCTGGCTTTCGCTAGCAACTTTCTTTTATTGTGTAATAGAATCTAAAGTGGTCAAATGTAATGTGAACAAGTATTATTACTAAAAAATAAGCTTTCTTCCTACAACCGACATCCCGAGTCATTACATTGAAGATAGTCATTCTATACTTTTGCCTGATTGATTGCCTTACGGAGGGCATAACTGCACTGTTTGTATTCAACCATCTTCCCAGTCACCTTACCGTGGTTAAACGTATTTGTTTGCGCTTTCAGTTTTTCATCCGCTCATCCACTCACCTATTAGTCAGTTCATACCGAAGCTAGGGATGTACTCCCTCCGAACCATCTTGACATCTTCCCACCTTAAAGTGTTTTAGGGGGAACCACTAATGGAGCCCCCCCTTGAATGTTTTAATGCAGTTACACCTTGAATACCTTCAATCCGCTATGCGGATGTCAGCCAATGCGGGTTAACTCTTGATCTGATTGAATCCAGGCCTAAATTGTGGTTTGGTAATTAACACCAATGACCAATAGATCTGTGTTCTCATGCAGATTGAACCCAGTTAAAAGAGAATGTTCTAGATTTAAAGTATCATGCTCTCTTGCTTAACAATTTTGTGCTTTACAACCAACAATGTTTTGGCATGCTATAGCAACCAGTAGGCTACAAACTATTGCCAGGCCTCACAAAGGTGTAGGAATGTGTAACGGCTGTCGTCTTCCTCCTCGTCTGAGGAGGAGAAGTTTGAAGGATCGGAGGACCAATCCGCAGCATGGTAATTGTTCATCTTATTTAATGAAAGTGAACAACTCAAAATACAAAAACAACAAAGTGAAAACCGAAACAGTTCTATCTGGTGCAGACACACAAAGACTGAAAACAACCATCCACAAAACCCAACAGAAAACAGGCTACCTAAATATGGTTCCCAATCAGGGACAACGACTGAAAGCTGCCTCTGATTGAACCATATCAGGCCAAACACAGAAAACCAACACAGAAATAGAAAACATAGATTACCCACCCAACTCACGCCCTGACCACACTAAAACAAAGAAAATAGAAAAGAACTATGGTCAGAACGTGACAGTAACCCTCCCCAAGGAGCGGACTCCGGCCGCAAAACCTGAACCTATAGGGGAGGGTCTGGGTGGCCATCTGTCCGCGGTGGCGGCTCTGGTGCAGGACGTGGACCCCACTCCACCATAGTCTTTGTCCACTTTAGTGGCCTCCTAGGAACGGCGACCCTCGCCACTGACCTTGGCCTGGGAACCCAGCTAAAGGGCCCCACTGGACTGAGGGGCAGCTCCGGACTGAGGGGCAGCTCCGGACTGAGGGGCAGCTCCGGACTGAGGGGCAGCTCCGGACTGAGGGGCAGCTCCGGACTGAGGGGCAGCTCCGGACTGAGGGGCAGCTCCGGACTGAGGGGTAGCTCCGGACTGAAGGGCAGCTCTGGCAGCTCCTGACTGGCGGATGGCTCTGGCGGCTCCTGACTGGCGGGCGGCTCTGGCGGCTCCTGACTGGCGGGCGGCTCTGGCGGCTCCTGACTGGCGGGCGGCTCTGGCGGCTCCTGACTGGCGGGCGGCTCTGGCGGCTCCTGACTGGCGGGCGGCTCTGGCGGCTCCTGACTGGCGGGCGGCTCTGGCGGCTCCTGACTGGTGGGCGGCTCTGGCGGCTCCTGACTGGCAGGCGGCTCTGGCGGCTCCTGACTGGCGGGCGGCTCTGGCGGCTCCTGACTGGCGGGCGGCTCTGGCGGCTCCTGACTGGCGGGCGGCTCTGGCGGCTCCTGACTGGCGGGCGGCTCTGGCGGCTCCTGACTGGCGGGCGGCTCTGGCGGCTCCTGACTGGCGGGCGGTTCTGGCGGCTCCTGACTGGCGGACGGCTCTAGTGGCTCAGGACAGACGGGCGGCTCTGACGGGCGGCTAAGGCGGCACTGGACAGACGGGCGGCTCAGGCGGCGCTGGACAGACGGGCGGCTCAGGCGGCGCTGGACAGACGGGCGGCTCAGGCGGCGCTGGACAGATGGAAGCCTCTGGCCTGCTGAGGCGCACATTAGGCCTGGTGCGTGGTGCCGGAACTGGTGGTATCGGCCTGGGGACACGCACCTTTCGGCCAGTGCGGGGAGCAGGAGCAAGAACAGGGAGTACTGGACCCTGGAGACGCACTGGATGCCTGGTGCGTGGTACCAGCACTGGTGGTACCGGGCTGAGGACACGCACCTCAGGGTGAGTGCGGGGAGGAGGAACAGGGCGTACAGGGCTCTAGAGACGCACAGGAAGCCTGGTGTGTGGTGTTGGCACTGGTGGTACTGGACTGGTGCGAGGGGCTGCCACAGGCGGACTGCTGCGTGGAGAAGGCACCGGATAGACCGGACCGTGGAGGCGCACTACAGGTCTCGAGCACCGAGCCTGCCCAACCCTACCTGGCTGAATACTCCCCGTAGCCAGGCCAGTGCGGCAAGGTGGAATAGCCCGCACTGGGCTGTGCTGGAAAACCGGGGACACCATGCGTAGGGCTGGTGCCATGTACACCGGCCCGAGGAGACGCACTGGAGACCAGATGCGTAAAGCCGGCTTCATGGCACCTGGCTCGATGCCCACTCTAGCCCGGCCGATACGAGGTGCTGCTATGTACCGCACCGGGCTATGCCTACCTACCGGGGACACCGTGCGCATCTCTGCATAACACGGTGCCTGCCCGGTCGCTCTCTCTCCACGGTAAGCACGGGGAGTTGGCTCAGGTCTCCTACCTGGCTTAGCCACACTCCCCGTGTGCCCCCCCCCCCCCCAAGAAATCTTTGGGGCTGCCTCTCTGGCTTCCAGCCGCGCTTTCGTGCAGCCTCTTCATACCACCGCCTCTCCGCTTTCGCTGCCTCCAGCTCAGCTTTGGGGCGGCGATACTCACCAGCCTGTACCCAGGGTCCCTTGCCGTCCAGAATCTCCTCCCAAGTCCATTTCTCCAGATATTGCTGGTTCTCCTGCTGCTGCCCGTTACCACGCTGCTTGGTCCTTTTTTGGTGGGTGGTTCTGTAACGGCTGTCGCCTTCCTCCTCGTCTGAGGAGGAGAAGTTTGAAGGATCAGAGGACCAATGCGCAGCGTGGTAATTGTTCATCTTATTTAATGAAAGTGAACAACTCAAAATACAAAAACAACAAAGTGAAAACCGAAACAGTTCTATCTGGTGCAGACACACAAAGACTGAAAACAACCACCCACTAAACCCAACAGAAAACAGGCTACCTAAATATGGTTCCCAATCAGGGACAACGAATGACAGCTGCCTCTGATTGAGAACCATATCAGGCCAAACACAGAAAACCAACACAGAAATAAAAAACATAGATTACCCACCCAACTCACGCCCTGACCACACTAAAACAAAGAAAATACAAAAGAACTATGGTCAGGACGTGACAGAATGTCTTCTGATATTTTCCCGGGAGGACACTCCTATGATATGTAAATAATAGCTGATCAATCTGTTTAGAAATCGTGTTGTTCACTTCAACAAAACAGTTACTGTACCTGATATTCATTTTATTTATAGGGAGACGTCTGAGAGAAAAAAATCATCCTTTTGACATGGTTGGATTTTAGATAATCAAATCTATGGAGGAGATTGACTCATTCTTATACTGTACAGTCGAACTAGACTCTTGTCACTTCTGAGACACCAACAAAGACATGTTATCAATGGGGCAATTATAAGAATCCTGTCAATATTTGTTTAGGAACGTCTCTGTGTATTGACATACAGGACAGGGATCTGAGAATGTATCATAGTGACTAGATGAGACAATCACCTAACACCTCATCTGTCTATCTTATCTCTCCTCTGCATATACTTATGGTGTGGCGTTATCTGTTTGACACACTGTAAATACACTGAGTATACCAAATTTTAAAGAATTTCTTCCTAATATTGAGTTGCACCCCCACTTTTGCCCTCAGAACAGTCTCAATTCGTTGGGGCATGGAATCTACAAGGTGTCAAAAGCGTTCCACAAGGATGCTGATCCATGTTGACTCCAATGCTTCCCACAGTTGTCAAGTTGACTGGAAGTCTTTTGGGTGGTGGACCATTATTGATACACACGGGAAACTTTTGAGCGTGAAATACCCAGCAGCATTGCAGTTCTTGACACAAACCAGAGCTCCTGGCAGCTACTACCATACCCCGTTCAAAAGCGTGTAAATGTTGTGTCATGCCCATTCACCCTCTGAATGGCACACATACACAATCCATGTCTCAATTGTTAAAAATCCCTCTTTAACCAGTCTACTCCCCTTTATCTACACTGATTGAAGTGTATTTAAGGTGATATCAATAAGGGAGCATAGCTTTCCCCTGGATTCACCTGGTCAGTCTATGTCATTAAAATGTTTTGTATACTCAGTGTATGCTTTAGCAGACACGGCACAGGAGCCTGGTTGAAGCTAGAAAGTATCAGGCCAGAATTTACACAATCCTGCTTGTAAACTTCTCAAGAGGACATTATAGATTGCACTTGCCTTGTGCCGTAAGGTTTTGGGTGCCAGCAGTGTTCCATTGGAATGAGCCATCTGCAGAGGCTGTCATTGATGATACATGGAGTAGACTAAAAGACTTTATGGGTCAGCATGATGGAGTCTTTGTACAGGTTATTTTCAAAGGGAGAATAAAACATCTATTAAAAATGACACTAAGTAGGCTTTTCTATTATGACAGGTGCAAACACTTGGTAAGCCTGTTCATTGTGCATTGAATATTCATATGGGCCTACATGTGAGCAAAATATAGAAATATATCTAGAAATGTATAGAAATGTAATGACACACGTCAGAAAATAGTATTTTGACCAAAATGACCATAATGTTACATTGTTTACTGTCATTTGTCCACGTACAATTCATTATTTCCAACAGTAACCTGCTTTTATTGCTTTCAACTTTTCAGCCTGACCCTTTTATGCTCAGGGCATATCGTCAACAGGGTTTTATTGATAATCCATTATTACATATATATGGGAACATATTATCAATCAAATACTAGTGCCATTATGAATTCCACATGACGTATTTCAATAATTATAATTTCTATAATTGCTTATAACTGTAGGGTCGTTGTAAGGTTATTCTGCTTCCCTTACGTTTGTAACAGGTCCATTGTAATCTGTCTAGAAGCACGTCGGCATGATTTTAAAGGGCAGTGCCACCCTCTTTAAATAGATAAGAATCCATAAATCAATAGATTAGTGTGGCATCATTGCTCACACACCATTCAGTGTGTGCGAAAGAATATTTGCTTACATGCACTAATGTGATGAGGAGCATTTTAGTGCAGGCCATGAACGCTCTCACATAATATTATTCCTCCTTGAGGTTACTTTACTTACTCTTACTTGACTTTACTTTGATGAATGCACACGGGTCATTCTTGAATTGCAGTGTCATTCAATAAGAAAACATACGTAAGTCTTACACGGCAACACATCTAGTTGTATACATTGTAGAAGCTACTTGGGACTAGCAAATTGGCTTGTCCCACTGGTGGTATTTAGAGGTGTTTCATGTTTTGGGGATTCAGAGATATCTATCAATTATTTTGATACATTTTTATGCTAGACAGTGAGCAAAAGTATTTCATGCATTGTATAGTCCAATATTAAATCTTTACTAATATAATGCGTGTACCTCAGTTTTATGTGATTGGTGTTACCGCCTAGAAAATTAATGATTACAAAGATATACAAGGACCTTGAGCATTCTGTCCGGTGGCAAACTGTTATCCGGGAAGGGTTCTACATTAAAGAAAATGATTAGCTAGTATGTCATAAATTTCATTGAGGATTTCATTGGTGTGTCTAAATCCAAAGTGTCACTTGGTGTTAGTCGGTTTAAATAAAGGGAAATAACAGTGTGGGCAAAATGATTAATCAAATCACTTTAGTAAAACATTTTTTGAGGATTGACCTTATATTTGAGCATTTGGGGCCTCCATTTCATAAAATCTTAATTTACCTAAAACATCTCATTGGTGTTACTACTGCTACGGGTGGTACAATGCTATCATAATGGTCAAAATTATTTCAAGTCATTAAAATAGCAGTAGTCCCTGGATCACAGATTAACCCATTTAACGCCATCAGTCACAATAGTGGGGAAAAAATGTTGCACAGTGCTTTACACTGTACCTAGAGAAGGACCTAGAGAAGTTTAAGTTGTACTTATCATTATTATGCATTATTAAGATGTCTGGTAATGATTCTGAGAAGTTTCATATGATTTGTCAAAATGATCTCTAGACCACAAGCATAAATCTCTAAAGTGAACATTTACAGATGAATTTGGCACTACTGTATTCAACAGTTTAGGGATTGGTGTCCCGTGCACGGGACGCTTGACCTAAAGTAGGCTAATGCGATTAACATGAGGTTGTAAGTAACAAGAACATTTCCCAGGATATAGACATATCTGATATTGGCAGAAAGCTTAAACTCTTGTTAATCTAACGGCACTGTCCAGTTTACAGTAGCTACAGTTGTCAGAAGATTACATGCACCTGGGTTGGAGTCATTAAAACTAGTTTTTCAACCACTCCACAAATGTATTGTTAACAAACTATAGTTTTGGCGAGTCAGGACATCTACTTTCTGCATGACACAAGTAATTTTTCCAACAATTGTTTACAGACAGATTATTTCACGTATAATTCACTGCATCACAATTCCAGTGGGTCAGAAGTGTACATACACTAAGTTGACTGTGCCTTTAAACAGCTTGGAAAATTCCAGAAAATGATGTCATGGCTTTAGAAGCTTCTGATAGGCTAATTGACATCATTTGAGTCAATTGGAGATGTACCTGTGGATATATTTCAAGGCCTACCTTCAAACTCAGTGCCTCTTTGCTTGACATCATGGGAAAATCCAAAGAAATCAGCCAAGACCTCAGAAAAGAATTGTAGACCTCCACAAGTCTGATTCATCTTTGGGAGCAATTTCCAAACGCCTGAAGGTACCACGTTCATCTGTACAAATAATAGTATGCAAGTATAAACACCATGGGACCACGCAGCCGTCATATCGTTCAGGAAGGAGACGCGTTCTGTCTCCTAGAGATGAACGTACTTTGCTGCGAAAAGTGCAAATCAATCCCAGAACAACAGCAAAGGACCTTGTGAAGATGCTGGAGGAAACAGGTACAAAAGTATCTATAGCCACAGTAAAACGAGTCCTATATCGACATAACCTGAAAGACCGCTCAGCAAGGAAGAAGCCACATCTCCATAACCGCCACAAAAAAGCCAAACTACGGTTTGCAACTGCACATGGGGACAAAGATCATACGTTTGAGAAAAGTCCTCTGGTCTGATGAAACAAAAATATTGTCACGATCGTCTTCTTGAGAAAGAGAGGACCAAGGCGCAGCGCGTGAAAAATACATCTTCTTTAATGAAGGAAAAAACTAACACTTACAAAATGATCAAAACAAACGATCGTGAAGCTAAACAGAACTAAGTGCACACATGCAACATAGACAATTACCCACAAACACCTAAAGCCTATGGATGCCTTAAATATGGCTCCCAATCAGAGACAACAATAAACAGCTGTCTCTGAGAACCAAATCAGGCAACCATAGACTTTCCTAAACACCTACACTGAACACAACCCCATACATACTAAAAAACCCTTAAACAATACACACACCCTAAACTAGACAAAACACACAAAGACAACCCACCCCAACTCACGCCCTGACCAACTAAATAAATAAAAGAAAAAGGAACAATAGGTCAGGAACGTGACAAATATAAATGTTTGGCCATAATGACCATCGTTATGTTTGGAGGAAAAAGAGGGATGCTTTCAAGCTGAAGAACTCCATCCCAACCGTGAAGCACGGGGGTGGCAGCATCATGTTGTGGGGACGCTTGCTGCAGCAGGGACTGGTGCACATCCCAAAATAGATGGCATCAGGAGGTAGGAAAATAATGTGGATATATTGAAGCAACATCTCAAGACATCAGTCAGGAAGTTAAAGCTTGGTCGCAAATGGGTCTTCCAAATGGACAATGACCCCAAGCATACTTCTAACATTGTGGCAAAATTGCTTAAGGACAACAAAGTCAAGGTATTGGAGTGTTCACAAAGCCGAACTGAAAAAGCGTGTGCGAGCAAGGAGGCCTACAAACCTGACTCAGTTACACCAGCTCTGTCAGGAGGCTTGTGGAAGGCTACCCGAAATGTTTGACCCAAGTTAAACAATTTAAAGGCAATGCTACCATTACTAATTGAGTGTATGTAAACTTCTGACCCACTGGGAATGTGATGAAAGAAAAAAAAGCTGAAATAAATCGTTCTCTCTACTATTATTCTGACATTTCACATTCTGAAAATGAAGTGGTGATCCCAACTGACCTAAGATAGGGGAATTTTTACAAGGATTAAATGTCAGGAATTATGAAAAACTGAGCTCAAATGTATTTGGCTGAGGTGTGTGTAAACTTCCGACTTCAACTTTATTACAGTGAAATAATACCATGCTTTTGTTTGAGGAGAGTGCACAATTTTGAATATGAAAAGTTATTAATAAACAAATTAGGCACATTTAGGCAGTCTTGACACAAACTTTTGAACAGAAATACAATGGTTCATTGGATCAGTCAAAAAAATAAATACACTGCTGACATCTAGTGAACAAAATCTAAATTGCACCTGGGCTGGAATAATAGAATATTACCTTTCTCTTGCATTTCAAAGAACATGGTACAAAAAACTGTTGTTTTTTTCTTTGTATTATCTTTTACCAGATCTATCGTGTTATATTCTCCTACATTCCTTTCATACTTCCACAAACTTCAAAGTGTTTCCTTTCAAATGGTACCAATAATATGCATGTCCTTGCTTCAGAGCCTGAGCTACAGGCAGTCCGATTTGGGTATGTAATTTCTTGCGAAAATTTTAAAGAACGGACGGATCCTTAAGATGTTTAAAAAACAAATACACTGCTCAAAAAAATAAAGGGAACACTTAAACAACACAATGTAACTCCAAGTCAATCACACTTCTGTGAAATCAAACTGTCCACTTAGGAAGCAACACTGATTGACAATAAATTTCACATGCTGTTGTGCAAATGGAATAGACAAAAGGTGGAAATTATAGGCAATTAGCAAGACACCCCCAAAAAAGGAGTGATTCTGCAGGTGGTGATCACAGACCACTTCTCAGTTCCTATGCTTCCTGGCTGATGTTTTGGTCACTTTTGAATGCTGGCGGTGCTTTCACTCTAGTGGTAGTGGTAGCCTAGCGGTTAAGAGCATTGGGCCGGTAACCGAAAAGTTGCTTGTTTGAATCCCAAGCCGACTAGGTGAAAGTCTGTGCCCTTGAGCAAGGCTCTTAATCCTAATTTCTCCTGTTAATCACTCTGGATGAGAGCGTCTGCTAAATGACTAAAAAGTCAAGCTCAATTTTACTGCCGGAAATTCACTCCCAGAACCTGGATTCCCCCGATTTCCACCCTCTGTTGTCACTGAATAACAGAATCACTTTTTAACCAAAGAGGAAGTGTTATGCAGTGATACCAAGTTCAATACAGAACATGCATTGTCTGTTCCTTTACCTTATGATTCTTAGATGGGTCTAGCTAGCTCCTAAGTAGTGAAAAACAGTCTGGTTTCCTCATAATAAAACTGCTTTGATTGATCAGCTATCTTTAATTAAATCATTAATCTTGTTACTGGGTGCTGACACCCTTTACAGTAACTATGTCTTAATCAATGTTGTCAACTCGTTGTCTTTTTGACGCCATACACTTGGCCCCTCCCTTTCCTGTTTGCCCCTCCCCCTTTCCCTGCCCACTGCTCTGGGCCACCAGGACCCTTATAAAAGTCTGCACGCTTTCCCCTCCCTAGTCAGAATCAGAGTGAGACTCCAGTACTCCCCACTCTCTCTATACAGTGAGTGTAAAGAGTATTCTATCTTAGCCTCCATAAGGGAACACAGCTAGAAGAACACCCATGCTAGGAGGCACCTACATTGGGTTGCTGGCTACAGCAGCCCTCCTCTCTCTGCTACAGGACGGGACTTACGGAAGGTGAGTCTCACTGTCATACTGTTGGTCTATTGTTTAGCATCTAACATACTCTTAGTTACTCTCTCTCTATGGCTGTGTCTTACTCTTACAATTGTATGATTTACTGTCTTAATTATTATCATGTCAACATTAGTATAAATAATACAAATGCTGAACTTTAGTTTGCAACTTGTTGTCGGATGCACCATGGCATAGAGATTACGATGTCGATATGTCGATGTGTAGGCTAACAATAAAGTGTTTTACTTTGATATCAATTTCTCTCCCACTGTTTTGATTTGATCCTAATGTCTTCTTTCAGTGTTGAGGGTGACAGATCATCAGTTACAATGAGAGATGCAGGTATGAAACAGTATCAAATACCAATAATGCTAAGCATTGTTTTCCTTTTTCTTTTCTCAAACAACACAATGATTGCTGAAGGAGAAGTGGGATTTGTCAGTAGAACTAGCAACCTATTCATCAGTCTGACTTATAGGCTACACCTTTGTCTGGTTTTTGTTAAGTCCAGTGTCGCTCACACCCCCAATTGCTACATTAACTTTGGACAAAAACTCACCTTTATTAAAGACCTAAACACAGAATAGGTTTTTTTTAAATGACGACTTTAATTGACTATTCTCTCTTGTTCTCTCTCTCGCTCTCTCTCAGGGACCTGCACTGTCTACAGCGACTTCCACTACAGCACCTTTGACTGGGCCAACTTCCGCTTCGTTGTCCCCTGTACCTACGTCCTGGCCCAGCTGTGCTCATCCTCTGAGATCCCCCTGTCCCACTTCAGTGTGGAGGTGAAGAATGAGCAGCGAGGGAACTCCTCTGTATCTCCTGTTCTGCAGGTCAATGTGGAGGTGGAGAACCTCAGGGTCTCCCTGCACAAGAGACAGAACCACCGGGTCATGGTGAGTACAATATAGGTTGTTATTATAAAGTTTATTCACCATACAATGGGTTATAATGGTTTATTGGTTCTAATCAATTTCACATATGATTTAGGCCTTTCACATTCCAACTGACCACATCGATGTTAGGTAAAGTATCTAGACCAGGAAAATGTGCTATTTGTAATTGAGTCATTGTAAATTCACTGCATAATAGTGCTGAACTTAGTTATTCACTGGGTCTAAAAGTTCATATACTGTATCTGCCATGAACTGATAAACTGAAAAAGTATTTACTACAGTACAACAAAGTTCAGAGTTGGTTATGCAATGATGTACAACAATATGAAACTATGGGACATAGGAGGGTTAGTATTTTGTCCCCTATTCCAAAGTATCGAACACATTGATCCAGTAAATATGTTTACTACATGCTAAGGTAAGAACGGCAAAGAAAGACCAGTCTTTCAAGTAAATCAATCTTTATCATGTTTTCAGGTCAACGGCATTTGGAAGAAACTCCCACTGAGCCTCAACGGTGGCACCATCAACATCCGAGGCAATGCGGCTTCCGTCGTCCTGGAGACTAACTTCAACCTTTTTGTATCCTATGATGACTCCTGTGCCGTCCATATCACCGTCCCTGCCTCGTATTCCGGTAAAGTCTGCGGCATGTGCGGGAACTTCAACCACCTGAGAGACGATGATTACCACACGGCTGACGGTTCTGAGGCTTCAACTGCTGCCACATTCGGCCAGAGCTGGCAGAGCCAGAAGGCCTGTCAGTCGACCGTTGTCCCCCATGAGTGTCCCCCTATGGAGGAGGCAGAGTACGCTAGCGAGCCCTACTGTGGGTCCCTGGTCTCCAGGCACGGGCCCTTCGTAGAATGCCAGTCTGTCCTGGGAGCCGAGAGCTACTTCCGGAGCTGTGTGGCGGGGATGTGTGGAGCAGGTGGTGGCCTAGAGGTGCTGTGTGAGGCCCTGCAGTCCTATGCTGATATGTGCCTCAAGGCCGGGGGGCCCGTACCTGCCTGGAGGAACTCGACTATGTGTCGTAAGTTGTTTTATGGTTTCCTCTTTTGATTACTAACCTTCCTGATGTAGTTAATTATTGAAATTGGAAACAACTTGATGATGGTGATAGCCTTCTATACATTTTATTAAATTCTCTGCCTTTTCTTTCCCTCCCCAGCCCTGGAGTGTGGAGCGAACAGCCATTACAACGCCTGTGCCGAGGGCTGGCCTGAGGCCTGCTCCATCATGGACACCCAAAGGGCGTGTGGAAGCTGTGAGGAAAGGTGTGAGTGCAACCCCGGCTTCAAGCTCAGTGGGGGGAGATGTGTCTCTGCAGAGGACTGTGGCTGCTGGATGAATGGAGTGCACTATGAGGTAAGGAATAGATTTAGGTTGATAGCAAAATATCAACACAGACAGACATTAAGAAAAACACACACACATCTCTTTTCTTCACCCTTTTCCAGAAAGGAGCGACGTTCATGGACGGTGAGTGTGATCGTGTGTGCCAGTGTATGGGCGGGGACAGACTCCAGTGTTCTGCTTCCTCCTGCGCGGACGACGAGGTGTGCAAGGTCAAAGAGGGGGTCAAGGGTTGCTTCCTCTCCAGCCCAGCCATCTGCCGCGTCTACGGAGACCCCCACTACATCACCTTTGACGGCAAGGCATACACCTTCCAGGGGGGCTGCAGCTACACCCTGGCCAAGACGTGCGGCGAACACACACCCATCCAGTTCTCAGTGACGGGCCAGAACTGGAACCCGGGGAGCGAGAGCAGTGCTAAGCTGGCCGCAGTGGTTCTGGAGACCAAGGGTCTGCATTTGAAGATTGATAACTACAGCGCCACTGTAAGAACGAAAACTACGACATTTTGAAATAATCTTTCTTTACTTGTGCAGAGACTTTTTCCTATTTTGCCAGTATTGCCTTTTGCCTTCAGAACCTTCACTAATCAGCTCTGGGTGTGCGGTAGATTCTACCTATTATTTACTTGTGACATTAACATGCATTGCTGACCCACTGGACCTTGCCCTCCTATTAACCCCCTCCCCACTTCCCTGTATTGCTTTGGTACAACAGTTCAAAGGAACTATGTAGAGAATTAGAGAATCTATTAGAGAATCTAACTATGTCTATCCCTTATATGTTTTTACTTGTATTTGCAACTGTTCAGTATACTTTAGTTTCTACAATTTGTCCAATGAGACAGAGGAGACATTCTCTATTCCACACAAGAATTATATTTAATTCTACTTTCATCTATTTTACTTGGCTCCACTCTACCTTACTCTGCCCTACCCTTCCCTACTCTCCACTGCAGGTGAACCATGTTTGGCAGAGTCTTCCTATTGCAGTAAACGGCCCGTACGGCGAGGTGAAGCTGTACAAGAAGAAGCAATACACTGTCATGGAGACGACCTTTGGCCTCCAGATGCTGCTGGACGATCATCACAGGCTCTTCCTGCAGCTGGACGAGCGCTACAAGGGTGAGATGTGCGGCCTCTGTGGTACCTACTCCAACGACCAGGGGGATGACTTCCTGACCCCAAACGGCACCAAACCCGAGACCAATGAGGTCACGTTCGCCAACAGCTGGAGAGTGAAGAGTCCGGAGGACGATCGGTGAGTGGGTTGGATGTTTTGAACCATAACGGAAACATACTGTACAGTACCTTATGTTACCGTTATGTTTGTAGTGGATGAGTGTATCCAGCCATCAACTGAAAAATGCAGAACTGTCATTGTATCATCAACACTAATCTTTGAATACATCAATACATCCAATACATAACACCATTGATCTCCTCTTCTCTAGCTGTGTTGCTTCCCCACCTGCCCCCCAACCATGTGACTCCCATTTGGACAACCAGGGCCACCAGGAGTGTTCCAAGCTGCTGCGTGACACTTTCAAGCCCTGCCACCCATTTGTCCACCCCACGTCCTACATAGTTAGCTGTATGTCTGACCACTGTGCCTCCGGCGGGGACATGCATGTGACATGCTACTCCCTGAAGTCCTACGTGACCGCCTGTCAGGTGGCCAGTGTTACCTTGCCCCCCTGGTTTAATGACACCGCCTGTGGTGAGTGTGGTATGGTATGATTGTTTTCGTAAATGCATGCTGCTGCTGCTGAACACCGTACTATGATTGTATGGTGGTTGGCTCACCCCATCCATCATCAAACACTTTGGTTTTTGTTGTAGTCTTCAACTTGGATCCTTCATTCCTTCCTCCATTCTTCTTTTCCTTCCACTCTTGCATCCCTTATTCCTGTCCTCTTTTTCCTCCCCTCCTCCCTCCTTCTCTTACTTTCCCCTTCCTACCATCCACCTGAGGCTTGTCCAATGTGTTCCTGTGAAAAATCCTGCTGTCTGTCTTATAATTGCAGATAGCCTACCTGGCCCTCCCACAAAACCACCAGTTACTACACCTGACAATACATGTAAGAACGTTGACCACATGATTTTACAATGGCAGCATTTCCATTCCTTTGATACCAGCTGGTTCATTTGGTGACTGAGTTTTCTATGGCATCCTACAGTTTGTCCTCTAGACTGCAACTTTGACAACAGCGAGTGTGGGTGGGAGCAAATTATTCAGGACAGTTTTGATTGGAGAAGACAGAGAGGCCCAACCCCGTCTGACCTCACAGGGCCAACCCAGGACCATACCACAGGAGGTGAGAGGTTACATGGTTGTGCCCCCCAAAAAATCTGAAATTACCAAATGTGCATCATCCACTGTTTCTGAGATTTCAATGAATGAGACAATACATGGTTGTAGCCTATCGACTTCTACAGACAGTGATATATAAATACCTATCTACATAGTGGACATCATAGAGGCTAGCCATTTCAGAAATAATATGCTGGGAGTCGTGATGTTAAAGAGTGTCTGTGTATGTTTGTTGATCAGGTGGCTCCTACATGTACATTGAGGGCAATGGTGTGTACTACGGAGACTCTGCACGTATGATAAGCCCTAAGTGCCAAAAAGGGGCGACAAAATACTGCCTGCGCTTCTGGTACCACATGTACGGACAGGCTAAGGCCATGATTCTCAATGTGTACCAGCTTGACGAGCGCAACAAACACAGGAAACTGTGGTCCAAAGCCAATAACCAGGGCTCTACATGGTATCTTGCACAAGTGGATATCAATATCGATGGGTCATTCCAGGTAGGAGAAGGTATCAGAGGTTTTTAGAGGGTTAAATAGTGCGAAATGATTGTGGTATTACACATTTTCACCCAACACAAAATGGCTCTGTTTCAGATCATCATCGAGGGAATCCGAGGCTCTGACGATCAGTCTGACGTGGCATTTGACGACGTCTCCATCCATTATGGATCATGTTCAGGTGAACTTTGTAACTATCATAGGGACGCATGCTACTGTACATCTAAACACTGGATGTCAGATGAGGAAACATTTACCCTTTATGACCAATGTCATTCCCCTGCTTCCTCTGGCAGGTTCCTCAACAGGTGTTGTTGGTGGACCTTCAGTTCCTCCCCCAGTTGAAGAAGGATCATTTGTCCCACACCCAGGTATATTACATCTATAGACTCATTTTCCTATGGAAATAAAAAATCTCTAAGGTACTTCAGAATAACGTGTTAAAATGTTGGACTCATATTGACTTTTACAAATGTTTCCCATGTTCCCTGCTCAGTCTGCAACTTCGATTGCACTTTTGAGGAGGACCTCTGCAGTTTTACCCAGCTGATGACGGATTCTTTTGATTGGACAAGGCATAGTGGCTCCACCCCCACTGCGATGACTGGGCCATCAGCTGACCACACTAAAGGAGGTAGGTGTTCTTAGGACTTTTACCCCAAACTGAACAACAAAATATGGTAATTGTTGTCATTGTTGGACATCGTAATGCCTTGTCTGAATGGTTGCAAAAACTCTAATGCTCAAACAACAAACCGGAAAGTCAAAATTGGATTGAAGGATTTACCCTGTACTATTCTTTCTGCTCCATTAACTTCAATGGCTGTATTGCAAGACCTACATCCTTACATAAACAATCTAACCTGTCCCATTGCTGTATGAACTCCAGAAAGAACCCCTAATAAAACCTACTGCTATCTAAAGGAATTGAATCTGTGACCCTATCTCTAATCTTATCTATTCTTGCCTATAAGATGTCGGTCACTACTTGTACATCGAAGCCAACAATGTGTCTAACGGAGACACGGCTCGCCTCCTCAGCTCTGAGTGTTCTGACCCCGGTCTTCAGTGTCTGCAGTTCTGGTACCACATGTCCGGTTCAGCGAAAACCATGGGCCTGCACGTCTACATACTCCAGGACCGCAGCGCCGACATGGTATGGTGGAAGAGGAACAACCAGGGAGACTGCTGGCAACTAGCCCAGGTGGATCTCAGGACCACTGGACCTTTCCAGGTGAGTGAGTTATGTGACATTGGTCTTGGTTTAGCCTCTGACCTTCCCTCTGGAGGTTGGAACAATTAAAGGTCCAATGCAGCCATTTTTATATCAATATTAAATCATTTCTGGGTAACAATGAAGTACCTTACTGTAACAGATTTCCATTCATATTGGAAAAATAGCTTTTTAGGAAAAAAATATGCCTCAAGCTAGAATTTTGCTAGGACTGACTGGGAGTGGTCTGAGTGGAGAGGGGAAAACTGAAAACTCGCTGTTATTGGCAGAGATGTTTGGAACTCTCTTTGTTATTGGTCCCACGTCATCAGAGCATGACGCATGATGAACGCAGAACGAGTGAGAGCTCGGTTTGTTGTTTTGAAAGTTTCCGAAAGAGTGTTTCCTTAAAAAGGAAAAGCCTTCCTGTTTAATTTGGATCACTTGCTGGGACCGGTACTATCTGTCCCAGGATATTGCCAAACCCTAAATTCTGAAGAGCAGATGGTTGGTGAAGCAGCTGGCATAGATGTTGCTGTGTATGTTCAGAGCCATATTCCTGTAAAGCTTATGAGGATCTCATGGCAAATGTTGTTGAAGTGTCGTGGTTGCAGGTTCACGTGTCTCATCTAAAGCCTCTTCTTTCGGGGTGCTGCTAAAGGCCACCAAGTGCTAACAGTCAGAATTTGGGTAATATCTGTGCAATACATGATAGTGTGTGTGTGATGTTAATAGAGAGGTCTGTTTTCTGGGTGACCTGAACATTGACTGGTTAGCAACTAGCTGTCCTCTCAAGAGTAAGCTTTTAACTGTGACTAATGTCTGTAATATGACCCAGGTTATCACTCAACCAATTAGAGTGCTGTAACGGCTTTCCTCCTCCTCTTCATCCGAAGCAGGGAGCAGGGATTGAACCAAAATGCAGCTTCTTGATATGACATGATTTATTAACCTGTCTAGGATCAGCGTGGCGCTAGCGGCACACCCCCCCCCCCCCACTGAAAAACCAGTGCCGCGAAATTCAAAAAAAATATTTTTTTTAAATATTTAACTTTCACACATTAAAGTCCAATACAGCTAATGAAAGACACAGATCTTGTGAATCCAGTCAACATTTCCAATTTTTAAAATGTTTTACAGGGAAGACACAATATGTAAAGATGTACATCTATTACCTAAAAACACATTAGCATAATCCACCATCTTTTATTTGTCCACCAACACCAGTAGCCATCACCAATTCGGCTAAACTAAGATATTTATAGCCCCTAACCAACAAAAAAACTCATTAGATGACAGTCTGATAACATATTTATGGTATGGGATAGGTTTTGTTAGAAAAAAGTGCATATTTCAGGTAGATGGCATAGTTTACAATTGCACCCACCATCACAAATGGACTAGAATAATTACAATGAGCAACGTGTTTACCTAACTACTAATCATCAAACATTTCGTAAAAATACACAGCATACACGAATCGAAAGACACAGATCCTGTGAATACAGACAATATTTCAGATTTTCTAAGTGTCTTACAGCGAAAACACAATAAATCGTTATATTAGCTTAGCACATAGCAATTAGCAGCCCAGCATTGATTCTAGCCAAAGTGAGCGATAAAAGTCAACATCGCCAAAAGATATTAATTTTTTCACTAACCTTCTCAGAATTCTTCCGATGACACTCCTGTAACATCACATTACAACATGCATATACAGTTTGATCGAAAATGTTTATATTTAGCCACCAAAATCATGGTTAGACAATGTGAAATGTAGACAAGCTGGTAAAGAAAAAGTCCTTGCGCCACTTAGACAGTGATCTACTCTTATACATAAATACTCATAAACGTGACTAAAAAATATAGGGTGGACAGGGATTGATAGACAATTTAATTCTTAATACAATTGCGTTATTACATTTTTTAATTTATCCTTACTTTTCAATACAGTTTGCGCCAAGCGAAGCTACGTCAAAAAACATGGCGTCCTAAGCCACTAAAATGTTTCGACAGAAACACGATTTATCATAATAAAAATGTCCTACCTTGAGCTGTTCTTCCATCAGTATCTTGGGCAAAGGATCCTTTCTTGGGAGAAATCTTCTTTTGGTGGAAAGCTGTCCTCTTGCCATGTGGAAATGTCAACTGCGTTCGGGATGAACTGAAAAGCGTGCCCAACTTTTCACATCGTTGCAAAAATAAATGTCCCAAAATCGCACTAAACGGATATAAATTGCTATAAAACGCTTTAAATTAACTACCTTATGATGTTTTTAACTCCTATAACGAGTGAAAAGATGACCGGAGAAATATAACAGGCTAAACTAACGCTTGGAACAGGTGCGCGCCGGTGTCCTCTAGGCTCATGACGCAGCTCCCAAAGAATGACTAGCTTCAGGGTTTTTTCATTTGTAGGGCCTGTGAACGCGCAATCGACCCCGTTGGAATCGTCATCACGTAAAGGCATCCAGGGGAAGACGTAAGAAGTGTCCGTATAGTCATAGCAACGACAGTGCCCTTTTAAATGACTTCAGAAGAGTGGCCAACATTTCTCAAATCTGACTCCATGTCAGGGAAATTGCTGTAGAATGGGCTCTGTTCCACTTAGAGACAAAATTTCAACTCCTATAGAAACTATAGACTGTTTTCTATCCAATAATAATAATAATATGCATATTGTACGATCAAGGATTTTGTGGGAAGCCGTTTAAAAAATTAGCCAAATTAGCATAAATAGTCTAAACAGCGCCCCCATCCCCAACAGGTTTAAAGTAAATACAAAAAAACACGAAAACACTTAAACAAACTACAAAACAACAAACGACGTAGACACACCTGAACATAAGAACTTACATATAACGAAGAACGCATGAAACAGGAACAGACTACATAAACCGAAGAAACAAAACCGAAAACAGTCCCGTGTGACGTAACATACACTGACACAGACACAGGAGACAACCACCCACAACAAACAATGTGAAAACACCTACCTTAATATGACTCTCAATCAGAGGAAATGAAAACCACCTGCCTCTAATTGAGAGCCATATCAGGTCACCCTTAAACAAACATAGAAACACATAACATAGACTACCCACCCAAACTCACGCCCTGACCGTCAAACACATACAAAATAACAGAAAACCGGTCAGGAACGTGACATTCAGTCATTTCTTTGTGTTCTTTACAGTTATTTGAACAACTATTCAAAAATACATATAAACGTGCACTATGCAGAAATCGCTCCGCATTTTCCTGGTTGCTAAAATTATAATATTATTAAAACAACAGTAGTGTTGGATCTGTGACATCCACTGGTATTGATCATATCTTCACTAATACTGCAGAGCTTTGCTCTAAATGTCACGCTCTGAATAAATAAATATCAGTTCCCATTGGCTGTAGTGAACATAACATTGTGACAATAACAAGAATAGCCTAAGTGCCAAAGGTTGGTCCTGAAGTAATTCATAAGAGATCACACAAAATGTTTTCTCAGGACTCTTTTGTTGAGGATGTACAAAATGTATGTTCGTCTGATGTGTGTGAGGAAGTGAATGCAGAAGCAGCACTGGAAGTATTTGTAAAATAATGAATGCCAATTGTTGACAAGCATGCACCTGTTAAGAAATGTACTGTGAAAACTGGTAAGAGCACCCTGGATTGATGATGAATTAAAAAAAGGGTATGCTACAAAGAAATTATGCAAAAGAGGTGGTCAATTTGGTCAACTTAGTATGGGAGAAGTGGAAAAACTATTATTATCCATCAAAAATGATAAGCCACCAGGAATAGACAACCTTGATGGGAAACTATTGAGAGTGGTAGCAGACTGAATTGCCACACCTATTTGCTATATCTTCCTCTACCTAAAAATAGTAAAGCACCCATTACTTGCTTTAACAGCCGCCCAACCAGTTTGCTGCCTGTTCTAGTAAACTGATGGAAAGAATTGTGTGTGACAAAATACATTGGTTAAAATAAATGGATTAAAAATGGATAATAAGATGATAGTTGGAACTGTATTGTTAGATTTGAGTGCACCCTTTAATCTTATTGATCATAAATTCCTATTGAAAAAACGAACTTGCAATGGTTTTACATCACATGCCATCACGTGGTTGGAGAGTTATTTATCCAATAGAAACCAGAGAGTGTTCTTCAATGAAATCTTCTCTAACATCAGATAGGTACAGTGTGGTGTCCCTCAGGGCAGTTTCCCTGGGCCGTTAACCTTCTCTATTTTTACAAATGATTTGCCACTGGTCATACACAATGCTAAAATGACTATGTATGTGGATGATTCCACACTCTATATGTCAGCACCCAAAGCCAGTGAGTACACTGAAATTCTAAATAAGGAGTTACAGTCAGTATCATAATGGGCAATTAATAATAAACTGGTCTTATTAAACTAAAGGCATTGTATTTGGTCCAAAACATTCTTTATTACCTAAACCTTAACTGGAGTTGTGCATAAATGGTGTGACCATTGAGCAAGTTGAGGAAGATAAACTCTTAGGTATAACATTGGATGGTCAATTATCATGTTCAAGTCATATTGAAAAAGTTGTTGTGAAGATGAGGAGGGCTGTCTGTTATAAAAACATGTTCTGTGTTTTATACACAAAAACATCAAGAACATGCATGCGTCTATCCTGGTTGAGTGTTGATGAGAGATTAACTGCTTCTCTTCCAGTTTTTATGAGAAATAGTATTGTGATGAAAATTCAAGGGTGTCTGCACAATCAAATAACTCAGCTCAGACACCCATGCATACCCCACAAGACATGCCAACAGGGGTCTCTTCACAGTCCCATAGTCCAAAACAAATTCACAGCAATGCACAGAGACTTCCGGCGCCGACAGAGATGGCCGCCTCGCTTCACGTTCCTAGGAAACTATGCAGTATTTAGTTTTTTACGTGGTATTTCTTACATTGGTACCCCAGGTAATCTTAGGTTTTATTACATACAGTCGGGAGGAACTATTGGATATAAGAGCAACGTCAACTCACCAACATTACGATCAGGAATATGACTTTCCCGAAGCGGATCCTCTGTTTTGTCCACTGCCCAGGACAATGGATCGGATCCCAGCCGGCGAACCAAAACAATGACGCCGTAAAAGGGGCAGACGAAGCGGTCTTCTGATCAGGCTCCGGAGACGGGCACATCGCGCACCGCTCCCGAGCATACTACTGGCCAATGTCCAGTCTCTTGACAACAAGGTAGATGAAATCCGAGCAAGGGTAGTGTAACGGATGTGAAATGGCTAGCTAGTTAGCGGGTACGTGCTAGTAGCATTTCAATCAGTTACGTCACTTGCTCTGAGACTTTAAGTAGGGTTGCCCCTTGCTCTGCAAGGGCCGCGGCTTTTGTGGAGCGATGGGTAACGATGCTTCGTGGTTGACTGTTGTTGATGTGTGCAGAGGGTCCCTGGTTCGCGCCCGTGTCGGGGCGATGGGACGACGTAAAGTTATACTGTTACATTGATGCTGTTGACCCGGATCACTGGTTGCTGCGGAAAAGGAGAAGGTTGAAAGGGGGGTGAGTGTAACGGATGTGAAATGGCTAGCTAGTTAGCGGGTACGCGCTAGTAGCATTTCAATCAGTTACGTCACTTGCTCTGAGACTTTAAGTAGGGTTGCCCCTTGCTCTGCAAGGGCCGCGGCCTTTGTGGAGCGATGGGTAACGATGCTTCGTGGGCGACCGTTGTTGATGTGTGCAGAGGTTCCCTGGTTCGCGCCCGTGTCGGGGCGAGGGGACGACGTAAAGTTATATCTGTTACAGTAGCATTCCAGAGAAAAAAAGAGACTGTAACGTTCTTTGCTTCACGGAAACATGGCTCACTCGAGACACACTATCGGAGTCGGTACAGCCAGCTGGTTTCTTCACGCATCGCACCGACAGAAACAAGCATCTTTCTGGTAAGAAGAAGGGCGGGGGGGTATGCCTAATGATTAACGAGACGTGGTGTGATCATAACAACATACAGGAACTCAAGTCCTTCTGTTCACCTTACTTAGAATTCCTCACAATCAAATGTCGACCGGATTATCTACCAAGAGAATTATCTTTGATTATAATCACAGCTGCATATATTCCCCCCCAAGCAGACGCATCGATGGCCCTGAACGAACTGCATTTGACTCTATGTAAAATGGAAACCACAGATCCCGAGGCTGCATTCATTGTAGCTGGGGATTTTAACAAGGCTAATCTGAAAACAAGACTCCCTAAATTCTATCAGCATATCATTTGTGCAACCAGGGCTGGTAAAACCCTGGATCATTGTTATTCTAACTTCCGCGACGCATATAAGGCCCTCCCCCGCCCTCCTTTCGGAAAAGCTGACCACGACTCCATTTTGTTGCTTCCAGCCTATTGACAGAAGCTCAGGTCTGTTCAACGCTGGTCCGATCAATCTGATTCCACGCTTCAAGATTGCTTTGATCACGTGGACTGGGATATGTTCCGCATTGCATCAAACAACAACATTGACGAATACGCTGATTCGGTGAGCGAGTTTATTAGCAAGTGCATCGGCGATGTCGTACCCACAGCAACTATTAAAACATTCCCAAACCAGAAACCGTGGATTGATGGCAGCATTCGCGCGAAACTGAAAGCACGAACCACTGCTTTTAATCAGGGCAAGGTGACCGGAAACATGACCGAATACAAACAGTGTAGCTATTCCCTCCGCAAGGCAATCAAACAAGCTAAGCGTCAGTATAGAGACAAAGTAGAGTCGCAATTCAACGGCTCAGACACGAGAGGTATGTGGCTGGGTCTACAGTCAATCACGGATTACAAAAAGAAAACCAGCCCCGTCGCGGACCAGGATGTCTTGCTCCCAGACAGACTAAACAACTTCTTTGCTCGCTTTGAGGACAATAAAGTGCAACTGACACGGCCCGCTACCAAATCCTGCGGACTGTCCTTCACTGCAGCCGACGTGAGTAAAACATTTAAACGTGTTAACCCTCGCAAGGCTGCAGGCCCAGACGGCTGGTGTGTTTACGGACATATTCAATCAATCCTTATCCCAGTCTGCTGTTCCCACATGCTTCAAGAGGGCCACCATTGTTCCTGTTCCCAAGAAAGCTAAGGTACCTGAGCTAAACGACTACCGCCCCGTAGCACTCACTTCCGTCATCATGAAGTGCGTTGAGAGACTAGTCAAGGACCATATCACCTCCACCCTACCTGACACCCTAGACCCACTCCAATTTGCTTACCGCCCCAATAGGTCCACAGACGACGCAATCGCAACCACACTGCACAATGCCCGAACTCATCTGGACAAGAGGGATACCTATGTGAGAATGCTGTTCATCGACTACAGCTCAGCATTTAACACCATGGTACCCTCCAAACCCTCCAAACCCTGGGTCTCGACCCCACCCTGTGCAACTGGGTACTGGACTTCCTGACGGGCAGGTAACAATATCTCCACCCCGCTGATCCTCAACACTGGGGCCCCACAAGGGTGCGTTCTGAGCCCTCTCCTGTACTCCCTGTTCACCCACGACTGCGTGGCCATGCACACCTCCAACTCATTCATCAAGTTTGCAGACGACACTACAGTGGTAGGCTTGATTACCAATAACGAAGAGACGGCCTACAGGGAGGAGGTGAGGGCCCTTGGAGTGTGGTGTCAGGAAAATAACCTCACACTCAACGTCAACAAAACAAAGGAGATGATCGTGGACTTCAGGAAACGGCAGAGGGAGCACCCCCCTATCCACATCGACGGGACAGTAGTGGAGACGGTAGTAAGTTTTAAGTTCCTCGGCGTACACATCACGGACCATCTGAAATGGTCCACCCACACAGGCAGCGTGGTGAAGAAGGCGCAGCAGCGCCTCTTCAACCTAAGGAGGCTGAAAAATGTTGACTATACATACCCTACATTACTCATCTCATATGTATATGCTGTACTCGATACCATCTACTGCATCTTGCCTATGCCGTTCTGTACCATCACTCATTCATATATTTTTATGTACATATTCTTTCATTCCTTTACACTTGAGTGTATAAGGTAGTTGTTGTGAAATTGTTAGGTTAGATTACTCATTGGGTATTACTGCATTGTCGGAACTAGAAGCTCAAGCATTTCGCTACACTCGCATTAACATCTGCAAACCATGTGTATGTGACAAATACAATTTGATTTGATTTGATTTATTATACAGAGCCATGATCACATGGAACTCCCTTCCATCTCCAATAATGCAAGCAATCAGCAAAATTACCTTCAAGAAATGGATAAAACAACATTTCATGGCACAATAGGGACTGTGAAATGACACACTATCACACTCTAACACAATCAATTTACACACATTATTCTTTAGAAGTATTGTTTGTATATTGTTGTATTTTATATTAGTGTGACTGTTCTTGTGTACAGTGTTTTGTTACTTGTCGTGTTTATGTTTTTTGGTGGACCCCAGGAAGAATAGCTGCTGCTTCGGCAAAAGCTAATGGGGATCCGAATAAACCAAATAATATTATCCAATTTACCGCATGGTGATGTCAGTGTGGAAAGCCGAAACTCCTGCCCATGCAAACCTGCTGATTAGAAGGTCCTGTAGATTGTATTTTCAACCAGCAACTATCAGGAAAAAACACTGATCAAATTCTTTCACACTTTTACAGTATTCATTTCATCATCTGTTGTGCAATATGTTACAAAATACAGGCAAGACACAATGTTGACTTCACTGGTCCTTTAAGCAACAAGGTGAAAAGGGTAGACTGGAATGTGAGGTGTGGATATTCCTCACCGCACCATTATCCCTGTGTTGTAATCTTAAAATGTCAGACGAGTTTGGACTCGGACATGTGTACCATTATTCATCCAGAAAGGTCCCTTTGACAAAACGTGCTTACGGTACCTTTTTGCTCTATATCCTCTGTTATAAATGTTTCTCCCTGGCTATTACTTTGATCTCAGATCATCTTCGAGGGCCGAAGAGGCACCACTGATCAATCTGATGTGGCTATAGATGATGTTTCTCTGCATCGTGGACACTGTGAAGGTAAGGGTCACTCCCTCCACAGTCCATATTGGTGAACAACACAACCACATTTGGGGTAATTGTTATAATGTTGATTTTCTTCTAACTCCTAGATCTGATTAAGCCAACAACACCAACCGAGAAACCTGTTCCAGCAGACAAGTCTACCATTGTACCAACACCAGCTCCAATTACCATGAGACCAGTAACACTAAGACCAACAACTGCTGCACCAGCTCCAACCAACTCAACCATGACATCTAAACCCTCAACTACTGCTAGGCCACAACCACCAACAACTATGAGACCAGAAACACCAGCACCACCCACAACTGAAATACCAAGTCCTCCAAGACCGACAACTGAAAGACCACAACCGCCAAGACCGACAACTGAAAGACCACAACCCCCAAGACCGACAACTGAAAGACCACAACCCCCAAGACCGACAACTGAAAGACCACAACCGCCAAGACCAACAACTGAAAGACCACAACCGCCAAGACTGACAACTGAAAGACCACAACCCCCAAGACCGACAACTGAAAGACCACAACCCCCAAGACCGACAACTGAAAGACCACAACCCCCAAGACCGACAACTGAAAGACCACAACCGCCAAGACCGACAAATGAAAGACCACAACCACCAAGACCGACAACTGAAAGACCACAACCCCCAAGACCGACAACTGCAAGACCACAACCCCCAAGACCGACAACTGAAAGACCACAACCCCCAAGACCGACAACTGAAAGACCACAACCCCCAAGACCAACAACTGAAAGACCACAACCACCCACCACAGCAAGACCAAGTAAGTCTTTACGTGCCCTTGATAACACAAAGTTACAATATTCATTCATTACAGACCCCTCTAACACAAGTGTTATACAATCGGTATTTTACAAATGTAAAGACACTAAGTACAAAGAAAATGTAATCTGTACTTATTCTTGCAGGCAGTGTGCTACATATTCTATACACTCAACCTTATATCTGAAGAGTTTTATTCCAAAACCTTATATATCCATTTTCAGAAATATTTGTAAATTAGCTTTTATTGTTAAAAAAAATTATGAAAGAGATTGGTGTGTTTTTATGTATTTGTTTCAAATCTATCATTTGGTTTCATTTCAGAGAGACAAATAATCATGCTTTTTTGCTAAATACTATACATATCCGCCTCACTCTCAGAGAATAAGTAGTACTGCTAGGTTTTACACAATGAAATGTAACAAATGACTACATTTTTTTAAATGAAATGTACAAATGATACATTTGTGACATCGATATTTCATGTTTTTAAAAACATATTTAAAACAGTAATATGATATCTGTATGTAAAACATTTACATTTTAGTAATATAGCAGATGCTCTTACCCAGAGTAAATAGTCAATCTTAAGATAGCTAGGTGAGAACCACGTCAGTCAAAAATACAGGATACGAACATTCCATTCCAGCTAAGCAAATGGATATATAGCACTTTGCCCCAATTTTTTGTGTACATTTTCATACACATCTAAAACCTATGAATGAAAAATCTGAGAACAATAATATTTTACAGACATGAATTTACCCATAATAAGCAATCATTTCTGGTGAAGAATTGGTTAATATTGCGTTATTGGAAATAAACTCTTAATTTGCTCTTTTCTCTGTAGCACCATCATGCCCAAAGAACAGCCACTTCACCCCCTGCATCTCTGACTGCCAGCCCACCTGTAAGCACCTCCACGGCCCACCCGACTGCCACTCTGATGAGCACTGCGTACAGGGCTGTGTGTGTGACGACGGCTTTGTGCTCAATCAGAGGGTGTGTGTACCCACCCAGCAGTGTGGCTGTGTGGACAGCAATGGCAACAGCCATCACGTAAGTAACCTAGCACACAATGAGAACTGCTTGAGAAGTATGTTTGGTGTAGACCCAGTGCCCATAGTTACATGTGTGAAATCTGCAGTGTAATGACTTTAAAGATGGACTTTCATTTCAGTTTAAAGAGAGCTGGTACACTGAGCACTGCCATCAGAAGTGTGAATGTGTTGAAGATGATGGTGTGGGGGAGATTGACTGCGATAATGAATATGAGTGTGATGGGGATGCCATCTGTCTTCAGAATGAAGCCGGACTGTATTTCTGCAAGTCAACAGGTAGGCCACACTTCTCAGAAACTTGACTCTCTTAAGAACTGTCTCCCATAAACTAAACAGACATTCAATTGCATGAAATGCCAGTCCCTTACAGACCTCTGTCAAGGCCTAACGTTCTCCTGTGTTCTAAAACAATGTTCAAGACCAAATCCACAACAGTTCAGTCTCATCCATCTTCACTGTTTTATATCATAATTCCTATCTATGTGTTTTCTCACCATGGTCTCATGCACATGTTGTTTCTATGGTATTAATCTTGTTTCTATTTTTGCGTTCAAGGCTTCAGTGAGTGCTCTATCAATGGAGACTCAGAGTACAGAACCTTTAACAACATGAAGCATGACTTTGAGGGCACAAACTCTTATGTTCTGGTCCAGACCACAGACCTGTCCAAGAACCAGCCAGACATCTACATCGAGGCCATCAATGAGATCGTCAACCAGGATGGTGATGACAGTCATGGTGACAGTAGCCAAGGTGACAGTAGCCAAGGTGACAGTAGCCAAGGTGACAGTAGTAATGTTGACAGCAGTGATGAGGATGACAAGCATAAAGACAGCGTGAGAAGGGAGAACAGTGAAGACAAGCATGATCGCAGCGATGAGGACAGTGATGAAGATAAAACAGAGAACAACAACCGTCTGCGACTCAGAGGGCTGAAGATCAGAGTCTACAACCACATAGTTGAGTTCAGGAAGAACAGGAAACTTGTTGTAAGTATTTAGGACTTATACATTGTTTAATATGACAATTATAAGTCAATTCATAACTTCTACTTACAGTTGGTCGGAAGTGTACATACACCTTAGCTTTAACTTCCTGACTGATGTCTTGAGATGTTGCTTCAATATATCCACATCATTTTTCTTCCTCATGATGCCATCTATTTTGTGACGTGCACCAGTCCCTCCTGCAGCAAAGGACCCCCACAACATGATGCTGCCACCCCCGTGCTTCACGGTTGGGATGGTGTTCTTTGGCTGGCAAGCCTCCCCCTTTTTCCTCCAAACATAATGATGGTCATTATGGCCAAACAGTTCTATTTTTGTTTCATCAGACCAGAGGACATTTCTCCAAAAAGTACGATCTTTGTCCCCATGTGCAGTTGCAAACCGTAGTCTGGCTTTTTTATGGCGATTTTGGAGATGTGGCTTCTTCCTTGCTGAGCGACCTGTCAGGCTATGTCGATATTGGACTCGTTTTACTGTGGATATAGATACTTTTGTACCTGTTTCCTCCAGCATCCTCACAAGGTCCTTCGCTGTTGTTCTGGGATTGATTTGCACTTTTCGCACAAAAGTACGTTCATCTCTAGGAGACAGAACATGTCTCCTTCCTGAGCGGTATGATGGCTGCGTGGTCCCGTGGTATTTATACTTCGTACTATTGTTTGTACAGATGAACGTGGTACCTACAAGCATTTGGAAATGGCTCCCAAGGATGAACCAGACTTGTGGAGGTCAGCAATTTTTTTTCAGAGGTCTTGGCTGATTTCTTTTGATTTTGCCATGATGTCAAGCAAAGAGGCACTGAGTTTGAAGGTAGGCCTTGAAATACATCCACAGGTACACCTCCAATTGACTCAAATGATGTCAGTTAGTCTATCAGAAGCTTCTAAAGACATGACATCATTTTCTGGAATATTTCAAACTGTTTAAAGGCACAGTCAACTTAGTGTATGTAAACTTCTGACCCACTGGAAATGTGATACAGTGAAATAATCTGTCTGTAAACAATTGTTGGAAATATTACTTGTGTCATGCACAAAGTAGTTGTCCTTACCGACTTACCAAAACTATAGTTTGTTAACAAGAAATTTGTGGAGTGGTTGAAAAACTAGTTTTAATGACTCCAACCTAAGTGTATGTAAACTTCTGACTTCAACTGTATCTTTACGCATTATTTATCATGTGCTTTCTGATTTGTTACCCTATGTCTTATTGTAACCTGTAGCCAAAGGTTTGCCACTTTGCTGGCAGAACTGAACACGTCTCTGAAACATTATCTCATTCTCTACAGGATGGAATTACCTAGTTTCCTTTTTGGGACCCTTATTCTTCAGTTTATGTGTGTGTGTATGTCTGTGTGTCTCACCCTGACCCTCATAGCCACTGGCTAGGTGCGATAAGATAAATGGTTCATGACAGGGTTGTAGTACACTCTAAACTTCAGAGGAATGCAGATCTAGCCATATATGATTTTTTTCACTTCTTCCCTATTACTCTCCTCACCGTAAAACACACTCACTAGGCTTACTGACATAAATACATTGGTTGCCCCAACAACCTACCCCCAACAGTTGTTTTCTTCTTGTCAAAACCAGTATGTAGAGATCTAGTTTCAGGCAATTCTTTTACATCTGCTACATTAGGTTACTCGCTAACTAAAGTAGCTAGCTTAGCTAAAAGACTAGCTACGTCGGTCGCGGTCTGCTTGAACAGAATGACATATCAATGAACCACTAAAGGAACACCCCATTTCTGTTTGAGAAATCATAGCAATATTCCTACAGTGAAATACACTGCTCAAAAAAATAAAGGGAACACTTAAACAACACAATGTAACTCCAAGTCAATCACACTTCTGTGAAATCAAACTGTCCACTTAGGAAGCAACACTGATTGACAATAAATTTCACATGCTGTTGTGCAAATGGAATAGACAAAAGGTGGAAATTATAGGCAATTAGCAAGACACCCCCCAAAACAGGAGTGATTCTGCAGGTGGTGACCACAGACCACTTCTCAGTTCCTATGCTTCCTGGCTGATGTTTTGGTCACTTTTGAATGCTGGCGGTGCTCTCACTCTAGTGGTAGCATGAGACGGAGTCTACAACCCACACAAGTGGCTCAGGTAGTGCAGTTCATCCAGGATGGCACATCAATGCGAGCTGTGGCAAAAAGGTTTGCTGTGTCTGTCAGCGTAGTGTCCAGAGCATGCAGGCGCTACCAGGAGACAGGCCAGTACATCAGGAGACGTGGAGGAGGCCGTAGGAGGGCAACAACCCAGCAGCAGGACCGCTACCTCCGCCTTTGTGCAAGGAGGTGCACTGCCAGCGCCCTGCAAAATGACCTCCAGCAGGCCACAAATGTGCATGTGTCAGCATATGGTCTCACAAGGGGTCTGAGGATCTCATCTCGGTACCTAATGGCAGTCAGGCTACCTCTGGCGAGCACATGGAGGGCTGTGCGGCCCCACAAAGAAATGCCACCCCACACCATGACCGACCCATCGCCAAACCGGTCATGCTGGAGGATGTTGCAGGCAGCAGAACGTTCTCCACGGCGTCGCCAGACTCTGTCACGTCTGTCACATGTGCTCATGTGCTCAGTGTGAACCTGCTTTCATCTGTGAAGAGCACAGGGCGCCAGTGGCGAATTTGCCAATCTTGGTGTTCTCTGGCAAATGCCAAACGTCCTGCACGGTGTTGGGCTGTAAGCACAATCCCCACCTGTGGACGTCGGGCCCTCATACCACCCTCATGGAGTCTGTTTCTGACCGTTTGAGCAGACACATGCACATTTGTGGCCTGCTGGAGGTCATTTTGCAGGGCGCTGGCAGTGTACCTCCTTGCACAAAGGCGGAGGTAGCGGTCCTGCTGCTGGGTTGTTGCCCTCCTACGGCCTCCTCCACGTCTCCTGATGTACTGGCCTGTCTCCTGGTAGCGCCTGCATGCTCTGGACACTACGCTGACAGACACAGCAAACCTTTTTGCCACAGCTCGCATTGATGTGCCATCCTGGATGAACTGCACTACCTGAGCCACTTGTGTGGGTTGTAGACTCCGTCTCATGCTACCACTAGAGTGAGAGCACCGCCAGCATTCAAAAGTGACCAAAACATCAGCCAGGAAGCATAGGAACTGAGAAGTGGTCTGTGGTCACCACCTGCAGAATCACTCCTGTTTTGGGGGGTGTCTTGCTAATTGCCTATAATTTCCACCTTTTGTCTATTCCATTTGCACAACAGCATGTGAAATTTATTGTCAATCAGTGTTGCTTCCTAAGTGGACAGTTTGATTTCACAGAAGTGTGATTGACTTGGAGTTACATTGTGTTGTTTAAGTGTTCCCTTTATTTTTTTGAGCAGTGTAATTTTTCTCCCAAAAAATAAGTGTGTGTTTAGTAGACTGCTACCACATTTTGACTTGTTGCCATTGGGTCAGTAACAGTCTTTCAACAGATCAATAATTAACTGAGAGCCCAATTATTTGTTTCCTCATTAGTTGCTACCCTCTGTTGTTGACAGATAAGCAAAATTACATTGAACATATGATATCTTGCCCATTCTTTCCTTCCTTCTTTCCCTCCCTCCTTCCTTCCTTCCCTTCTTCCTTCCTTCCTTCCTTCCTTTCTCTCTCTCTCTCTCTCTCTCTCTCTCTCTCTCTCTCTCTCTCTCTCTCTCTCTCTCTCTCTCTCTCGCTCTCGCTCTCGCTCTCGCTCTCGCTCTCTCTCTCTCTCTCTCTCGCTCTCTCTCGCTCTCTCTCGCTCTCTCTCGCTCTCTCCCTCTCCGTCTCTCCCTCTCTCTAGCTGGACGGTAGGAGCACACATGCCCCTGTCTCCCCAGCAAGGGGTCTGAGGATTCTGGAGAGCTCCTCTCGTATCTACCTGAAGACAGACTTTGGCCTCTCCGTGGAGTTTGATGGACACAGCAGAGCAGGTAACACCACTGTTACATCACAGCCAAAGGAGGGTTTAAATGATTGGTATCTCAATAGTCTCTCTGATAACAGAACAGTAAGATAGCTGTACAGACAGTGTTTACTGCCCAATATGTCTCTTATCTGTGGACAGATAATATTATCATAATAGTATAATTAACATTTACACCTTTTATCATATCTTGCAGAAATATGGTAACAAGGGAACATACTGTATCAATCCAAACACATATGTGTATGATGTGCCATAAAATGTAATGTGTATGATGTGCCATAAAATGTAATGTGTATGATGTGCTATAGATGTGTGATGTATGCTTTTTGATATACAGTAAACTGCTTTATGATATACAGTAAACTGTTTTATGATATACAGTAAACTGCTTTATGATATACAGTAAACTGCTTTATGATATAAAGTAAACTGTTTTATGATATACAGTAAACTACTTTATGATATACAGTAAACTGCTTTATGATATACAGTAAACTGCTTTATGATATACAGTAAACTGTTTTATGATATACAGTAAACTACTTTATGATATACAGTAAACTGCTTTATGATATACAGTAAACTGCTTCATGATATACAGTAAACTGTTACAGAGCATAGACGTACTGACAGAATGAACTCACTTCCATGTCTTTATTTTGCATAGTAATCATCCTGGCCCACACCTACAAGAGGAGATTGGGAGGCCTGTGTGGCAACTTTGACGGCAAGAAGAATAATTACATGATGAAGCCGAACGGTAAACAAAATAATTTGGAGAGAGCTGAAGAGTGGCGGAGGACAGACTGAGCATAACATGGAGGTACGGAGTCACAGAGACAGTACTAGCTACCACTACCACATTAATGTCTGCAATATCGTGTGTATAGTGTTCAGTATGACATCCATATTAGGAACTCCCTCAGTTGTCACTTCTCATTTCACTTTTGTAAAATCTCAACTTTTAATCATCTTTTAACCAAGAAGATACAGTATATTTGACTTTTATTTAACTAGGCAAGTCAGTTAAGAACAAATTCTTATTTACAATGACAGCCTAGGAACAGTGGATTGGATTTACTAGATTTACACATCTAGTTTTTCTGGATCTATGTCAAGTAATGCAAGGAGAAAAAATGGCACAGCAGCCAATTTGGGAGGGGGTGTGGATGACCACACGCCATAGCAGTCATCTTTTTTGAAAACTGCCTTCTTCAGGGGCAAAACAACATATTTTTACCTTGTCCACTCGGGGATTCAATCTAACAACCTTTCGGTTACTGGCCCAACACTCTAACCATTAGGCTACCTGCCGCCCCGGGGGAATATTTTTTATTGTAAGGAAATGTTATATCTTTAAAAAGCACCAACACCAAAACTGACTCATTCTTCTTTTATGTTTTCAGAGGATCACCTTCCCTTCGTAACTTTGCCTATGGCCAGCGACCTGACCTCTACATCAAGACCATTGAATGTGTCTCTTTTTTCTTCTCATAGACAGACACATTCTTTCCTACAATGGACACAGTGCATTTGAAAGCACTTGGGTTTTTAAAAAAAAAAGGGGTTTTGTGGACTATGGATCAATAAAGTATTCTACTTCTTCCATATGACTGTTGGTTTAAATCCTGTTGTTTCTGCAGCTTATGACCCACTTGTGTGCCTTAGTCATAGGTTATTTACACAGTTTACCTAGTGTAAGAGTCAATGTACACACATGACACTTCCCACTTGAAAAAATACTACAGTTTACTATAGAATACTACAGTTCAGACCCCAGTCCTACCTACCTGGTTATGGAAAATGTGCTCTTTTAGTATTCCTACAATAGGTGGAGAAAGTGGAGAAAGCCTCCACTTCTATGTCAAAGATAATAAAACAAAAACGCTATAGTAAATAGTACAGTAATGTCAGCAAAAACGCTACAGTAAATACTGCATTCCACAAAAACACTACAGTAAATAATACTGTATACTACAATCCGCAAAAACACTACATGAATTACTATAGTATATACTACAGTTTTATTTTACTACAGTATTTATACTATAGTTAACTGTGAATACTGCAGTATATTACAGTAAACACTACAGTAAATACTACAGTAAAGTCCGCAAAAACACTACAGTGAATACTATAGTATTAATACCATAGTATAATAAAAAAAACATTAATGAAGGTTATACTTGTATATTACTGCTAACGTGTAATATTTATTCGAAGGCCCACATTCCCTTAGCTTTAGACTGATGTCCAATACCTCAGTGACTGTAATGTACAATATTACTGTATGATAATAGAAAACTATGCAAATCAATGATGCAAGTGTTTAAGCTTACATTTTTCCCACTAAATGTATGTTTTATTTCTTGAATTATTGATCTATGCTTGATATTCATTTTATGAGATCTTATGAATAATAAATTATTATTCACACTGCTCCGATTCTATATGTGTTGAAAACAATAGGGCAAGTTTAATAAGGGGTTAAAAAAAATGATTAGGGGGCATCATTTTAAAACTCAAGTGATTTGACCTAGACCCCTGGTTATAGTGTATTATTTATCGTCTCAATCAGTCTGGTCATGTGTGTCTCCATTGGTCTAGTCCAGTGGCAGTCAATGTCATTTAAGATGAGGGAGTACGATTCTCTTTTTTTTTCATGAGCATGGCATTATTTCTATCACAGCATATTGGATGACTGTCATTGTAACGGCTGTCCTCCTCTTCTTCATCCGAAGAGGAGCAGGGATTGAACCAAGGCGCAGTGGAGTTTGAATACATAATGAATTTATTGACAAGACGAAAAAAAACACGAACTTGACTATACACTAACAAAACAAATAAACGGTGTAGAACAGATCTGAACGACGGACTCACATAACACACGAGAACGCACGAACAGGGAAAAAGCCTACACATAAATGACACTTAACAAACAAACCGAAACCAGTCCCGTGTGGCGCAACGACATACACAAACACAGGAGACAATCACCCACAACGAACACTGTGACAACGCCTACCTAAATATGACTCTTAATTAGAGGAACGCCAAACACCTGCCTCTAATTAAGAGCCATACCAGGCAACCCAAAACCAACACAGAAACAGAAAACATAGAATGCCCACCCAACCTCACGTCCTGACCAACTAACACACATAACAACTAACATAAATAGGTCAGGAACGTGACATTACCCCCCCCACAAGGTGCGAACTCCGGACGCACCAGCACAAAGTCTAGGGGAGGGTCTGGGTGGGCATCTAACCACGGTGGTGGCTCAGGCTCCGGGCGAGGTCCCCACCCCACCATAATCCATCCTAGCTTCCTCCCTCTAAGAATGTCCACCCTCTTTTTACCCCCACGAAATCCTCTTAATAACCTCACTAATAAGGACAGCACCGGGACAGAGAGATAAATCAAGACAGAGGGATAGATAAGAATATAGAGGTAGATCAAGATAGAGAGGGAGATCAGGATAGAGGGGCAACTCCGGACTGAAAGGCAGCTCCGGACAGAGAGACAGCTCTGGACTGATGGGCAGTTCTGGGTATCTAGCCGTTTCAGGCTGAAGGGCAGCTCATGGCTGACTGACGAATCTCGACGCTCATGGCTGGCTGACGGCTCTCGACGCTCATGGCAGGCTGACGGCTCTCGACGCTCATGGCAGGCTGACGGCTCTCGACGCTCATGGCAGGCTGACGGCTCACGACGCTCATGGCAGGCTGACGGCTCTCGACGCTCATGGCAGGCTGACGGCTCTCGACGCTCATGGCAGGCTGACGGCTCTCGACGCTCATGGCGCTCTGACGGCTCTGGCTGCTCATGGCGCTCTGACGGCTCTGGCTGCTCATGGCGCTCTAACGGCTCTGGCTGCTCATGGCGCTCTGACGGCTCTGGCTGCTCATGGCTCTCTGACGGCTCTGGCTGCTCATGGCTCTCTGACGGCTCTGGCTGCTCATGGCTCTCTGACGGCTCTGGCTGCTCATGGCTCTCTGACGGCTCTGGCTGCTCATGGCTCGCTGACGGCTCTGGCAGATCCTGTCTGGTTGGCGGCTCTGGCAGATCCTGTCTGGTTGGCGGCTCTGGCAGATCCTGTCTGGTTGGCGGCTCTGGCAGATCCTGTCTGGTTGGCGGCTCTGGCAGATCCTGTCTGGCTGACGGCTCTAGCGGCTCCTGTCTGGCTGACGGCTCTAGCGGCTCCTGTCTGGCGGATGGCTCTGTAGGCTCATGGCAGACGGGCGGCTTTGCAGGCTCATGGCAGGCGGGCGGCTTTGCAGGCTCCTGGCAGACGGATGGCTCAGACGGCGCTGGGGAGACGGATGGCTCAGATGGCGCTGGGGAGACGGATGGCTCAGATGGCGCTGGGGAGACGGATGGCTCAGATGGCGCTGGGGAGACGGATGGCTCTGGCCGGATACGGTGCACTGTAGACCTGGTGCGTGGTGCCGGAACTGGAGGCACCGTGCTAATGATAAGCACCTTCCTACTAGTGCGGGGAGCAGGGACAGGGCACACTGTATTCTCAAAGCCCACTCTATAACTGATGCGTGGTACCGGCACTGGTGACGCCGGGCTGAGGACAAGCACATCAGGATTAGTAGGGGGAGAAGATACAGTTTGTACAGGGCTCTGGAGACGCACTGGTAGCTTAGTGCGTGGGGCCGGAACTGGAGGCACCGGGCTAGATACACGCACTACAGGGAGAGTGCGTGGAGGAGGAACAGGGCTCAGGATACGCACTGGTAGCCTAGTGCGTAGTGTAGACACTGTAGGTACTAGGCTGGGGCGGGGAGGTGGTGCCGGAAATACCGGACCGTGGAGGCGTACTGGCACTCTTGAGCATTGAACCCGCCCAACCTTACCTGGTTGAATGCTCCCGGTCGCCCGACCAGTGCGGGGAGGTGGAATAACCCGCACCGGCCTATGTAGGCGAACCGGGGAAACCATGCGTAAGGCCGGTGCCATGTATGCCGGCCCGAGGAGACGCACTGGAGACCAGACGCGTTGAGCCGGCCTCATGACACCTGGCTCAATACCCAATCTAGCCCTCCCAGTGCGGGGAGGTGGAATAACCCGCACTGGGCTATGCACTCGTACAGGAGACACCGTGCGCTCTACTGCGTAACACGGCGCCTGCCCGTACTCCCGCTCTCCACGGTAAGCCTGGGAAGTGGGCGCAGGTCTCCTACCTGCCCTTGGCCCACTACCTCCTAGGCCCACTACCTCCTAGCCCCCCCCCCAAGAAATTTTTGGGTGTTACTTACGGGCTTTTTGGGCTTCCGTGCCAGACGCGTTCCCTCATAGCTCCGGTTCCTCTCCCCGGTAGCCTCTGCTCTCCTCAGTGCCTCCAGCTGTTCCCATGGGAGGCGATCCCTCCCAGCCAGGATCTCCTCCCAAGTGTAGCAACCCTTTCCGTCCAAAACATCGTCCCATGTCCATTGCTCCTTCTTCTCCTGTCCCTTTCTCCGTTGACTCCGCTGCTTGGCTCTGGTATGGTGGGTGATTCTGTAACGGCTGTCCTCCTCTTCTTCATCCGAAGAGGAGCAGGGATTGAACCAAGGCGCAGTGGAGTTTGAATACATAATGAATTTATTGACAAGACGAAAAAAAACACGAACTTGACTATACACTAACAAAACAAATAAACGGTGTAGAACAGATCTGAACGACGGACTCACATAACACACGAGAACGCACGAACAGGGAAAAAGCCTACACATAAATGACACTTAACAAACAAACCGAAACCAGTCCCGTGTGGCGCAACGACATACACAAACACAGGAGACAATCACCCACAACGAACACTGTGACAACGCCTACCTAAATATGACTCTTAATTAGAGGAACGCCAAACACCTGCCTCTAATTAAGAGCCATACCAGGCAACCCAAAACCAACACAGAAACAGAAAACATAGAATGCCCACCCAACCTCACGTCCTGACCAACTAACACACATAACAACTAACATAAATAGGTCAGGAACGTGACAGTCATTCATATTCCATTCATTCAGTTCAATGTAACAGGGATAGGTTTAAGGCTACTAAATTATGTTTTAATTTTCCCTATACCCATAATGAGGTTGCTACATCCTAGCTTATGAATGAAAGTTTACAACGTAGGTGCACACGTCAAGAGAAAATGTTTGTGGCAGACAGTGACACATTCAGTACTACCTTGCACACACTTGCCTGCATCTAGCTGATCTAGGGTGTAATCATTAGTACAAGTTGCAAACGAGAGTTTCTATTGGACAAATCCAGGTATGTTTATCCCGGTTTTGTTCAGTTTGCTTCAGCGGAATAACTACACCCCTGATCATGCACAGTTCACTTTCATAGCAGCCACATTGTATCAATCAAATGTATTTATAAAGACCTTTTTACATCAGCCGATGTCACAAAGTTCTATACAGAAACCCAGCCTAAAACCCCAAACAGCAAGCAATGCAGATGTAGAAGCACGGTGGCTAGGAAAAACTCCCTAGAAAGGCAGGAACCTAGGAAGAAACATAGAGAAGAACCAGGCTCTGAGGGGTGGCCAGTCCTCTTCAGGCTATGCCGGGTGGAGATTATAACAGTACATGGCCAAGATGTTCAAACGTTCATAGATGACCATCAAGATTAAATAATAATAATTGTATTCCTTCTCGCATTTATGCACTCTACTCCTCTCACCTTTTCCCTTTGCTTGTGGACTTCAATGCACAACACCTCAGCTACCACAGCGTACATTGTTGTCACCATATTAGCTAAAGTAACATCATAGTCAACATAGCTAATACAACTAATGTGTTAGTAAACCCGCAACAATCATACAGTAACTTTAGAGTGTACAGTCAGTAAGCCGTTGCCCCGGTGGCAATAAATTAGTAAAACCAAAAGCTTACCTTGACTTCGAAGAATTCCAGTGTTGTGTTGGATAGTCATAGCCAGCTAGCTAACATAGCATCCCTCTGTTTAAGCAGGGTGTTTAAGTAGGCTAAGCTAGCTAGCTGCATTTGCTAGCTAAGTAAGTGAAACTGAAAGTTTCTCTCTCTCTCTCTTTTGCTTCTTCATTTTGGAAGAAATTAATTTGTATAAAACTGTTCAACTAATGTCTTTCTCTTTGAGTCAACTACTCACCACAATTATGCACTGCAGTGCTAGCTGGCCGTAGCTGATGCTTTCAGTACTAGATTCATTCTCTGATCCTTTGATTGGGTGGACAACATGTCAGATCATGCTGCAAGAGCTCTGATAGGTTGGAGAATATTCTCCAGAAGTTGTCATAATGACTGTGTAAGTCTATGGAAGGGGGTGAGAACCATGATTCTCTTAGGTTTTGTATTGAAGTCAATGTACACAGAGGAGGACGGAAGCTAACTGTCCTCTGGTTACACCATGGTGCTACCCTACAGAGCGCTGTTGAGGCTACTGTAGACCTTAATTGAAAAACAGTGTGTTTTAATCAATTATTTAGTGGCATGTGAATATATTTACTACAGTTTTATCTAAAAAATTATAACTTTTTTAATGTTTTACTATTTTTATTTTTATGAAATTCACTGAGCAGGATGGTCCTCCCCTTCATCCTCTAAGGAGCCTCCACTAGTCTAGTCAATGGACATACACACCATTCCTTACATGTCTAACATGAACCAATAATGAAAAGAATGTTGTTGTTAGTAAATCATTAGACGCCACTTTGACTTTTAGGGAAACGTGTACAACCACTGATGTCTATAAAGCCTGGATGACTGACGGGGCACTGTATTGAAGCCATTGCGATGCCATCTTGGTACTCCTCCTCCATTGTAAAAAAGATTTTGTAAGCTATAGAAATGCATTTATTTATGTCTACATTAGTTTTTGACATGTTTATTATATTACAGACACCAACAAATATATATACATGCATATATATATATATATAAACATTTTCTTTCAAGTATTTGTTTAGTACTAATGTTACTGTCTCCACTACAATAACAAAATAATTAAATATATGTCATTTTATCCTTTAAACATTTAATTGAAATACTGTAGAATTCCATTAATCCCTATGGAGGACTGCTCCTACTGGGGAAAACCAATATGGCCGACCGGTGGCTTCAAAGCCTCTCAATGGCCAATACATAGCATCAGCAATCCAGGGTTTATATACATGGTTGGGTACAACTGTGGTGTCTGAGGTAATAGGATATTACCAACTTCTCTAAACACAATAGGTGTTTGTGCACCAAGCACACAATTGGATTGTTTGTCTGCATATGTGTGCCACCGTGCATATGATGAATATTGTATTCATTGATACCCACCTAAATTAACGTTTACCACATTTGGCTGTAAAACAGCAGGATGGATGGGTCTACAGTACACATAGTGCTTCTGATGCTGTTGCTGCTTCACCATCCACAGGGGATCTTGCCAACAGGTAGGGAAAAGAGGGAAAGGACATGTAATTGATTAAGTTTATTTCCAAAATGCTATATCCATTTTAAAATAATAAACATGGATTAGCTAACACAGCGTGCCATTGGAACACAGGAGTGATGGTTGCTGATAATGGGCCTCTGTACGCCCATGTAGATATTCCATTAAAAATCTGCAATTTCCAGCTACAATAGTAATTTACAACATTACAATGTCTACACTGTATTTCTGATCAATTTGATGTTATTTTAATGGATATAAAATGTTATTTTCTTTCAAAAACAAGGACATTTCCAGGTGACAAAAAATATTGAACGGTAGTGTAAATATTCAGACCGTTTACTCAGTACTTTGTTGAAGCATCTTTGGCAGAGATTACAGCCTTGAGTCTTCTTGGGTATGACGCTACAAGCTTGGCACACCTGTACTTGGGGAGTTTCTCCCATTCTTCTCTGCAGATCCTCTCAAGCTCTGTCAGATTAAATGGGGAGCGTCACTGCACAGCTATTTTCAGGTCTCTCCAGGGATGTTTGATCAGGTTCAAGTCCGGGCTCTGGCTGGGCCACTCAAGGACGTTCAGTGTCTTGTCCCAAAGTCACTCCTGGGCTGTCATGGCTGCTTGCTTAGGGTCGTTGTCCTGTTGGAAGGTGAACCTCCTTCTCCCCAGTCTGAGGTCCTGGAGCAGCTTTTCATCAAGGATCTCTCTGTACTTTGCTCCGTTTATCTTTTCCTCGATCCTGACTAGTCTCCTGACTAGTCTCCCAGTCCCTGCCACTGAAAAATATCTTCACAGCATGATGCTACCACCCCCATGCTTCAATGTAGGGATGCTGCCAGGTTTCCTCCAGACGTGACGTGTTCAATCTTGGTTTCATCAGACCAGAGAATCTTGCTTCTCATGATCTGAGAGTCTTTAGGTGCCTTTTGGCAAACTCCAACAGGGCTGTCATATGCCTTTTACTGAGGAGTGGCTTCCGTCTGGCCACTCTACCATAAAGGCCTGATTGGTTGAGTGCTGCAGAGATGGTTGTCCTTCTGGAAGATTATCTTATCTCCACAGAGGGACTCTGGAACTCCTTCAGCGTGACCATTTGGTTCTTGGTCACTTCCTTGACCAAGACCCTTCTCCCCCAATAGCTCCGTTTGGCCAGGCAACCAGCTCAGGGACTCTCCCCTGAGATGGTTCCAAAATTCTTCCATTTAAGAATGACGGAGGCCACTGTGTTCTTGGGGACCTTCAATGCTGCAGACATTTTTTGATGTCCTATCCCAGATCTGTGCCTCGACACAATCCTGTCTCTGAGTTCTACGGACAATTCATTCGACCTCATGGCTTGGTTTTTGCTCTGATATACATTGTCAACTGTGGGACCTTATATAGACAGATGTGGGCCTTTCCAAATCATGTCCAATCAATTGAATTTACCACCGGTGGACTCCAATCAAGTTGTAGAAACATTGATGATCAATGGAAACAGGATGTACCGGAGCACAATTTCGCGTCTCATAGCAAAGGGTCTGAATACTTATGTAAATAATGTATTTCTGTTTCTTATTTTTAATATATTTGCAAACATTTCTAAAACCCTGTTTTCGCTTTTTCATCATGGGGTATTGTGTGTAGATTGATGAGGGAAATTATTTATTAAATTCATTTCAGAATAAGGCTGTAACGTAACAAAATACGGGAAAAAAGTCAAAGGGTATGAATACTTTACGAATGCACTGTACCTATAACTAAAGGAAGAAAGGATGACCTTACAAGGTATCACAAGCAGTTGTACCTCTTAAAGAAAATGTTAACCTTAATGTATGGGAGTGTACATACAAAAGCAACCAGTTGAAATCATTCTTATTTCATAACATATTACACGTTTTGTCAACAGTCTGTTGTTTGAATCGTGATTTTTAACTGCTACCATTATTCCTTGTTTGCTAAAGTGTTCACCCCTCCAAAGCCAGTCACACAAGAGCCAACCACAGGAGAAAGTATTACTACACCTTCACCATCTAATTCAGTAGACAACAGTACTACACCTTCACCATCAGTAGACAATAGTACTACAGTTTCACCATCTAATACAGTAGACAGTAGTACTACACCTTCACCATCTAATACAGTAGACAACAGAACTACACCTTCGCCATCAGTAGACAATAGTACTACAGTTTCACCATCTAATACAGTAGACAGTAGTACTACACCTTCACCATCTAATACAGTAGACAACAGAACTACACCTTCGCCATCAGTAGACAGCAGTAGTTTATCTTCACCATCTAATACAGTAAACCGTAGTACTACAACTTCACCATCTAATACAGTAGACAGAAGTACTACAACTTCACCATCTAATTCAGTAGACAGAAGTACTACAACTTCACCATCTAATACAGTAAACCGTAGTACTACAACTTCACCATCTAATACAGTAGACAGAAGTACTACAACTTCACCATCTAATTCAGTAGACAGAAGTACTACAACTTCACCATCTAATACAGTAAACCGTAATACTACAACTTCACCATCTAATACAGTAGACAGAAGTACTACAACTTCACCATCTAATTCAGTAGACAGAAGTACTACAACTTCACCATCTAATACAGTAAACCGTAGTACTACAACTTCACCATCTAATACAGTAGACAGAAGTACTACAACTTCACCATCTAATTCAGTAGACAGAAGTACTACAACTTCACCATGTAATTCAGTAGACAGAAGTACTACAACTTCACCATGTAATTCAGTAGACAGAAGTACTACAACTTCACCATCTAATTCAGTAGACAGAAGTACTACAACTTCACAATCTAATTCAGTAGACAGTAGTACTACAACTTCACCATCTAATTCAGTAGACAGTAGTACTACAACTTCACCATCTAATACAGTAGACAGTACTACTACACTTTCAGAATCTAAAACAGTAGACAGCAGTACTACACCTTCACCAGAAGATGGTAGCACAATAACAGCAGTCACAACGTCCACTCCTCTTGGTGAGTGTATGATGATATCCAGATATTCTATCCTGCAGAAAGAAACAATTTATACTGAACAAAAACATAAGCACAGCATGTAAAGCATTGGTCTCATGTTTCATGAGCTGAAATAAAAGATGCCAGAAAATGTCCTTGGCCAAAATATTCCATTCACTTGATAGGTGTGGCATATAAAAAAAATATGATTAAACAGCACGATCATTACACAGGTGCACCTTGTGTTGGGGACAATAAAAGGCCACTCCAAAATGGGAAGTTTTGTCACACAACACCATGCCACAGATGTCTCAAGTTTTGAGGCAACGCGCAATTGGCATGCTGACTGCAGGAATGTCCACCAGAACTATTGCCGGAGAACTGAATGTTAATTTCTCTTCCATAAGCCACCTCCAACGTCGTTTTAGAGAACTTGACAGTATGTCCAACCGGCATCACAAACACAGACCATGTGTAACCATGCCAGCCCAGGACCTCCACATCTGGCTTCTTCACCTGCGGGATCGTCTGAGACCAGCTACCAGCTGATGAAACTGTGGGTTTGCACAACCGAAGAATTTCTGCACAAACTGTCAGAAGCCGTCTCAGGGAAGCTTGTCTGCATGCTCTTTGTCCTCATGAGACAAATGGTGGTCACACCACATACAGACTGGTTTTCTGATCCACGCCCAAACTATTTTTTTAAGGTATCTCATGTTGCGTTTATATTTTTGTTCAGTGTAGTTTACCATTTTATCCAGGATAAGCACATGTTTCGACAAAGAATGGCACATCAGTAAATAGTGCTCACTTATTAATATCCCTTTTCACTTTTCTTTTTAAAACAGACAACAAACGAGTCAAACACAGGAGGAAGCAATACTACACCTTCACCGCTAGAGGGTAGCACAGTCGCAAAAGTCACAGCCTCCACTGCTCTGGGTGAGTATCTGAACTGTCAATCACACCTCTAATCACACCTATCCCCTAGTTGTATGGACCAAGAATGAATGCAGCAAATTACAAATTGTTTATCATATACATGGATTATTTCAGAACATGGACTCTTCAAGCAACACATACCACCCCTGCTGTGTCTAACCCGGTACGTACCATTACCAGTCCAGCAGTCAAGTCATTTTGATCACACAACTGACACAACACCACCAGTCATAACCCTGTTCCACAATATGCCCGCCACAACCATTGTCTCCAAGGACACAACCGTGATAGACCATAAGAACATCATAACCTCTTACAAAGGTAGGCTACAGTCCCTACTGCCAAGTTGCTCAAGAAGGAAATTATTGATTTTGTATGGGCCATACTTTACAGTCCAGTATGGGTAGGATCATCATCCTAAAACTGATCATATGAAATTGTGATCTTTTTTTCTCACAGATACCAAAACTCTGATCGCCCATTTGAGGGTCTCTATTGTTTCAGTTGGGGAGAGAAGTGAGGAGGAGATCATTGAGGCGTTGCACAATGTAAGTGAAGCTTACAATCATCAACTCTGACACGGCTTCATTGTTCAATAAAACATTAGAAATCCCTACATAACCAGCATGAACCATAAATAGGCTATATTAAATCAACCTGCTGAGACCCCAGGAAGGAGAGACTTTATTTGTCACGAGATTTTGCTCTTCCTCTCCTCCTAGCTTACAGCCCAGGCCCAAGCCTTTCTACAGAGGGAGTACTGTAAAGACTGCCCACTCAAGATTAGAAACATCAGATGGACATGAGACCAACATTTGATCCAAACCATTAACCTAAACAATCTTATGAGGTCCCTAGCACTATCCCTCATCGTATAACCCAAAATACACTAGGGTTCCAGGAGGGTTCTTCAGCTGTCCCCATAGGCTCCAGGTAGAACCCTTTTTGGTTCCAGGTAGAACTCCTTTGGCAGAGCTCTACCTGTAATCAAATAGGTTCTACCTGGAACCAAAAATTGTTCTACAAAGGGTTCTCCTATGGGGACAGCAGAATAACACTTTTAGGTTCTAGATAGCACCTTTTCTCCAAGAGTGTAGCCTGGGCCCCACAGATCTACCTACCTCTGAATCTCCAAAATGCCAGGTCACACTTTTAAGCCATTTTAATTTTGGTTCTGGCTATATTTTCCGGCTATATTTTTTTCAGACTAATGAAATATATGGCCTATTAATTTTAACCAGGTTGGCCAGACATTTGCGAGTGTAGGCGTACGATGCTGTTTGGGCATGACAAGGAGACAGTAGAACCTTTTCTTCTTTCCAACAGAAGCGCAGTAAAATAAGCGTTACTCTTTTGGTTTAACACTGTTTCATAAGCGGCCACAAAACAAAGTTATTTAGTGCAATTTGTGCAACAAATGCCATTTTACAAAATACACACATAATGTTTTCATTTTTAGGTTAAACAATTTGTGCAGTTTTTAACGAATTCAGATGTGTATACGCAAAAAGAAAGAACAATATCAGCCAGAGCAGCGTGATATTATCCTTCCGCTACACATCATTTTCTCGTAGGCGTAGCCAACATTTTTTTATGCTTTTACACGTGTTCCAAACTTCAAATAGGACAACAGGCGCTGATGTGAGAAAGCAGGAGCAGTAGGAGCACAGCACAAAAATCTAATTATGAGAGAAGAGGAAGGAGATTCCACCGCCCCAGGGACCGCGTTGTCTTTTATAGCTACACCCGCTCTGTCCGTTAGATCCAATTAGGGCAGTGCAGGCACGATCTGACCCAGGATGCTGCTCCCTCTGACCCGGGAAATCCTGTTGTCCTCAAGGCCTACTCTCACCGCCTTTTACCAAGCTGTTAAAGGGTATCGACAGTCATGGGTTAGGTATACCCAGCTATTCTCAGCCACAATATCCTTGGTTACCCCACTGAAGACACCGAACTAGGCTACAAACACTCTGCCGATTAATTGTAAAACACATAGCTTACATTTGCGACTTCATAAACTGGAATTTGTTTACTTTCTCTGTGTACCAACGAATGCCAAATATCTGACCATGCTTAATGGGAATAACATAGTACGAGTGGAAGTGGAATTTGCACGAGCGCATTTAGGGGTTGTGGACCTTTCGAGTCCGTTACTTTGACGCGCTGGCTCGATGCGCGGCCACTATCACAAGCGGGCAGAGCGCGCGCGTTTGATTTGCCTCAAACGCCACGGTGATATGAGCCTCGTCTCGTGGCACGGATTCGGGAGGGGGTGTTAAAAGTAGAACAGAACGATACGTTGTCGTAGTCGTCCCTCTCAATCCCAGTTGTTTATTTCCAAACATCGTTGTAGCAGTGCGTGGTGCAAATGTTAAGCGTATGTTCTCATTGCGCACATCTCCACAATCCTGCTAGATGCAATTTATGTTAGTTCTCTTGCCTGATAAATTCTAAGGGTTCGCCTTTCGCCATCTCGGTTTGTAAACTCAGCTCATATAGGGTCACTGAGGGGTTGAAATCAGACCAACCCTTTAGCTCTGAACATACAGTATTACCTTGCTGCTCCCAAGGGACCACTTTCCAAGGCAATGGCATAGGAATGCCACTCAGACCATGGCTCTGAGTAGGAGCATATAACTTTGGGCTTGATTATGGTTAACTTGTATTTTCATTTTATTTTTTTTAGACCAGTCAATGCTTAGACCAAGGTCTCTTTTCCAGATGAGCCCTGTGTAGCACCACAATAGACATTAAAATACAATAAACACATTAAATGACACATTCGAATACATATTAGAATACACGTTATCATACACAACAATACACGTAAAGCAAAACACAATCGTAAAAAACGGACACATTCTTCAGTAAATATGTCCCCTAACAACCATCTGAAATGCCCTAGAGGCACCAATTCCTCCATTTTCAAAGTGCATTGTAGATCATTCAACACATGAAGTGCAACAACAAAAAGCAGATCTGCCCAACTCAGAGGAGATCAAACGGACCACTTAGTCATCCCTGAGCCCTGGTCCGGTAGGCCTTACATCTATCTATACAGTAGGTTATAAGGTAAGTTATGGCGAAAGTTTATGCAAGAGGGTTTTATAGACAGAAATAGTGCAATGCATCGATCTACAAGACTTCAAGGAGGGCCAGCCCACATCCTGATACAAAAATCAATGATGTGCACTGAACCTATCACACGCACTAACGTGCAATGTGCTATGATAAACTGCACCCAATGACTTCAATACAGTCCCTTCTGCATTCATATAGATGATATCGCCGTATTCAATAACCGGAATGAATGTTGACTGAATGATTCGTTTTCTGCTATTTAACGACAGACAGTACCAGTTCCTATAGAAGAAGCCTATTTTAATTATTAATTTATTAACTAATTAATCAATATGCTTTTTGAAAGACAGCTTTTCAACAATCCAGATGATATTTATAGGGGCACCATCCAAAGTACATATGCTTAAATCATTAGATATGTGATGTGGAAATGAACATACACTTGTTTTTAACTGTATTAAGTACCAATTTCAGTTCAACATATGCTTGGCAGATTGAAGCTCTGACAGAGCCTGGTCAGCTGTGGGGGCAATAGCACACCACAGTGTCATCTGCATACAGGTGATTATATTTTTTATTTTTTACAGATAAACCAATATTGTTCATGTAAATAGTAAAAAGAACCGGACCAAGAATCGATCCCTGTGGGACACCCTTTGTTATGTCCAGAAAACCTGATTTAACACCATAAGTAAATACACAGTGTTCTGTCCTTTAAATAATTTTCAAACCAGCTGCATGCAGCCTGGTCCAGGCCAATTGATGAAAGCCTCTAAATTAGTAATGAGTGATCCACAGTGTCGAAGGCTTTAGACAGGTCAGTAAAAAGGTCTGCACAATGTTTATTTTTATCCAAACAATTAAGAACATAATTTAAAACCAAAGAAGTAGCAGAGATAGTACTATGAACTGGTCTGAAACATGACTGGTGTACATTTAGAATACATTTAGTAATTAAAATGGTCTAAGTTGAGTATTTACCAAGGATTCTAGAATTTTTGTTGGCAAGAGAGTTAGGAAATGGGTGATAGTTATTTGGGCCACAAGGGTCACCACCTTTGTGAAGCGGGAGTATGTTGGCCGCCTTCCAGACCCTGGGGATGGTACCAGAAATAATTGTAAGGTAAACATTTGTGTTAAAGATTCTGCAATCCGAGGAGGATCAAGCTGCAGCAAGAAAGGATCAAGCAAATCAGCCAAAGTGGATCATGGACAAGGCATCTAGCACATGACAAAAAGAAAGTTGTTGAAATTAAAAGATGTTTCACTGATGTTGACGGAACTTCCATTGAGCCAACTATAGGCTGGGAGAGTGGGTCAGTTAAACCACAATTTCTTTCAAAGAAAACAAAAAAATCCCTACAATGGATAAATATGTACAGTATTTTGGCTTATGGCTGCATCCATAACCAAAAATAACATTTTGGGGTGATAGTGATAATTAGAGAACATGATGCCACAAGAGTTGATTTTACATACTGTATGTAGCCACCAATCCCCCTTTTTTCACTCTGTCACACTTGAAGATATTGTAATCAGCACTGTCAATGTCCTTATCCAGGAATCAAGCCATTTACCCAAGTCTCTGTGAGAACCAAAATATCCGGGCTCGTGTCATGCAAGAAGTTCCATCTTTGACATCAAACTTTGTACGTTGATATGTAACAACCCAAGTCCTCTATGTGATTTGTAAACAGCATGGGTATCCATATTATTTATGGTAGTTGATATAATAGCACTGGACAAGCTTACCACAGTGGCCTCCTCAATTGGGCTAACAGTGGAATTCAACTTGATGGTCACAAGATTATTAGTGAAAATGCCCCTGGAAATCTGTAGCAGTATGATGATAGCGCTGTGAAATAGTGGGAACGGGGAAAGTTAACTGAGCAGGGGTTGGGCTGTTTTTGAGTCAATGTTATGACAAGCCTATGACATACACTACATGACCAAAAGTATGTAGATACCTTCTTGTCAAACATCTCATTCCAAAATTCATGGGCATTAATGTGGAGTTGGTCCCCCCTTTACTGCTATAACTAGCCTCCACTCTTCTGGGAAGGCTTTCCACTAGATGTTGGAACATTGCTGCGGGGACTTGCTTTCATTCAGCCACAAGAGCATTAGTGAGGTCGAGCACTGATGTTAGGCGATTAGGCCTGGCTCGCAGTCTGCGTTCCAACTCATTCAAAAGGTGTTTGATGGGGTTGAGGTTAGGGCTCTGTGCAGGCCAGTCAAGTTCTTCCACACCGATCTCGACAAACCATTCTGTATGGACCTCGCTTTGTGAATGGTGGCATTGGCATGCTGAAACAGGAAAGGGCCTTCCCCAAACTTTTGCCACAAAGTTGGAAGCACAGAATCGTCTAGAATGTCATTGTATGCTGTAGCATTAAGATTTCCCTTAACTGGAATTAAGGGGCCTAGCCTGAACCATGAAAAACAACCCCCTCCACCAAACTTTACAGTTGGCACTATGCAGTCGTGGCAGGTAGCGTCCTCCTGGCATCCACCAAACCCAGATTTGTCCGTCTGACTGCCAGATGGTGAAGCGTGATTCATCACTCCAGATTACGCGTTTCCACTGAGTCCAATGGCGGCAAGTTTTACACCACTCCAGCCGATGCTTGGCATTGCGCATGGTGATCTTAGGCTGATGTGCTGCTGCTTGGCCATGGAAACCCTTTTTATGAAGCTCCTTTTGAACAGTTATTCTGCTAACGTTGCTTCCAAAGGCATTGGAACTCAGTAGTGAGTGTTGCAACCGAGGACAGACAATTTTTACACGCTTCAGCACTCAGCGGTACCGTTCTGTGAGCTTGTGTGACCTACCACTTCGCAGCTGAGCAGTTGCTGCTCCTAGACATTTCCTCTTCACAATAACAGCACTTACAGTTGGGGGGCAGCTCTAGCAGGGCACAAATCTGACTAGGTGACTTGTTGGATAGGTGGCATCCTATGGCGGTGCCGTGTTGAAAGTCACTGCGCTTGGCTGTGCTCGATTTTACACACCTGTCAGCAACGAGTGTGGCTGAAATAACAGAATCCACTCATTTGAAGGGGTGTCCACATACTTTTGTATGAATAGTGTAAGTTACCTATATGATTTGTTTACTTTAGTTTATTAGGATCCCCATTAGCTACTGCACATACGGCAGCTACTTTTCTTGGGCTCCACGGAAAACGTACAAATACATGACAAAGTACAGTACAGCAATAGACAAGAAAAACATAAGATGTTACATAACATTCAAAATAAAATAAGAGTTATACATAGGACTGAATTCCAAGAGACAACAAAAATACTATTTGCAGCTATTCATAGCTACATATTCATATTTGTAAATACAGTACAGTTGAATTAGATCTTTAGAAAAAGGAAAGGCGCTGTGATAAAATATATTTTTGTATCTGTGTTTAAAATATTAACTTTAAACCCTTAATCCCTCTAGGGCTCTATTTTAGCAAACGTAACACAATGATAAATCTAAGCGCAGTCGGTAGCGCTATAGGTTCAGCGGTGTGTCAGAAATATCTTTGCTATTTTCACTATCACAATTATTGGCGCACTTGCTCCGTGTTGGCACGAAAAGGCTAGGTTTTGATGAATTAACAAGTTGTGGGTGTGTGGAGGCTTGGCCCCACGTTGGCCAATCAGAACGTGCTCCGTGGCGAAATATGTGTTTTCTTCAAGTTGTGTATTTACGGTCTTTTATGTATTGCCTTGGAATCAATTCCAATGCCAATGTTAGTCCGTTTTAGTTTGTTAAATCGCTTACAGAAATGAAATACCAAAATGGAGACCTATCTTTGCTAAACACGTTAACGTGAACCAATTTGCATTTCACATTGTTCTAAGTAGTTGCATGACTTCAATAGCATTCACACTGATATAGGGGCTAGGCCTACTGTAAATTGCATTATGGCTGAGCATGTACATGCAAAACATTGTCAATAAGCAAGATTCAATTAATTATTGATAAGGCCTAAAATGAGAACGAATAATTCTAATACGTTTGGTTGTAATACAATTAAACGGAAAACAAGCAATTTTTACATGTTACAGATAACTTCTAAATACGAGATTCACAGGTATTCACCGAGGTTCTCATCTCTCATTTCATGATGGGCATGGACACGTAGCCTACATCATGGAGGGGGTTTTACGCAGGTCCAAATCTGAACTTGCATGGCTAAAATAATGTGGGCCTGCCTACAATGCAAAGATTAAAAGGAAATGTGAGCTCACTGTTTTACTCCTCTCAAACTTTATATTTTAATATAGCTTTGGTGATTAAGATTAATTTACAAGCAGTCACAGGAGCCAAACCCTTTATCGTCTGTCTTGACTACTTCACGATTGCATTGGGGCAGACAAAAATAGCCTTTTTTGAGAGGAGGGGGCGCTACGCTTGGTTTTTAATCAAATGAAACGAAATGGGAAGAAAAAATATATATATGTTTCTAAATACGAAATTTATAGGCACATTAGGCTACCCTTGTTCCACGCGCATATGTGCGGCTGCGTCACAGCTGGATAGGCTGCGTTTCTGCTGTCAAAATGCATGCCATAATCAACTGTGATACTGCTAAAACTAGCTTTTAGTTGGTCTTAAATATCCCTATCAGCGCTGCTGAAATTAGCACTTTGGATCATGTTTTGAATGGCACACCTCAAATATTTCCAACCCGCCCTTCTGACCGCAATCAAGCTGATATAAGACAGGTAAATTGCCGAACCTGGTGTTAGGTCTGGAAATGCTAGTGCGTCAGTTTTGACAAGATGAAATGGCAAACTAACGTGGGTTTGACACTGACGCTGCCTTAACGCCAGCCGAAAATAGAACCCTTGGTGGCAGAGCATTCTACAATGACATGGCTCTATACATAACTGAGCGACGCATTGAATCTGTTTTTGGTTTGGGTACCGTGAAGAAACTCGCGGTGGCGTGTCTGGTGGGGTATGTATGTTCGGTTGGATTGTATGCAAATAGATTATACAAGTGCTTAGTCATTTTCAACACACAACTGTTTCTTTAAAAAGCTAGAAGAGAAGTAGTCAATTTCTCCATAAACCTAAACCATGAAAGACTATCATGCATGTTGTTGATGTTAGTTCTGTGTGTGCAGGTAAGGGCAAGGTGAGCTGCAGCTTTGATAGGTCTTTCTTTGCGGTACCTGACCATATTACCAGACAGTAATCAAGATGGGATGATATCAGAGCCTGAACAACTAGTACAGTTGATCTTTGTGTCAAAAACTCAGAAGATCTTTTTATAACTTTTGTGGTGGCAGGTAGCCTAGTGGTTAGAGCGTTTGGCCTCTAATCGAAAGGTTGCTGGATCGAATCCTCGAGCTGACAATCTGTCCAGAACGGTAGGCCGTCATTCTAAATAAGAATTTGTTCTTAACTGACTTGCTTAGTTAAATAAAATTTTAAAAAGACACATATATTTGGAGATTCTAACTTTAACCCTTTCCTGGGTGGTTTATATAAAACTGAACTCATAATGATAATGGGTTGTATTTCTAATACTTATATTTCTGATAATAACAAAGAAGGAATTAATGGCTTTTTGACCAGATCAGCAGATGCCTTATCTGGTTTAGATCAGCTGCAGCATGGTGCTCTATTCTTTGTGCCACTTCTGCATAGCTGTCTTGATGGACTTTTGTCACCTATTTAAATACAATCACTCTCTATGTGAAATGTTTGTTCTTTATTTCATACGTACATATTAAATGCCATGAGAAATGAGGTGGAATTAAGAATGACGGCTGTGTCATTATTGTGTAATAACGCAAACAAACCTCTTGTTGAATAAAACACCCCACTAAGAACAGGTTCTTTGACCATGCATGTTTTCATAATTGGTAAGTTTATATGTAAAATTGAATGATTTGTCTCGTTCTACATACACACATGTTATCAAAGACACAAAGACACAAACACACGCACTATCCATTCCACCGGGCCTTTTAAGTGTCTCTTACGTTCTGTGGCATGTGGCGTGTGCCATGTAAAAGGCCCTTCTGGAATTGATCCTGATTGGACCTCACAGGAGGAGATTCCGGCCTTTCGATGGCCCACACTTTGAGATGCCCCCCCCCCCCCCCCTCCTCCATCACAGGCAGCCCTCTTCTGCATCTCCCACCCCTGATCCCCTCCTGCTTCCAGTGTCTCATTTTAAAATGTTGAAGAAGGGGAACAAAATTAAAGAAATTGTAGCTGAAGGTTTCATAAAATCACTAGCAGGTCCGCGAAAGGTCCATATTGAAGTTTTCCTGGATTTTCCGACTGTCAAAACATTTCCCTGCAGCATTGCCTCGCGGCCAGCCAGCCCGCCAGACAACCCAACCCCAGGGCTCAGAGTTTCCTCTCCTTTACTCTACTCTTCAAAGTTAAATCTACTCTTTGTCGTTCAAATTCAAGTCCAAATCGTCTGTGTTCAATTTCTCCTTCCCTCCTCCTCCTTCGCCCATGAACTCCATGTAAGGGTCCTCCTTTTGTGCACTGTTGACAAAGCTGTTGAACAGGGGCATAGCCAGAAAGGAGTAGAAACCAATGACGAAGCTCTTGAACAGGGGCATAGCCAGAAAGGAGTAGAAACCAATGACGAAGCTCTTGAACAGGGGCATAGCCAGGAAGGAGTAGAAACCAATGACGAAGCTCTTGAACAGGGGCATAGCCAGGAAGGAGTAGAAACCAATGACGAAGCTCTTGAACAGGGGCATAGCCAGGAAGGAGTAGAAACCAATGACAAAGCTCTTGAACAGGGGCATAGCCAGGAAGGAGTAGAAACCAATGACGAAGCTCTTGAACAGGGGCATAGCCAGGAAGGAGTAGAAACCAATGACGAAGCTCTTGAACAGGGGCATAGCCAGGAAGGAGTAGAAACCAATGACGAAGCTCTTGAACAGGGGCATAGCCAGGAAGGAGTAGAAACCAATGACGAAGCTCTTGAACAGGGGCATAGCCAGGAAGGAGTAGAAACCAATGACGAAGCTCTTGAACAGGGGCATAGCCAGGAAGGAGTAGAAACCATTGACGAAGCTCTTGAACAGGGGCATAGCCAGGAAGGAGTAGAAACCAATGACGAAGCTCTTGAACAGGGGCATAGCCAGGAAGGAGTAGAAACCAATGACGAAGCTCTTGAACAGGGGCATAGCCAGGAAGGAGTAGAAACCAATGACGAAGCTCTTGAACAGGGGCATAGCCAGGAAGGAGTAGAAACCAATGACGAAGCTCTTGAACAGGGGCATAGCCAGGAGGGAGTAGAAACCAATGATGAAGCTCTTGAACAGGGGCATAGCCAGGAGGGAGTAGAAACCAATGACGAAGCTCTTGAACAGGGGCATAGCCAGGAGGGAGTATAAACCAATGACGAAGCGGATATAGAAGTAAGCATTGTCGCAGGACGTCCTGGGGTCCTCAGCCATCGGGGTTGGGGTTGTGATGGGCATGGGCATGGGGAGGGATGATGATGGGGTGGTGGTGGTGTTGAGATTGTGGTGGACACGGTTACAACCATTGGAATTCCAGTTCTTCTAGGATGATCTTCCTGCACTGGGAGAGTAGTGCAAGAAGCAGGGTTTGGTTCATGGCGAAAGAAGAGAGAGAAATAGAGATGTAGGGAGAGGAGATTGTGAAAATAAAAATGGTATCAAAAGTATCCGATGATGGAATGAGAGACGATGAAGAAAGAGTCCTAGAGAGAGGAAGACTTTGGAGAAAGACGTGCAGAGGGAAACTAAGAGAAGGGGTAAATGGAGAGATAGAGGGTGAAGTGACGACACTGAGCTGCATTGGGAAAGGAATGTTGTTCCTAACCTAGCAGCTCTCTGACACTGGATTAAGAGGCATTGCTGAGATGAATTCCACGTACCACCCTTACCAGTAAAAGGCCATGGCAGCTACAGGGCAAAGTTCCTCTGGGCAAAATATCAGAGAGAGTTCAGTTTATCAATTATGATAAAAACATGTTTGAAATGTCATATTGATAAATGTCACTAGGCTAAAATAGCATACACACACACCACGCAGAAAAGTCATTCCAGATCAATGTATCCTTTTTAACTTTTTGCCTTCAATCATAGCTTTGCTTTAGTCAAAACATTGATCAAAGCATATTTTTCTATTTCTCCCTCTTCCCTCTCTATCTTTCTCTAAAATCAACTATTCTACTCTCCTCCCTCCCTTTCTATCTCCCTCCCTCTCTTCTGAAATACCTCCTCCCCTTCCTTCACTTTCTATTGGAGGGCAGGGAGGCTGCAGGAGCCTGGCGTTGTTGTCAGCTCCGGTCAAGTACTCTACACATTTCAAAGAGTGTTGGGGTCAGGGGTTAAGTTGTCTCCAGTGTGTGGCTGCTTGAGTGACACTCTGCTTCAGAGGAGGCCTTTGGCTCCTACTTCCATTGTGTTCAACAAGTTAAGCACTTGTAAAAAGAGTTTGCAGAAGGACTAAGAAAACAGTGAAATGGTATCTCGCCTTGATCTCTCAACGTGAACGTCCGAGCTTGGACACACAAGTAAACATTAACACACAAGCATACACACTATTGAAAATAAACACACAATGTAGGAAAACATGCACACACACAGGAAGATGTATGAACTTATACATGGACACACACACACACACAAACACACACCATATAAAATGAGTGACACTGCCAGCTGCATACACCTGATCCCTGGATCCCCCCTTCAGAGAGAGAGAAAGAAAGAACGAAAGAAGATGAGAAGAATGAGAGAGTGATAAAAACACCGATATCCATAACTTGTGAAGTGTCAGACAACTGGCTGAGTGTTTTTCTTTCTGCCAGGGCGCTGGGATCGGGACATTTTGCCCTCTGAACCCTGTGTGTGCCCCAAATGGTGCCCTATGTCCTAGATAGTGCACTACTTTTGACCAGAGCCCCTTGTAGTGCACAATCTAGGGAATAGGGTGCCATTTGGGACGTGAACGCAGTCTGAACCCCAGTCTGAATCCTAGAGAGACAGTGGCAGTGACTAATGTCCCAGTGTGTCTGTGGTGTTGTGTTTAGATCGTTTACAGGGTGCTCTGTTTTACTCATTACGGGTGTGAAGGGTCCCCCGGGGAGGAGGAATTTGTCCGAAAGCGGTGTTTATGAAAGGGAATATATTTATGAATGAGTCAATGTGCCTTTAAAGTGTTAGGGAGCCACTGTGCTGCAGGGAGAGAGAACATGAGTGGATGAGAGGCACCGACCGACTGTCCGTCATCAGTCATGGAGAATGCTTGTTCTTAGACCACAATGAAAATATGTTCTATGCTCAATTTGCTCTGTGTGTGTGTGTGTGTGTGTGCGTGTGCGTGTGCGTGTGCGTGTGTGTGTGTGTGTGTGTGTGTGTGTGTGTGTGTGTGTGTGTGTGTGTGTGTGTGTGTGTGTGTGTGTGTGTGTGTGTGTGTGTGTGTGTGTGTACAGGAATGGGGTGGGTGGAAGGCATATTGTTCCACTTATTTTTCTTGGAAAACAAAACATATCTTATTGCAGGAAAAACTGTAGTTTTAATATGGATACTTGAAATGTGAATGAAAGAGTGGAAGTCCTGAATGAAAAACTAAATTCTGAATTTCGATAAAGAAAGGCAGTGGATGGTCACTTGGGACATTGCCATCTTGTCTTGTCTGAGTCATTGCTCTGTTGGCTTGAGTTCCCTTTGTTTAATACAGTTACAGTATCTCAGTGTTTCTTAACCTTGGTCTTGTGGACCTAAAGGGCTGATTGAAATGATCAACTCATCATCAAGCTTTGATGATTTGAATCAGGTGTGTAGTGCGAGGACAAAAACAACAATGTGAAGCACTTTGGGACCCCGGGTCCAGGATTAAAGAACGCTACAGAGTTTCTAAATCAGATGTACCTAATGTAGATGTGCTGAATGAGCAAGTAATCTGTTCTCAGTATTCTCATCAATGATATTTACCCAAATTCAGAACTAGTTCATATCTTATCATAACTCAAAGTTAGCTAATATCTGTACTAACCTTTTTCAGTACATAATCAAAATTGTAAAGCCCATAGATGGTATGGTAAAGACAGACACACATTGGTTTGAAATCAATTAAAACACTTCAGCCTGTACACATTTTTATATATTTTATTATAAATAGTAAATAGTGCTGCATTTGACACAAGACATATTAAAACACAAATCATTTTATGCAGTCATAAATGAAAATGATATATGTATACAAAAGAAACAAGGCAGAAAAAAATGTTTGATTTCCACACAACTGAATGCTATGATCAGGGATACTAAGAGAGAAGAGGTGGACTGAATAAATACTAAATGAATGAGAGTGGTATGGTTTTTCAGGTTCAATTTACACTTGATTGGACTGTGACTGGTAGCCTGGGCCCGTATTCACAAAGTGCATCAGAGTAGGAATGCTGTTTTGCCATTTTGATCATAACTAATATGATTATATGGACAGGAGGGACCTGATCCTAGATCAGTACTCCTACTCTGAGATACTTTCTGAATACAGGCCCTGGTCCCAGATTCGATTTATACAGGCCCTGGTCCTACTCCGATTTCTACTCAAATCTCCCATTGAAATCAATGCAAGATTTATGCAAAAGTCCAAGCTACCTGTACGTGCACAGATCTTGTGATAGGATGATTTTTGCTTCAAAGTGATCTGTGCAACCCAGCTACCATTTCTTTTGCTAAAAACAATATGGATTACAAAAAGGATGTAGTCAGTTAATTGAGGAGATTGTTATACAGGGATGTGTCAATTCATTTCATCTGAGGTTTGAATGTATTGCACTTCTTTGGGTTGCAGCAGCTTCCATCTACTACAGTATATTTCTCTATCATCCTAGTTGGGTGAAAGACTGTCCAGACCTTCACTGTCCAGACCTACAGTACATATGCTTAGAGTCATTTTTACAAATCAAATTGATGGCAGTTTTGCTTCTCCTGATAGAAAACATTTCATTTCCCCAAATCATATCAAATAATACAAAATCTAAGCGTGCAGTATTTCCCTAAGACATTGTGAGTGCCTTACATAGAGCATTGTGGCTGAGTGAGCGGTGTGCCTATTGCAGGTCCATACATCATCATTATGCCTCAGGATTGTGCCCTAAAACCTTCTTTTCCTCCCATCATCACAATATACCCTGAAAGCACATCCACGGAAGGAAAACTGTTTACCCAGTCCTCTCCCACTCTCTGCCACTTATTACAAATCAAACGCAGAGTGTTGAATGAGTGAATGTAGTTTTTTGTTGGGGTTTAATTCACTCCTTTTTTTGTTGTTTATCCTCTTCTTCTCCTCTCCATTTATTTTTCTCGTCAAGCATGGAGAGCGAGGCGTGCTTGGTTTTCGGAGCATGAAGTGAAGCGCGAGCGAGGCGAGTGCCAGGTAACTAGAGAGGGCTTCCCCTTTGGTCCTGATTATTCCATTGAGTCAACCCCCCCTCCCTCACATCCCCGAATCCCCAAAACAACCCCCCTCCCTCCATCTCTCTGGGTTGTTCCTTCTCCTCAGGGGCTGGGTGGGGAGAAGGCAGAGGGGGAAGAAGAGAGGAAGGGGGGAGTGCTCCAGAGTTGACTGTCGGGTTGACCAGAGATCTCATCCACTCCTGGCCATGGTGGGGCTTCAGATAATGAAAGGCACCTGAGAGGAAAGGAGAGAGAGTTGGAACTGTTCTCCATTGGGTTTCATGTCACTCTCTACCTCCTGTGTCAGGGAAACATCATGCCTGATGAGTAAGGAGGTAAATAGTGGGTGAGAGGGATGAGAGCAGTGAGAGGTGGAGAGAAGGGAGGGGTTGAGGGTGTTAAAGAGGCAAGGAGTGTGAGGCAGATCTGAGGCTTTTCCCTGTGGCTGGGCTGTACTGTACTGGGGGAGAGTTAGCGTGAGCCTGCCCTTGCTGCGTTGGTCCTGGCTGTGGCTCTGCTCCAGTGATCAACAACAACTCAGACTGCATCTGACCTGCACAGAAACACATGGTTCTAATCCCCGCCTGCCAGAGGCCATTTCGCTCCCCGTTAAAAAGACCCCCTCTCAAACCCACCTTCCACCCACCCCTCTCTTACCAACCCCCTATCCCTGCGAGCTGCCTGCACACAGGTCCCGAGCCCGGACCTCGCCAAATTAATGACATCAAGATGCCGCCACTGATGGGCCAGTATACACTACTCAACATGTGGCAGTGTACCTCACCCCCACCCCACTAACTCTACTACACCCCCCCCCCCCCCCCCCCCCCCCCCCCCCGCGCCTGTCAAACATGTTTTGGGGAAGCCGCTCATTTGATTTGGGGAGGTATCTTTGTTACCCAGGGGTCATTACATGGCTAGGTGAGTGAGCGGAGGGTTTGGTGGTCCAGCTCATCACACGGGTCGTGGAAGGTCACAGGCTGATGGTTATGGGGGAGGCCCCACTGACATATCTCTGCATCGGGCCACGTGGATGTATGGCGTGGGTAAGTGCTTGAAGGTAATAGTAATGTAAACCGAAGTGCCCTCTGGACTACTAGCCGTGCCTCTGACATACATGTAATGTCACAGCCTGATTTGAGAGCGTGATTCAAGAGGCTCACTCATCATGTTGGCCTTTGCAATTAACGTGGGTTATGATTCTGAAAATCTAAACCTTGAGTATGGTCTTTAATCATAGGAGACTATATACTGGTATATAGAAATGAATGTAGTTAGTATACCTCTAATGATAATCTAATGTGTCTTTTATACAGGCATTTAAGCAGAATTTATTTTCAGAATACCTTACAATCAATGCATTCAAACAAAAAAGAGATATAAATAACTAATACACAAATACTTTAAAAAACGTTACCAACAACCACATGGCAACAATATCATTGCACATAAAACTCCCATGACCCACCTTGCTCTGTCCATACTGTCCGTACTGGTATGAGGGGTGGTGGTCCATAGCGTAGGCTGGGGAACTGTAGGTGGGCGGGCAGTAGGACTGGGAGTTGGGCAGGGTGGGCATGCTGGTCAGGCCTGGCAGACCCTCCAGGCCCCGCTGGGAGCCGTGGCAGCTGGCCGCCATGCCACCCCCGGGCTCCATCCCACCGGTCAGGGGAGAGAGGGCGAAGTCACTCTGGTGGCTAGGCTGGTGGGGCACTCCTCCTGGATTCAACAGCCCCATCACCTGGAGAGACAGAGGAGAGGAGAGAGGTTAGAATTGAATAGATTGTGGTGGGTTACAGTGGAATAGAGTATCGTAGAATGTGGTAGACATGTAGAATTAAATTTAACAGAATACTTTTTCTCATGCAGGTTACGCAAGTCTCATTTGTTCAAAAACAAATGAATAGATACAGTTGAAGTCGGGAGTTTACATACACCTTAGCCAAATACATTTTGTCACAATTGCTGACATTTAATCTTCGTAAAAATTCCCTGTCTTAGGTCAGTTAGGATCACCACTTTATTTTAAGAATGTGAAATGTCAGAATAACAGTAGAGAGAATTATTTATTTCAGATTTTATTTATTTCATCACATTCCCAGTGGGTCAGAAGTTTACAGACACTCAATTAGTATTTGGTAGCATTGTCTTTAAATTGTTTAACTTGGGTCAAATGTTTTGGGGAGCCTTCCGCAAGCTTTCCACAATATGTTGGGTGAATTTTGGCCCATTCCTCCTGACAGAGCTGGTGTAACTGAGTCAGGATTGTAGGCCTCCTTGCTCGCACACGCTTTTTCAGTTCTGCCTACACATTTTCTATAGGATTGAGGTCAGGGCTTTGTGATGGCTACTACAATACCTTGACTTTGTTGTCCTTAAGCCATTTTGCCACAACTTTGGAAGTATGCTTGGGGTCATTGTCCATTTGGAAGACCACTTGCAACCAAGCCTTAACTTCCTGACTGATGTCTTGAGATGTTGCTTCAATATATCTACATAATTTTCCATCCTCCTGATGCCATCTATTTTGGGATGTGCACCAGTCCCTCTTGCAGCAAAGCACCCCCACAACATGATGCTGCCACCCCCGTGCTTCAAGGTTGGGATGGTGTTCTTCGGCTTGCAAGCCTCCCCCTTTTCCTCCAAATATAACAATGGTCATTATGGCCAAACAGTTCTATTTTTTGTTTCATCAGACCAGAGGACATTTCTCAAAAAAGTATGATCTTTGTCCCCATGTGCAGTTGCAAACCGTAGTCTGGCTTTTTTGTGGCGGTTTTGGAGCAGTGGCTTCTTCCTTGCTGAGCGGCCTTTCAGGTTATGTCGATATAGGACTCGTTTTACTGTGGATATAGATACTTTTGTACCTGTTTCCTCCAGCATCTTCACATGGTCCTTTGCTGTTGTTCTGGGATTGATTTGCACTTTTCACGCCAAAGTACATTCATCTCTAGGAGACAGAACACGTCTCCTTCCTGAGCGGTATGACGGCTGTGTGGTCCTATGGTGTTTATACTTGCGTACTATTGATGAACGTGGTACCTTCAGGCATTGAACCAGACTTGTGGAGGTCTAAGGATGAACCAGCCTTGTGGAGGTCTACAATTTTTTTCTGTGGTCTTGGCTGATTCATTTTGATTTTCCCATGATATCAAGCAAAGAGGCACTGAGTTTGAAGGTAGGCCTTGAAATACATCCACAGGTACACCTACAATTCACTCAAATGATGTCAATTAGCCTGTCAGAAGCTTCTGATGCCATGACATAATTTTCTTGCATTTTCCAAGCTGCTTAAAGGCACAGTCAACTTAGTGTATGTAAACTTCTGACCCACTGCATTTGTGATACAGTGAATTATAAGTGAAATAATCTGTCTGTAAACAATTGTTGTAAAAATGACTTGTGTCATGCACAAAGTAGATGTCCTAACCGACTTGCCAAAACTATAACTTGTTAACAAGAAAATTGTGGAGTGGTTGAAAAACAAGATTCATTGACTCCAACCTAAGTGTATGTAAACTTCCAACTGTAAGTACAGCCCCTACATGGCTTACTCCATGAAGACAAACGTACAAATAGCATTTACTGTATCTTTTGCACACGTAACACATACTTTTTCTCATGCAACATTATTTTACACACATAAAATACTTTTGAATAGCTCATGCATTGATGTCAAAAGGACATATGCATGAAAGTTCAATTTGAGCGCTCATATCACGAATTGGGGTATGTACAGAGTCACACAGTACAGATTAAGGATGCTGACTGTGTCAAAGAGGACGAGAGGAGAGTTCAAGATGGAGGAAGAACAACAGGGATTGACTGGTGAATTTACTACAGCAGTAAAGTCGTGTTACTAATCCTCACCGGGCCTAAAAAAAAGATGTCAGTTCACATCAGAGAAAACGTCTTCCAACTCAGTCTCGGGAAACATTAGATGGATTTTCCAGGAATGTATTTGTGAGGACACATTGAATTTCTGACATTCTTTGAAGGCTGTTAGAAAATACCTTAGGGTCCTGTAACATACTGTACATCCGACTATCCATAAAAAATAAAATCATTTATACAAAAATCACGCAACGTCTTTATGAGTCTTCAACTTTACATGTATACCTAGTCTTCATTGACAGACAACTGTAACCCTGTAGATTCTTACTGATCATGACTATGTAACTTGTTTCTGTATATTATATATAGTTTCTAGAATAACCTCTCCTTCTTTCCTTTCCTCTCTTCTCCTTCTTTCCTCTCCTCTCCTCATTTACTCTCCTTCTTTACTCTCCTTCTTTCCTCTCCTCTCCTCTCCTGGTTGTGACCATATGAGACACATTATGCTGTGTTCACCCAGACACATGGTTCCTGTTACATAATTTCCTAAGTGACAGACGGACAGGGGAGCCCGCATCGGTTCGGGACCGCACAGTTCTGGTCCACTACACCGCTAGATAGCATTTTCTGAATTACTCTGTTCAGATTTTACTGTATCCTATGGAATGGACTCGAAAAGGTTATTTACTATGCTAAATTTACAGTACCACTTTTTACATTTTTCATGAAACATGTTATATTTTATTCACAATACAAAACCTATGCTAAATAACTTGTTGATTCATTTTGTCGTCAGTGTCTACTAGATAAAGCAGATGGTGTGTTTAACTGTATGATAAAGTTTATGAATGACCGTTTATGTGTTTGGACAGTATACTAAAGGAGAAAAACAGACGTGAATCCTTCTTTTTCTCCCTCTCCCTCTCTCCCTTCCACCCCCACCCACTCCTTCTTCTCCCTCCTTCCCTTTCTCTCTCTCCAGCTTTCTCATTTGATGCCCAAATTCACTGTGTCCTTATGGGGCCTACATGGAAAGGCCACAGGGTACGTGGGAACAAGGAGTATGATTCTTTAACACATTTCCAATGTGTGTGTGTGTGTGTGTGTGTGTGTGTGTGTGTGTGTGTGTGTGTGTGTGTGTGTGTGTGTGTGTGTGTGTGTGTGTGTGTGTGTGTGTGTGTGTGTGTGTGTGTGTGTGTGTGTGTGTGTGTGTGTGTGAAGCACTTTCTGTTAGGGGTTAAGAGGTCCCCTTGGTGATACATCGTGAACAGCTGCATGAGAGTTTGTGTGAGACGAGGTATCGTCAAAACGAGGGGAAAATAGGTGGAGTTAGTGACCGTTAGAAACATACAGCAAGAGAAAGAAGGAGATGGAGAAAGAGTGAGAGAGAGAGAGAGAAAAGAGAGTGGTGAGATAAACAGAGAGAGGGGGAGAGAAAGTAGATATAAACAGGCATGAGAGTGACAAAGGTAGACAAGATAATGAAAGAGTGACATATAGAGAGAGAGAGAGAGAGCGAAAGCCAGACAATACTGTGAGAAATAAACCGAAAGAGACACTTTAAAAAGAGGCAGAGAAAATGGCAGAATGCTGAACTAATGGTGAATAATTGAAGGATAATCGTGCTGCTTCCCCACCTGGCAGCCACACACACAGACACACACACACACACACACACACACACACACATATGCCCGGACAGCCACACACAAACACACTATCTGTCTGAGAGTATGTAATTTACAGGAGCTCTGTCAGAGGAATCTAACCTAACGCGTCTTAGGAACATGCTGATGTGTGACTGACTACAAATGGGAAACACATGGAGGTCAACACATCCCATTCATCTTACAGTGTGTGTGTGTGTGTGTGTGTGTGTGTGTGTGTGTGTGTGTGTGTGTGTGTGTGTGTGTGTGTGTGTGTGTGTGTGTGTGTGTGTGTGTGTGTGTGTGTGTGTGTGTGTGTGTGTGTGTGTGTGTGTGTGTCTGTGTCTGTGTCTGTGTCTGTGTCTGTGTCTGTGCACGCCCGTGCATCTGTGTATGTTTGAGTATATGTGTGGGTTGAGGGCGGGGAAATATATGGAAATGATTTTTTCTGAATGGAAAACCCAAATGTTGGCATGTTGACAGGCAAAAGTGTAGATAACAATACGTATAGATCCGTATTACATGTTGTACTGCCATCATGGCGAGAGCATTTAACCCATATTTCCTCCGATTTGAGGTTAGATACAGGATTAGAGGAGAGATAACTGTATACAATCCAATTTATACGGTTATCTGATCAAAAAACCCTGTCTGGATGTTGTGTGTGTGTGTGCATGTGTGTGTTTACATGCATGCCTGTGTGTGTCTGAGACTGTTTGTGCATGCACACTAGGGCTGACCCCATTTAGTCGATTGTTTGGCCGATAGGCTGTTTTTCGCCCAAGATTTCTTTTAGTCAAGCAGTGGCAAATTCTATATTAAAACAATTACGGCACACGAGACACCTGTGTGATTCACTCCTGTGTGTGTGTGTGTGTGTGTGTGTGTGTGTGTGTGTGTGTGTGTGTGTGTGTGTGTGTGTGTGTGTGTGTGTGTGTGTGTGTGTGTGTGTGTGTGTGTGTGTGTGTGTTTGCGCGTGCGTGCGTGCGTGCGAGAGAGAGGCCTGCATATAGTTGATTTTACACAAACATATTCAAGTATTTTTTACACATACATACATTTTTTTCGTCAAATCGGTTGGTCGAAACAACAGACGACTCTCGGTCGACCAAGATATTTTTTGTTAGGGAAAGTCCTAATGTGTCTCAGCCTATGTTTGCCTGTGCGTTCACGTTCACGAGCTCCATAAGTATTTGGACAGTGAAATGTTTTGTTGTTGTTTTGGCTCTGTACTCCAGCACTTTAAAAATGATACAATGACTATGAGGTTAAGGTGCAGACTGTCAGGTATAATTTGAGGGTATTTTCATCCATATCGGGTTAACCATTTAGAAATTGCAGCCCTTTTTGTACATAGCCCCCCCCCGATTTTAGGGGACCAAAAGCAAAAGGATAAATTCACTTATATGTGTATTACAGTAGTAAAAAGTTAAGTATTTGGTCCCGTATTCATAGCCACAATGACTACATCACGCTTGTGGCTCTACAAATTTGTTGGATGCATTTGTTGTTTGTTCTGGTTGTGTTTCAGATTATTTTGTGCCCAATATAAATTAATGGTAAATAATGTATTGTGTCATTTTGGAGTCACTTTTATTGTAAATAAGAATAGAATATGTTTCTGAACACTTCTACATTAATGTGGATGCTACCATGATTACGGATAATCCTGAATGAATTGTGAATAATGATGAGTGAGAAAGTTAGTGGCCTAAATATCATGATATTTGTGCATCTGTAACTTTCTCACCCATCATTATTCACGATTCATTCACGATTTATTCACGATTCATTCACGATTCATTCATGGCTATCCTTAATCATGGTAGCATCCACATTCATGTAGAAGTGTTCACCCGATATGGATGAAAATACCTTCAAATTAAAAGCAGACAGTCTACCTTTTCACCTCATAGTCATTGTATCTTTTCAAATCGAAAGTGCTGGAGGCAAAACAACAACAACAAATGTGTCATTGTCCCATTACTTTTGGAGCTCACTGTATGTGTGTCTAAGCCAGTGTGTGTATTCCTCCAGGCTTTCTGCTCTGTGATTGAAGCCCATGGCGGTTCCCGGGGGTGTCTCTGTTTCTCGGTGGTTCCGGGGATTAAGCCTCATCGGGGTGCAAAGCCTGGCCGCTTGCTGCACTGGTGAGAACAGATTCCTCTGGTATGCTCCGGATCAGCTAGCCAGACGTCTGAGACCCCACACCCCAGGGAGATATCCCACAGTACACTGGGGCAGGCTAGACTGGTCCCCTAAACCTTCATGTTTTACTACCAACCGAAGCACTACCACTCAGAGCATAGGCCGAACTACTCATAACATAGGGCTAACTCAGAGTGATGATGTATTCCTACACCATTTAACCAAAGGGTAACCACTCACAGAGCTAAAAAAAAAATGTGTTTATTTGGTATGTCTAATTGTAAAGTTAAGGTTTTTATCCACTCACTATAAATGTCATAAAATGTATTAATTCGTATTCGATCTCTTTTATTATTTAAAAGTTCCATCCAGTCTGAAATGCAAATGAGCATATTCCAATATGCATTAAAAAAACTGCAGATGAATACATGAATTAAAACAAATTAGTCAACAAAGTGAGTCATTTGCATAAATTACACACCGCATTACTAAGGGATAGATTCCTTCATTCCAATCAATTAGCACACTGGAACGTTTCATAATTGCAATTCAGAACGGACGCATACATTCCAGACGTATGCGTTTGATCGTGCACGTGCACGTGTGCATGTATGCTTCCATATGCAAGCTACGATAGCCACTCTCTGAAGGGAAAGACCCTCTCAGGGAGGCTGATGGTGAAAATCAGCTACAAGAGAGAAGCACCTTTGGCCTCCAAGCAGAGTAAAAGTAATGGAAATGATTTGTCCTCTTAGGAGAGAAGAAGACATCTACTGACCGTTTGCGTGCGTTAAGTCGACTCTACTCAAGTGGTGGCTTGTGGCTAGTCGGCACCAGGTTGTGAAGGAAGCAATGTGTTCTACTGCTGTTCTCAGTTTAAGTAGTCAATTATTGTCCATTTCCCAGAATGGTTTCACGGATCACCAGGTTGTGTTGTCCTGCTGTCATTAGCTGATGAAAATGACAAGCGGACACACACACACACACACACGCCCTCAGGGTTCCCCTTGTCACAGAAATAGGAAGAAGTGCCCTCTCTCATGGGGCGAGGACCCAGCGTGCATTGCGTGCGGCCTGGCCACCCTTTGTGGCGGTTAAAAGCTAGTTTTCCGCCTGTTAGGACGGCCCCCTCACGGCGTACGGAACCCGCCATGGACTCTAATGACTGTGTAATCGGCCATAATTGTATTTTCCGTTTTCATTTGTGTCATCTTCCATCTGCCACTCTTCCTCTTACTGTCGTCCTCTCTCACACTCCCTCCATCTTCTACTGTCTCCTCTCTCTTCATGAAACATTTGCATAGCACAAGTCATCCCTATTGAATGCATCTGATAAATGGATGTCAAATCCACTCAGTCACCGAGCTAATACATCTACTGAAAGTTTTCAAGAACAAACCCCCTAAATAGGGTTTATGGTATAAAACCTATACTAAATGTCAAATTGAAACTATGGAATCGACATGTTGCAGAGCAAAACACTTATGTTTGTGCTGCTAGCTACAGTCATGACATTGAATGACTGACCTGTGGTGAGAGGCCGTTGCTAATGCTGGGGTTGACTGGGTTGGAGTGGCCAGGGGGGGGAACAAAGCTGTCTGAGTAGCCTGAGAAGCCGTGGCGTCCGGAGGACAGGCAGTAGGCCGAACTCCCGTCCTGGGTCCCCACTGAGGAGCCAAGCCCACCCTGGTGCACCGAGGTGGGCGGGAGAGGCTGAGGCCTGTGGACTGTACTGTGCTGCTCTGACACTGCTGAGAGAGAGAGAGAAAGAGAGAGAGAGAGAGAGAGAGAGAGAGAGAGAGAGAGAGAGAGAGAGAGAGAGAGAGAGAGAGAGAGAGAGAGAGAGAGAGAGAGAGAGAGAGAGAGAGAGAGAGAGAGAGAGAGAGAGAGAGAGAGAGAGAGAGAGAGAGAGGATTATGGCTAGGCTATTGATATTGAGTCAAATTCATCACATCTGTAGATGACCTTTATTGATATAGAACGAGATCAAAGAGAGAAGTAGATGGTGAAGGTGTGCTCACTTTGTGAGATGGAGGTGGGAGGGTAGGGGCTGTCTGACAGCTGATATGGCTGCAAGCTCGACATGGCCGAAGGTGGGAAACCGCCAGGGATCAGGTGATTAAATGCCATTAGCTGATTGGCTCCTGCCTGTTTCCTCCACCTGGCTCTCCTGTTGCTGAACCATACCTAATAAAATAAAATAGAAGACGTGAGAATCTATTCTTGTGAAAAATAGTACATACTGTGTGTGTGTGTGTGTGTGCGCGCGTGTGTGTGTGTGTGTGTGTGTGTGTGTGTGTGTGTGTGTGTGTGTGTGTGTGTGTGTGTGTGTGTGTGTGTGTGTGTGTGTGTGTGTGTGTGTGTGTGTGTGTGTGTGTGTGTGTGTGTGTGTGTGTGTGTGTGTGTGTGCAATAGACATGCCTAAAGTGTGTGAGAGTATTCAATGTGTGTGTGTATCTGTGCTGTAGCCTCAAGCAGAACAGACAGATAGAGATCTGAACATCTGGTGCACTTCGAAACCACAGTGACATTACGTCTTTGTCTAACTCTAGGTCCCCAATTACATTCAGCCGTGGGACAATTTGTCCTTGAGTGGATGGTCGGGGGGCGCGGAATATACAGTTGAAGTCGGAAGTTTACATACATCTTAGCCAAATACATTTAAACTTAGTTTTTCACAATTCCTGACATTTAATCTTAATAAAAATTCCATGTCTTAGGTCAGTTAGAATCACCACTTTATTTTAAGAATGTGAAAACTCAGAATAATAGTAGAGAAGGATTTATTTCAGCTTTCGTTTCTTTCATCACATTCCCAGTGGATCAGAAGTTTACATACACTCAATTATTATTTGGTAGCATTGCCTTTAATAAATCTTCTTAGGGCTAGGCCTCTTTTTCTCAATTTCTGTCTGAATGACAAGCCCAAAGTAAACTGCCTGTTGCTCAGACCCTGAAGCCAGGATATGCATATAATTGGTACCATTGGAAATAAAACACTTTGAAGTTTGTAGAACTGTTAAAATAATGTAGGAGAATATAACAAAATAGATATGGTAGAAGAAAATCCAAAGAAAAACAAACCAGTATTTTTTTTGAGAGAGACCATGCTCTTACAATGGCAAGTATAAGGGCATACTCAATTTTAGCTCCCAGGATGCAATTCATATGGCTTCCACATGGTGTCAGCAGTGTATGTTCAAGGTTTCAGACTTGTAAATTACAAAACGAATAAGAAATATCAGTTTTAGTACAGGGACACAGTCTTGGAAATTCGTGTTTAACTATTGATTACATTTTAGGGTATCTGAGGAGTAAATAGAAACATATTTTGACTTGTTGAAACAAAGTTTAGGTGTAGATTTTCGTATTCCTTTCTCTGCATGTTGAACGAGTGGATTTCTCAAATCGATGGCTCCAACTAAACTGACTTTTTGGGATATAAAGAAGAATTTACCTAACAAAACGACACCACATGTTATAGCTGGGACCCTTTGGATGACAAATCAGAGGACGATTTTCAAAAAGTAATTTAATCGCTATTTGTGAATTTATGAAACCTGTGCCGGTGGAAAAATATTTTGTGGGGCGCCATCCTCAAACAATCACATGGCATGCTTTCGCTGTAAAGCCTACTGTAAATAGGACAGTGCAGTTAGATTAACAAGAATTTAAGCTTGTAACCGATATAAGACACTTGTGTGTAGCTAAATGTTTAATATCCATAATTTGTATGATTATTTATTTGAATTGCGCACCCTACAGTTTCACCGGAAGTTGTCCCGCTAGCGGGGACGTCTAGCCCCCTAAGCCATTTTGCCACAACTTTGGAAGTATGATTGGGGTCATTGTCTATTTGGAAGACCCATTTGCGACCAAGCTTTAACTTCCTGACTGATGTCTTGAGATGTTGCTTCAATATATCTGCATAATTTTCCTGCCTCATGATGCCATCTATTATGTGAATTGCAACAGTCCGTCCTGCAGCAAAGCACCCCCACAACATGATCCTGCCACCCCCGTGCTTCACGGTTGGGATGGTGTTCTTCGGCTTGCAAGCCAGCCGCTTTTTCCTCCAAACATAACGATGGTCATTATGGCCAAACAGACATATTTTTGTTTCCTCAGACCAGAGGACATTTCTCCAAAAAGTACAATCTTTGTCCCCATGTGCAGTTGCAAACCGTAGTCTGGCTTTTTTATGGCGGTTTTGGAGCAGTGGCTTCTTCTTTGTTGAGCGGCCTTTCAGGTTATGTCGATATATGACTCGTTTTACTGTGGATATAGATACTTTTGTACGTTTTTCCTCCTGCATCTTCACAAGGTCCTTTGCTGTTGTTCTGGGACTGATTTGCACCTTTCGCACCAAAGTATGCTCTTCTCTAGGAGACAGAACGCGTCTCCTTCCTGATCGGTATGATGGCTGCGTCGTCCCATGGTGTTTATACTTGCGTACTTTTGTTTCTTCAGATGAACGTGGTACCTTTAGGCGTTTGGAAATTGCTCCCAAGGATGAATCAGACTTGTGGAGGTCTCCAATTTTTTCTGAGGTCTTGGCTGATTTATTTTGATTTTCCCATGATGTCAAGCAAAGAGGCACTGAGTTTGAAGGTAGGCCTTGAAATACATCCACAGGTACACCTCCTATTGACTCAATTTTTGTTAATTAGCCTATCAGAAGCTTCTTAAGCCATGACATCATTTTGGGGAATTTTCCAAGCTGTTTAAAGGCACAGTCAACTTAGTGTATGTAAACTTCTGACCCACTGCAATTGTGATACAGTGAATTATAAGTGAAATAATCTGTCTGTAAACATTTGTTGGAAAAATGACTTGTGTCATGCACGAAGTAGATGTCCTAACCGACTTGCCAAAACTATAGTTTGCTAACAAGAAATTTGTGGAGTGGTTGAAAAACAAGTTTTAATGACTCCAACCTAAGTGTGTGTAAACTTCCAATTTCAACTGTACTTTGAAATAATTCGAACACTGCAAATTGACGTCAAGAACCAAACAGTATTTGACAAAAACAAAATCATTTCAAATCTAGATCTCACTTGGATACAATGACATACATTATGCCTCTCTATTTATGTGTGGGGATATTGGGGAACAGATTTCCTCAATTAAAATCACTTTGAGCTGATTTCCTGTGGATTTTAGTCTTTTATGTCCAACACTGAAAATGATATACAAATGTATATATATATATATATATATTCTTTGTATTTTTTTGTTTTGAACACTTGGGGGCCTAAATAAAATGACCAGCCCATGGGTCACCTGTTGGGGAATCCTGACAAGCCCATAAACCAATGAAATCACTTTAATGGCTTAATAAAGAATTTCTAATTCTGGCTTCTTTTAGTTGCTTTTTATAGATATCTTTTTACAAAAGATGTCAAAAAAGGAAACTTTTATAACTGAGAATACAGTGAGGCCTGTGTTTGTGTGTGTGTGTGTGTGTGTGTGTGTGTGTGTGGGTGTGTGTGTGTGTGTGTGTGTGTGTGTGTGTGTGTGTGTGTGTGTGTGTGTGTGTGTGGTGTGTGTGTGTGTGTGTGTGTGTGTGTGTGTGTGCGCAATAGACATGCCTAAAGTGTGTGAGAATACAGTGGTGTGTGTGTGTGTGTGTGTGTGTGTGTGTGTGTGTGTGTGTGTGTGTGTGTGTGTGTGTGTGTGTGTGTGTGTGTGTGTGTGTGTGTGTACAGCTGACGTGACTGATGTCTGGAGGGGGTGAATGGCACCATGCCAGGCCAGTTTAACACCCATATTGCACATATCCCCAGGAATCTCCAGCCCAGCAGATCATAGAGCAGTCACAGACCAGATTGGGCCCCTGGGACTGTGGACAAAGACCTCCAGAATGTGTGTGTGTATGGGGCGGCAGGGGTTAAAGACATCCCAGTACAACTGGTGTCTGTTTGTGTGTGTGTGTGTGTGTGTGTGTGTGTGTGTGTGTGTGTGTGTGTGTGTGTGTGTGTGTGTGTGTCTGAGCATGTATGCATGCCTGCCTGCCCATGTGTGTGTATGTGCTTGCCCATGTTTGTGTACTTGTGTGTGTATGTCTGCATTCTTGCCTATGTGTGTATTGGTCTTCACTAACCTGAACTCTGGCTTCTGTGAGTTTGGCCCTCTGAGCTAGCTCTTCTCTGGTGTATATATCAGGGTAGTGTGTTCGTTCAAAGGCTCTCTCCAGCTCCTCCAGCTGCTCGGCTGAGAAGGTGGTCCTACTGCGACGCTGTTTCCTCTTCAGTGGCAGGCCCGGCTCCGAGTCCACGTCTGAACCCTCGTCTGAGTGGCTGGCTGCAAACACATAACAGATCATGGTTATTCTGATTGGCCGGTTATAAAAACGAAAAGGGAAAGCTGTTATTTTGAATGGAGGAGGGGGCAACAAACTGTATTTCTAAGACTTGGAATGTAAAGTAAACACTTGACCTTTATTAGAGAGACACACAGAAGCAACAGGTGTCAAAGACTTGGGATAAATCCTGCAATGTAATGTAATGACTAGGGCACAGAGTTTGACCTGGGTAGCTCCTGCGGTCAGAGAATAATATATCTAGTTCTCGCCCACTATGATGTGGCCTTAGGGCTTTCACAGGGTGGGATCACTTTAAATTGATTCTTAACACCCCCTTCTAAACATCACACAGGCCACAGTGGATCCTAAGGTGATCAAAAGAGAGCCCAGAGAGACCAGTAGTCTGTTTAAACATGGATTAAAGGAGTTGTATACCTGTTGGGCAAAGTAGGATATCGCCATTTTGGATGAAAAATGAATCCCAGATTGTGTCTTTTATCTGCTTGCTCAGTTGAGGGCTGCTGGACAGCGGGACAGAGAGACAGAAGGGACAGAAGAGACAGAAGGGACAGAAGGACATAGGGACAGAGGGATATAGAGAGAGACAGAGCGACAGAAGAATATAGAGAAAGACGGACGGACGGACGGACGGACGGAGGGATATAGAGACAGACAAACAGATGGAGGGATATAGAAACAGACAGACAGAGGGACAGAGGGATATAGAGGCAGACAGACAGAGGGACAGAGGGATATAGAGGCAGACAGACAGAGAGACGGAGAGGGCTTTTAAGGCCTAATTCAGCAGAAGAGTGGTGAATGAAGGCTTGAGGCTGGGAGACTGAAGGACTAAAGCAGCGTATGGGGGGAGGCTAGCTGTCTATTAAATAATGATTAGGGTCCTCAAACTAGCGTGACAGCCACCCATTGTCCACCATTATGTGTCTGCAATGCACTCGTCACACACACACACATAAACGTATACACACACACATGCATCTGTCTGCTGTGTCTAGGACCTCTGATTTCACGCGTTGCTTTTTCTCTATAACAATGTTTCCAACGCAGATGGCTACAGACAGAAAGGGTTAAATTCCATTCCCTTGAGCTCTTTGCCTGAGGGACCTTCTAATCATGAAGTCTGACAGAAGGTGGGACAGAGCTTTAAATAGGGGTCTGTCTGAGTCTGTGCTCGTATGTCTCATAGACCCAAACATCCACCTAAAAGCAGAGGCAAATCCAGTTTTATTGTAATGATAGTATTACCCATACCAAGACCACCTCATGTCTCTGTGAGGCATCAGAGAGGAGGAAAGAGGTGGAGAGAAAGAGAGAGAATATGGTGTGGATGCATGGTTAATGGAGGTAACCTCTCCTCTATGCTTCTCCTCTCTTCAGCTCTCTCTTTCTCCTCCCTCTCTCCTCCCTCTCTTCAGCTCTCCCTCTCTCCTCTCTCCTCTCCTCTCCAGATTTAGGTTTAATTAAAAGTAGAGAGCTAGGCAGGCAGGGGAGCGGGGCTCCCGTCTCCCCCGTCTCCTCAGTGCCAGCCTCTGGAGCCCAACAGGAAATGCTTGTGTTGGTTGCCAGTGAGAGCCCATCCAGGCATTACACAGGGATTTGAGCTCTGGGAATTCTGCTGTGGCTCCGGAACGCCGAAACAAGATTCCAACGCAGGGAAGAGCTCTTTATTAGATTCAGACCAGGGGCACCGGACAGAGCATTGAGAGCAAAGAAGCTCATGGGAGATTTGTTGGACGTGAAGAGTAAATATCCATCAGAGCAGAAAGTTTTGAGCCATGATTTGGAATACTGGTCTGGCTGGGACGTTTGTTTTACTTTGACAGCAATGTTGAGGAGAGGTATGGACAAGGCATCAACCCTAACTGAAAAACTGATCAAGTATAGTAAATATTTTTTTTCTGCAGGGAATTTTACATTAATTCTATTGGGATGCTATTATGTCCTAAACTATCAAATAGTCTCAAATTCTGCCCCCAAATTATTCTGCCCCAAATGCAACTACACGTGTTACTCAAAACATTCACAAAACAAGAAACTGATTAATTAAGCGATAAACAAGATAAAAACCAAACAAACCAATAAACAAATACACACATCATGGTCATTGCCATTTAAAAGAAAGAAGAAAGAGAGAAAATGAGACCAAAATAAAGCTGAAAACGAGCTGAGAAGAGCTGAGAGAAAAGCTCCCCTCCATCTCCATCTCTCTCTCTCTCTCTCTCTCTCTCTCTCTCTCTCTCTCTCTCTCTCTCTCTCTCTCTCTCTCTCACAAATAAATAATATATATAGAAACTGCTGGGGAAACACTACCTCTCGGCCTCTACTTTAATGAAAAATGACAGTGTTACTTTTGTCATCCTTTTGGCCCTCTTTCTCTCTCGTTCTCTCCATCTCTTTCTCTCCATCTCTTTCTCTTCCATCTCTCTCTTTGGGAGTGTTATGGCCCGGGTTCCTTTGTATGCCGGAGGGGAAAGGCCTGTGGCAGGGCTCTATTGGGCTGATTTCCACGCTCCATCTGTAGAATCCATCAGGGCTGCCCCGGCCCGCATTCAGGGCCCTGTCACCTGCCCAGCAGGGAGTGAGGGAATGGGGGTCTGGATGGGTGAGCGAGGCAAGGGGAGTGGTGGGGGCACAAAGAGGGCCAGAGAGGGGCCACTGGGGGCTGTAGAGGGGCACAGCAGGGAAGCACCCCCCCCCCCCAATCCCTCCCACCTTCCATCTATAGCCAGAGGGGCATGGGGGTTGGTGGGGGCATGGGGGTTGTGGAGTTGAGAAGATGAGGGGGGTGGGGGTAACTGAGATGGGAGCTGAATGCACCTGGAGAAGATAGGCAGAGGTGAAGGGGTGCTGCGGAGGGAACGAGAGAGAGAGAGAGAGAGAGAGAGAGAGAGAGAGAGAGAGAGAGAGAGAGAGAGAGAGAGAGAGAGAGAGAGAGAGAGAGAGAGAGAGAGAGAGAGAGAGACGAGAGAGAGAGAGAGAGAGAGAGAGAGAGAGAGAGAGAGAGAGAGAGAGAGAGGTAAAAGTGGGGTCGCTCTCTATTCTGCTCCACTCATTGTTAAAACTGTCCCTTCCACCACATCCATTTCCATCACTCCACTTCCCTCTTCCTCCCGCCGATACCGCTCACGTTTGAGTTTGAGAATACCAACCACGTTCCGATGCCGTGGCGGATCACAACGAGAGGGCAACATCGACGCAAACGCAGGAACCTAGAGCAACAGGGTTCCCACACATTCCCATCAACAAACAGGAGAAGAGGATACTGAACACACAAAGGGAGGCCTCGACCTCCTCACTTCAACACTCAAATCAAATGTTACGCTGGAGCTAAAGAGCCAGGGTGCTGAGAATACAAAATACTCCACAGTTTGGCTGTGCCTCTGACAATAATCTAAATGAACGTAAAAATGTATTATCTTCCCTGAGGAGGAAATTGGTTTTGCTGCTGAATTACCCACTAAAATAGACATTTAAACAAAGCAGGAGCAGGACGTGTCAGTAGATAAAGGATACATTGAATAAGGTTGACAGAGCAACACAGTAAAGATAGATAGATAGATTTCAACAGGTACGTAGTTTGTGTTAGACAGTGCTTCCCTCTCAAGCACGAAACACACCGAAAATCTCACTGCCGATAGATACTTATCACAGTTGCTAGAACAAAAGCGGTACCTGCTGGGTGCCAAACCAGTAGCGACAAACCTGACATTTCTACTTTTAGAATCGCAATGCAGTGGCCAACAACTTGACTTTGAGCCAATCAGAGAGCACGAATCCCCAAGTGGGGGAGCCAACAGGAGTGACAACAAAAAAGAAAAAATAGGGCATGAGCCAATCACAATTAATATGCAATTTAGGCTATGGGATGGTAGCTAGCTAAGTGCACAGATGCAATGCACACAACACTAAATACTTCCTTCAAGCTAGCTAACCACTGTAGCTAATATTTACATTATCATTAAATCACAATGGATTCGTTTCCATGAAAAACTACCTGTGTTAGCTGCCGAGTTAGCGCAGTGTCCTTAGCTAACTAGCGAGGTTGTGCCAGCTAGCGAATATGCTAACATTAGCTAGATATTTCAACATGTGGCTCTGGTCTGGCACTGGCAGTGTGGGATTATGTATTCAATTGTTTCTTCGTCATCTTACTAGGTAGTTATCTAGCTGTGGGCATCAAGTGCTTTCTACAAAATAGCAACATTAGCGAAGCTATCGAGCTTGTTAACATTGGAATCTAGACCATGAACTAAGCAACACATACGGACATGCATTGCCAAACAACGCTACTGCCACATTCTGGATTGGAGTATTTTAACAAGGCTGAGTGGCTGACGACTTCTAGGTCTTTGCTGTGTGAACACAAAAGGGATTTACTGCCAACACTGTTCAGAGGTGCTGAGTACTGTCGGCAGGCAACCGTTTGACAATCCTAACGGTGTGTCTGAGATTTTAAATAATTACAGTCTCTTAGATCGATGCATTGAGCACTTTTTGGTTATAAAGCCCTCTTGCATAAACTTCCGCCGTACCTTACTAAATTGTTAACCTTCAGACGTATAAGTTACCAGACCTGGACTCAGGGATCAATTTAATCTCCAATGAGTCTGCATGGTTTTTTATTTGAGCATCTCATGTGGAATCCTCTCCAAAAGTCCTTCAAGTTGGTGGAGTTGGTGCCTTTAGGCGGGCAATTCAGGCGGATGTCAGAGGGCCTATTTACTGAAGAATATGTTTGTTTCATATCATTGTGTTTTGCTTTTCGAGTTGTGTGTTCTTTTCATGTAATGTGTAATGATTGCGTATGTAGATACAGTTGAAGTCGGGAGTTTGCATACACTTATGTTGGAGTCATTAAAATTCGTTTTTCAACCACTCCACAAATTTCTTGTTTAACAAACTATAGTTTTGGCAAGTCGGTTAGGACATATGCTTTGTGCATGACACCAGTAATTTTTCCAACAGTTGTTTACAGACAGATTATTTCACGTATAATTCACTGCATCACAATTCCAGTGAGTCAGAAGAGTACATACACTAAGTTGACTGTGCCTTTAAACAGCTTGGAAAATTCCAGAAAATTATGTCATGGCTTCAGAAGCTTCTGATAGGCTAATTGACATAATTTGAGTCAATTGGAGGTGTACCTGTGGATGTATGTCAAGGCCTACCTTCAAACTCCGTGCCTCTTTGCTTGACATCATGGGAAAATCAAAATAAACAAGTCTGGTCCATCCTTGGGAGCAATTTCCAAACGCCTGAAGGTACCATGTTCATCTGTACAAACAATAGTACTCAAGTATAAATACCATGGGCCGTCATACCGCTCAGGAAGGAGACGCATTCTGTCTCCTAGAGATGAACGTACTTTGGTGCGAAAAGTGCAAATCAGTCCAAGAACAACAACAAAGGAACTTGTGAAGATGCTGGAGGAAACAGGTACAAAAATATCTATATCCACAGTAAAATGAGTCCTATATCGACATAACCTGAAAGGCCGCTCAGCAAGGAAGAAGCCACTGCTCCAAAACCGCCATAAAAAAGCCAGACTACAGTTTGCAACTGCACAAGGGGACAAAGATTGTACTTTTTGGAGAAATGTCCTCTGGTCTGATGAAACAAAAATAGAACTGTTTGGCCATAATGACCATCGTTATGTTTGGAGGAAAAAGGGGGAGTCTTGCAAGCAGAAGAACATCATCCCAACCGTGAAGCACAGACACGCCCAGCATCATGTTGTGGGGGTGCTTTGCTGCAGGAGGGACTGGTGCACTTCACAAAATAGATGGCATCATAGGAGAGAAATTATGTAGATATATTGAAGCAACATCTCAAGACGTCAGTCAGAAAGTTTAAACTTGGTCGCAAATGGGTCTTCCAAATGGACAATGACCACAAACATGCTTCCAAAGTTGTGGCAAAATGGCTTAAGGACAACAAAGTCAAGGTATTGGAGTGGCCATCACAAATCCTGACCTCAGCTCTGTCACAAGGAGTGGGACAAAATTCACCCAACTTATTGTGGGAAGCTTGTGGAAGGCTACCCGAAACGTTTGATCCAAGTTAAACAATTTAAAGGCAATGCTACCAAATATGAATTGAGTGTATGTAAACTTCTGGCCCACTGGGAATGTGATGAAAGAAATAAAAGCTGAAATAAATCATTCTCTGTACTATTATTCTGACATTTCACATTCTTAAAATAAAGTGGTGATCCTAACTGACCTAAAACAGGGAATTTTTTTACCAGGATTAAATGTCAGGAATTGTGAAAAACTGAGTTTAAATGTATTTGGCTAAGGTGTATATAAACTTCAGACTTCAACTGTATGTATAGTGTAATTGTTGTGTATTGACGTGTATACAGGGCTCATCTGTGAAAGAGACCGTGGTCTCAGCATGACTCTCTTCTTAAATAAAGGTTAAAAAAAAGTTGTATAAAAATGTATATGCCGTTCACACAGAAACCCGCGCTAACACATGCAGACACGCCCACATCGATTTACAGAGGACTGACATTGCCAAAAGCACACACACAAACCTTAACTAAACGAAATGGTTTATGGATCCAGGAAGCTGACAGGCATGGCACACACACAGAGATGTGAACCGTCAGACTGTCGCTGTCCATTACAATCACCTCTAGCAGAACTGTATTTAACAGTAGAGGAAAACCTCCACACAGACCAGACCTCAAATAGGGACTGACTGGGCTTGTTGACTGTGTAGAGTGCAGTGGCCAAGACACACCCTGGCAAGCATTCCCTCTCCACCCTACTCTGAGATGTTAACACGAGGAGACACATAATGCACACACATAGTGGCTGACACACACATACACACACACAGAGTCACGACTCGCCAATACACACACAAACACACACACACACACACACAATCACACACAAGCAAACACACCCGCACACAGAGTCGCCAATACACACACAAACACACACACACACACACACACACACACAATCACACACAAGCAAACACAAGCAAACACACCCGCACACAGAGTTGCCAATACACACACACAAATACAAAACACACAGTCACTAATACACACGCTCTGACTTTGCAATCTCAGCATAAAGACGTAGAAAGGGAGAGAAAGAGAGGGAGAGAGGGAGAGAGGAAGAAAAAGAGGCATATTGAAGGAGACTGATGGAGAAAGAGAAAAGAGATAGAGAAAGAGCCAGAAGGACTGAGCCGGATAGAAGGAGAGAGAGAATCCAGAAAGAGACAGAAAGCAACAGAAAAAGAGAGATACAGTAGGTCTAAATAGAGAGAAAGGGTTTAGAGAGAGGGCCATATGGGGCCGTTTATGACGGGGCTGGTCGTAGGGCCGGGCGGCCCTTCCTCTAGGGGCTCTTAATAGAGAGGGTAATTGAGCTGCTGACATGTGTTCCCCTGCACCCAAAACAAAAGGCAGAAGAGACAAATTAACTAGTTATTTGCACAGGGAAGTAGATCTGGCCCTTTCAGAGAGCAGGACTGGATGGCTGACTCACTGAATAAAACAGTACATCATCGCCATGGAGGCGTGACAGGGAAAAGCTAGGGCTAGACCCAGCAGATGCACACAGGGTATAATGGTTAACTGACAGCTTATGGCCCCAGCTGGAGTTAACAGTGTGGTGAGAAAAGGAGGAGAAAGAGGGGAGGATGGGGAGGAAGAGGGGAGCGGGGCCTGGCTCTCACTTGACTTGCTAAGGAGCCCCCAGGAGTCTGTTGCAGCTGCCTGGGAATGAGGGAGGTAGGGACGAAGGAGGAGGGATGGAGCAGGGATGGAGGGCGAGAGAGAGAGAGAGAGAGAGAGAGAGAGAGATGAGGAGAGAGCTGGAGAGAGAGAGAGAGAGAGAGAGAGAGAGAGAGAGAGAGAGAGAGAGAGAGAGAGAGAGAGAGAGAGAGAGAGAGAGAGAGAGAGAGAGAGAGAGAGAGAGAGAGAGAGAGAGAGAGAGAGAGAGAGAGAGAGAGCGATTGGAGAGCGGGCTGCGGAGATCACACACAAAGAGAGTCAGCGATATGACGTTAAAAAGATGTATCACTCTCTAATATAGCTGAAGTGGCAAAAAGCCCCAAACGGCCCTGTGCAGGGCATTATGTGGACCCAGTATGGGGCATCTTATTATTTAGTTCCAGTGGGGTGGAGTGAGGTGACAGTTTCACGGTGGCATTGCCACCCCCAGAGAAGGGACAAAGCAGTGTCACAGCACCCATGCAGGGCCACATGAACAGGCCAGTCTGCCGCTCCCTGCAGCACCGACCCACCCCGGCCCAGCCGCCCAAGCCACCCGCTCCCCAGGTGCATAACGGGCCTAGTGGGCCTACTCTCATAGCCTCACACCAAGCAACCACCAGCATCATTCCAATTCACTTTAGCTTTACACATCCATGCAATAATATCAGAAAAACCTACAAGATTCCTATAATATTGGATGTCTATGTAATATGTTCTATTAGCCCAGAGAAATAGAACGGGAGTCCATTAGCTGTCATGGTGAACTAAACATTATTCTAACCTTCTCTTCCTGACGAGGAGATAGTTTTAACAGGCAGTGACCCTAAGTCGCACTCTGACCCTGCCAAACTACACCCCCATGTACTATCATAAAGGGGAGGGGGGCAGGAGAGGAGCAGAGGTGGGCTGCTGACCCCTTTACAGGCCAACATCACCCCTCCACAAAAACTTCATAGGCAGTGAACGGCCAGAGAGTTCAACCACCGTGGCATTCCTAAGTTTCTCTTCTTTTCCATAACACATTCTCTAGGCTGTGACGTGTCTTTCTTTCTGTTTCTCCTTTTGCTGGTTAGTCTGTCTGTCCTGGTTTCTATATTTTAACCTTCTGATATTTTTTCAATTTAATAGGCGTATCTCATAGTGCTTGGATAATGTTTGCGTCTAATCGAGATGCACAAAGACGCGAAAACAAAAGCAGACCTTTTTCTTTTGCTCTTTTCCGTGAGAAAACACGGCTAAAAAGAGCAACGAAATGACTCCACCGTGTCCATTCCATTCTGCGCCGAACTAAACCGCTCTTAAAAAATAATAAAGAAGCAAGGCTAAACCAAGTTAAGTGATTGACAACGCTGTCTGGCTTTACTCAATTAACTATCTCATTGTATCGAAACCTTTTTTGCCAGAACTACCCTCGCCCCCTACCCCCCCCCCCCCCCCCCCCGACCTCATTCTCTCCAAACTCCTTTATCCTCCACCATCACAGAGTTTTGCTTAACTAATACTTCCAAGGAAATAGAGCGTTCTCCTTGACCTTGTATTGGCCACTCTTCTCTTCTCTCTTCTTCTCTCTTTCTCTTTCAGCCACTTCAAACTGTCTCTCTGGGCAGTGGGGAGAATGTGACGGGAGTCCATCAGTGACGAGAGGCAGGCCCAGGGCAGGACCCCGCTCCCTCACTTCAAAGTTGGCCTGCATTCATTAATTGTCCTTTGAATTAATATCACAGTCCTCACAATGCGGGTGCCAGCACAGAAAGAGGATTTAATGAAGCATAGAGCCTGTATTCACTTGCAGATAAACCAGTGTGGATTTTCTTGAGAGAGAGTCTTGAGAGTGATACTTTGACATAGGCTGAAGTAAATGTGGTGTGTATAGCCAGGGTGAGAGGAGATAAATAAGGGAGTGAATAGGGAGGGGGATGCTTTTGAATGCACCGCTAACATACACTACATGAGCAAAAGTATGTGGACACCTGCTCGTCGAACATCTCATTCCAAAATCATGGGCATTAATATGGAGTTGGTCCATCCTTTGCTGCTATAACAGCCTCCACTCCTCTGGGAAGGCTTTCCACTAGATGTTGGAACATTGCTATGGGGACTTGATTCCATTCAGCCACAAGAGCATTAGTGAGGTCGGGCACTGATGTTGGGAGATAAGGTCTGACTTGCTGTCGGTGTTCCAATTCATCCCAAAGATGTTCGGTGGGGTTGAGGTCAGGGTTCTGTGCAGGCCAGTTAAGTTGTTCCACACTGATCTCGACAAACGCATTTCTGTATGGACCTCACTTTGTACACAGGGGCATTGTCATGCTGAAACAGGAAAGGGTCTAGCCCAAACTTTTGCCACAAAGTTGGAAGCACAAAATCGTTTAGAATGTCATTGTATGCTGTAACATGAAGATTTCCCTTCACTGGAACTAAGTGGCCTAGCCCGAACCATGAAGAACAGCCCCAGACCATTATTCCTCCTCCACCAAACTTTACAGTTGGCACTGTGCATTGGGGCAGGTAGCGTTCTCCTAGAATCCGCCGAATCCAGATTTGTCTGTCGGACTGCCAGTTGGTGAAGCATGATTCATCACTCCAAAGAATGCGTTTCCACTGCTCCAGAATCCAATGGCGGCGAGCTTTACAACACTCCAGCCGACGCTTGGCATGGTGATCTTAGGCTTGTGTGGCGCTGCTCTGCCATGGAACCCCATTTCATGAAGCTCCCGACGAACAGTAATTGTGCTCACGTTGCTTCCAGAGGCAGTTTGGAACTCAGTAGTGAGTGTTGCAATCGAGGACAGACGGTTTTTACGTGCTATGAGCTTCAGCACTCAGCGGTCCCGTTTTGTGAGCTTGTGTGGCCTACCACTTCGCGGCTGAGACGTTGTTGCTCCATGACGTTTCCACTTAACAGCACTTACAGTTGACCGGGGCAGCTGCAACAGGGCAGAAATTTGACAAATTGACTTGTTGGAAAGGTGGCATCCTATGACAGTGCCACGTTGAGCTCTTCAGTGACTGATTAAAGAAGCAATAAAACTGGCCTTCTTTAGACTTGTTGAGTATCTGGAGCATCAGCATGTGTGGGTTCAATTACAGGCTCAAAATGGCCAGGAACAAATAACATTCTTCTGAAACTCTTTCTGAATAGAAAGAGGAGTGGGATGCCCTGGTGCACAACTAAGCAAGAGGACAAGTACATTAGAGTGTCTAGTTTGAGAAACAGATGCCTCACAAGTCCTCAACTGGCAGCTTCATGAAATAGTATCTGCAAAACACCAGTCTCAACGTCAACAGTGAAGAGGTGTCTCCGGGACGCTAGCCTTCTAGGCAGAGTTCCTCTGTCCAGTGTCTGTGTTCTTTTGCCCATCTTAATCTTTTATTTTTATTGGCCAGTCTGAGATATGACTTTTTCTTTGCATCTCTGCCTAGAAGGCCAGCATCCCGGAGTCGCCTCTTCACTGTTGACGTTGAGACGGGTGTTTTACGGGTACAACTTAATGAAGCTGCCAGTTGAGGACTTGTGAGGCGTCTGTTTCTCAAACTAGACACTCTAATGTACTTGTCCTCTTGCTCAGTTTTGCACCGGGGCCTCCCACTCCTCTTTCTATTCTGGTTAGAGCCAGTTTACGCTGTTCTGTGATAGAAGTAGTACACAGCGTTGTACTTCAGTTTCTTGGCAATTTCTTTCAAGGAATAGCCTTCATTTCTCAGAACAAGAATAGACTGACGAGTTTCAGGAGAAAGTTATTTGTTTCTGTCCATTTTGAGCCTGTAATCGAACCCACAAATGCTGATGCTCCAGATACTCAACAAGTATAAAGAAGGCCAGTTTTATTGCTTATTTAATCAAAACAACAGTTTTCAGCTGTGCTAACATAATTGCAAAAGGGTTTTCTAATGATCAATTAGCCTTTTAAAATGATAAACTTGGATTAACTAACACAACGTGTCATTGGAACACAGGAGTGATGGTTGCTGATAGTGGGCCTCTGTACATCAATGTAGATATTCCATTACAAATCAGCCGTTTCCAACTACAATAGTCATTTACAACATTAACAATTTCTACACTGTATTTCTGATCAATTTTATGTTATTTTAATGGACAAAAAAAATGCTTTTCTTTCAAAAACAAGGTCGTTTCCAAGTGACCCCAAACTTTTCAAACGTTAGTGTACATTCTCTAAGTATGCTAGACAGGAGAATCTGGACGTTGCTTACTTAATAGCTGAGCTTACGAGTTTATAAAATGGTTCGCAGGAAACGACAACACACTACAGAAGTCAAAAATAAGCTACAACTTCAAAGAAGTGAACTTTCATCTTAACTTGATCCAAAAAACACCAGGAAACATCCAAGTGGAAAAATTTAAGACCAAACACATAAGTTAATCAAAAATGTGTATGACACTAAACTGCCTCTATGTTTGACTACTTGGGATGACACCAAACACCAAATGATCTGGGATACATAATTTATTCATCTATTGGTGTTAATAAAAACTCTCAGCCCTGAATGAATTCTGATCGCTCCATCCAACATCAATCTCCTAGAAAGAGTTGCTATATTCCAGGTATTGTGAATTTGGGTTTCTGGTGTACAATACTGTCACAATACAGTTCCACTGGCCAAGTTAAGATGGGTTTATATAAGTAGTAATAACCCAGGCAGGGAGACAGCCAGTGTTTATATAAGTAGTAATAACCCAGGCAGAGAGACAGCCAGTGTGTATATAAGTAGTAATAACCCAGGCAGGGAGACAGCCAGTGTTTATATAAGTAGTAATAACCCAGGCAGGGAGACAGCCAGTGTTTATATAAGTAGTAATAACCCAGGCAGGGAGCCAGCCAGTGTTTATATAAGTAGTAATAACCCAGGCAGGGAGACAGCCAGTGTTTACATAAGTAGTAATAACCCAGGCAGGGAGACAGCCAGTGTTTACATAAGTAGTAATAACCCAGGCAGGGAGACAGCCAGTGTTAATATAAGTTGTAATAACCCAGGCAGGGAGACAGCCAGTGTTTACATAAGTAGTAATAACCCAGGCAGGGAGACAGCCAGTGTTTATATAAGTAGTAATAACCCAGGCAGGGAGACAGCCAGTGTTTATATAAGTAGTAATAACCCAGGCAGAGAGACAGCCAGTGTGTATATAAGTAGTAATAACCCAGGCAGAGAGACAGCCAGTGTGTATATAAGTTGTAATAACCCAGGCAGAGAGACAGCCAGTGTGTATATAAGTTGTAATAACCCAGGCAGGGAGACAGCCAGTGTGTATATAAGTAGTAATAACTCAGGCAGGGAGACAGCCAGTGTGTATATAAGTAGTAATAACCCAGGCAGAGAGACAGCCAGTGTTTATATAAGTAGTAATAACCCAGGCATGGAGACAGCCAGTGTGTATATAAGTAGTAATAACCCAGGCAGGGAGACAGCCAGTGTTTATATAAGTTGTAATAACCCAGGCAGGGAGACAGCCAGTGTGTATATAAGTAGTAATAACCCAGGCAGAGAGACAGCCAGTGTTTATATAAGTAGTAATAACCCAGGCATGGAGACAGCCAGTGTGTATATAAGTAGTAATAACCCAGGCAGGGAGACAGACAGTGTTTATATAAGTAGTAATAACCCAGGCAGAGAGACAGCCAGTGTGTATATAAGTAGTAATAACCCAGGCAGGGAGACAGCCAGTGTTAATATAAGTAGTAATAACCCAGGCAGGGAGACAGCCAGTGTTAATATAAGTAGTAATAACCCAGGCAGGGAGACAGCCAGTGTTTATATAAGTAGTAATAACCCAGGCAGGGAGACAGCCAGTGTTTATATAAGTAGTAATAACCCAGGCAGGGAGACAGCCAGTGTTAATATAAGTAGTAATAACCCAGGCAGGGAGACAGCCAGTGTTAATATAAGTAGTAATAACCCAGGCAGGGAGACAGCCAGTGTTAATATAAGTAGTAATAACCCAGGCAGGGAGACAGCCAGTGTTAATATAAGTAGTAATAACCCAGGCAGGGAGACAGCCAGTGTTTACATAAGTAGTAATAACCCAGGCAGGGAGACAGCCAGTGTTAATATAAGTAGTAATAATCCAGGCAGAAAGACAGCCAGTGTTTACATAAGTAGTAATAACCCAGGCAGGGAGACAGCCAGTGTTAATATAAGTAGTAATAACCCAGGCAGGGAGACAGCCAGTGTTTACATAAGTAGTAATAACCCAGGCAGGGAGACAGCCAGTGTTTACATAAGTAGTAATAACCCAGGCAGGGAGACAGCCAGTGTTTATATAAGTAGTAATAACCCAGGCAGGGAGACAGCCAGTGTTAATATAAGTAGTAATAACCCAGGCAGGGAGACAGCCAGTGTTTACATAAGTAGTAATAACCCAGGCAGGGAGACAGCCAGTGTTTACATAAGTAGTAATAACCCAGGCAGGGAGACAGCCAGTGTTTACATAAGTAGTAATAACCCAGGCAGGGAGACAGCCAGTGATCGCACACAGAGTCAAGACTCAGCTATTTCTCTTCTCTATCCCAGTGGCTGGATTTCTCTACTGCTTTGCCTGGAGGCAGAGATGGAAAGTAGTCGGTAGAAAACATTCCACTGGTCGCAATGAGGCACTGTTGTTTGTTATGACTGGAGATAGTCTCTCTCTCTCCGTCTCTCAATCCCTCTGCTTCACTAAGTCAGCGTAAAAATGCACGGACCGCTGACAAATATACAACGTTATAGAAAATCAATGTCTATCTTCCCTAAAGGTTTCCGCTGTTGTGTCTGAGGGGGGTATTGGTGTGTTCCTGACATGGTTGGCTATTACTGACTGAGTGAGAGACATGCGTTTATTGAAATTTCTGAATGCCCTGGGAGAAAAGACATTATGGAACATTCTAATTGGTTTATAGAGTTTGTGTATATACACAAATCACAGCGGCCATTGATATGATTCCCTATAGATTTAGCTTCAACCGAATGATTGCAGAGTTTGCATATTACGGTCTATGCATGCCACGTTTAAAAATGGCTCTCACTTTTTTTCTGTTTCTCTGTTCTCTCTTTCCCTCTACTCTCCCCCCCCCCCCCCCTCTCTCTCTATCCTCTCTCTCCAAACTCTCTCAGTCCATGCCAAAGTAGTGGGGAGCCAGTTTTCCCACTTTATTTACACAAACAAAGTCCTACTCAGTTTCTTTGACAAAAGCAGCTAAATCTTTCATGTTTTGTCAGCACTTGATTCCTCCTGTCCCCCTGGCTATTTGCCTGCCCCAGGACAATGGAGCCAGGAGAATGGGAGCAGATTTTGTGAATGTGCCTCAATGAAACCAATTATTACATGTTGACTGCGTTCACCATGGCAGATTTGAAAGAACTGGGCTTATTCAATTTGGCACCGCGGGATTCCCTTTCAAGATAAGTTATCCCTTTGACTGTTTGTATTTCTGAGCTTTTCTCTCCCCCCCCCCCCCCATTGTCATAAATGGAATCTGCAAGAGTAGGCTACTCCTCTTTCATGACTTTGGTTATTTTAATTAGCTAAATGAGGCTAAAGGGGTGTCCGTTGGTGTTATAGTCATATACAGAGAAAGGTGGTGTCATTCATTAGGAGGCAGTTAATGTGCCAGTATTTATTGATTAATTAATATGAAACCATTCATTCAGTTTAGGAGGCCACTTCCATGCCGGTATCCTTTATGGAATTTGTTCATGCAAGATTGACAAGGTTGAGTACTTTCTGCAGACAATTTTTGAACCAAATGAATGTGTTCATACTAATAGAAAGTATTTACTATGTCCCCAATTTCTGTTATATATTTTTAAACTACTGTTAAATAATTGGTCAATCACCATAATATTCTTAATTATATATAAACAATCGAATTTATACATTCAACATTTTGTTTCCCCTGAACTCAACTATTCCCTTAAACAGGAAATGCAATCGTTTAACATCAGATTCGACATTTACCATTTGCTTGGGGGCATCCTTTTCCCAGAATGCTCTAGGTGCCCTGTAATGCCATGCAGATCTAGTAGTAGCTACCTGGTCCCAGTATAGCTACTTTATCCCACTGAACTCAACAGTGGCCTTTTCCCAGACAAATAAATCAAAATAGAGCAGCTTTGATCTCTGCACTTAAGGATAGCCAACAATGGAGGCCGAGGAGAAAGAGGCAGAGAGGAACAGTCCTCTCTCCTGCAACAATAGCCTCTACAAACACCTACTTAATCAATATTTGGCCAGAAGACACCCTCTCCATACCCAAGACAGCCTTTTCACATTCTAATGAAGAGCTTTAAAGGGAAAAGAAAACAACAAGATCAACTACTTCTACAGACACACACAAGAGGATAGGAGAATTACATATGGCCATTGCAGACTGAGGGAAAAGGGAAAGTAGTCATTGGACTGTGTTTGAATTGGAATATAATTTGAGTAAACAACATTTCAGATATGCCATTATCAACACTTGTGTTTGCTCTGAGCTAATGAGTTAATGTTGTCATTGTGGATAAGATTAAGAGGATTAGTCTGGCAATGTAACAAGGAGTCGAGGTACTGAATTAAAGGGAAAATACCTAGAAGAATTCTTCCCAAAACGCTCAACTATATTTCTTGAATCTAAATAACACATAAAAAGAACAACGTTTAGTCCATTCAGACGTTTGGCATATTTTCAAATAAATAGGCTGTAAATCATACTGTGATACATCTATAGGTCGTAATAACAATTTAACGTAACTTGTTGTGCACACTTGTTGCAACGTTTTATCATGCCTGGTTGTTCCTAACGTACAATATCTATATCCTAATCATAAGCCTATCTCACAATATCTGCAAGTCTGTATAATCTATCTAAACAAAGCATCACCAGCACGAATAGATAACAGAGAAAATGGAGGGGAATAATATCAGATATCGAAACACAACCATAATCAAAAGAGCACTATCACATCTCCATAAATGGGCTATAGATTGTGGTGGACAAAGACACAAGCCTACAAATTTGTTCCAACCCCGCAGGAAAAATCTTAACCAAACTGGGAGAATATATTTTAAAAGGTTAACAAAGTAAATTGCCTATCCTGATCTGTATTCGCGATGCCTCGCCTGGAAAGGGCAGGAAAGCGGCTATACATATGGCATGAATGCGCGCGCCCCGGGCGAAGAGGACTGGGCGGGCTTTGTCCCTAGATGAAAGTGGGAAGAAATAAAAGGTTTGAGTTTAATCTACTAGAAAGGGTTTACACTGCGATGACTGATGTAAGGAGTAGTCAGGAATAGTAAGCAGACCATGCCTCCTGCGCAACGAGTCTAAACACATGAGTAAAAGTGCGATAAGAAAGGCCTAATCATTTGATGATGCTTGGAAAATGTGTAAAAAGAAAAACATTGTTGAGTTCTTCAGATATGTATTTGGGCTGGTATTTGCTATAAGTGAAAATAATTTAATCCCCCCCCCCCCCCCCCCACCCCACAAAAAAAATGTAAACAGGCAATGTGTCCCTCCCGAAACCTTGTTATGAACTTGGAATAGGCTTTGTTCACATTTCTTAAATTGTATGTTTAAAAAAGTCAGTTTCTGAAAAAATAGCCTACTTTCCTGAAAAACCAACAGGTCACCAGGCAACAGGTGTTCGGGAAAAATCCAGGACATAGGGGGAGATAGGATGCTGTCTCGTTCTCTCTGAGTCTGAATAGCAAACGCATCTCTTAACGCTGAAAAAGTCTCCAAATGAACATTTTCTCGTTGAAAACGGCCATTTTCTCTCGGCGCGCAGTCTATAAAACCGGCCGGAGTTGCCCATTGGTGTTATCTGAATTATTCATCGCTCATTGCGGGTCCATAATGTCTTCTCCCAGCCTTTTGTCAGCGCATTTTTTCTCCCTTTCTCTACACATTTTGAAAAGCTTTGGCGTCTTTTTGTACACCACTGAGCCGCTTGCTATAGCAGGCCTTTGTGCGCTTGAAACCGAAGTGTGAGTCTCAATAGACTCTCGCGCCTTTGTCCGGCAAGTTCATCCTCAAGTGTCCGATTGTGTGCGGAGGAACCGTTTTTTTATGGGGGACGGAACAGTTGGGCAAATGTTTGATCAACTTCATATGGAAACGTTTGCCTTTTGCAAAAGATTCGTTTAGTATAAACACAGGCATGCAACTCAAAATTCCATATTCATAAAGTTAGGCTAGGCCTGTATTGCAGAAAACCACCAAAAGAGTTGTTATTTTCAAATGCTTAAATATTCGTTTTTTAAATTCAATATCTATCTCATATCTGCACAGCAATCATTCCGCTTGACAAACCAACCACAAAAAAAGTTACACGCAGTCACGCGTCCAAAAAAATTATTTAGTAAACGATTTAGGTATTTAATTAAATAGTAATGGTCCATGATTATATTTACATTTATCATATTATATGGGTATTCTAATTCAATTCTGCATTTTTTCTCTGCACATTATGTAGGCCGTACCCATCTGAATTTAGTGTAATATGCAGGTTATCTGCTAATTCAGCATCTTCAAGCGACAACAGCAAATTTTTAATATTCCCCATTTCTCCCAATTTTCAACTGTCTCAAGAGGCCAACGAATTAACCGACGTTTAACAACTTCTAAACAACATCTCAACACATATTGTATCACAACCAAATATAGAAAATTGAGAGGAAAAGAAGCATTCCATACTTCTGAAATAAAAATAATTTTCTAAACCAAAATTGCACCCTTGTCCAACAAGGAAACCGTGGCCTACAGTCCTGGGCCTACTCAAAATCGCCAAAGCGTTGCACTGCTTTTGATTAAAACATTACTCACATCTATCCCCGAGGATGCCGTCGATGCTGTGTTTCGCTCGTCTTTCGTTCTCTTCCAATTCCCTCTTCTGGATTTCATCATCGTCCTCCTCATCTTCTCCTCCAACTCCCCCGAATTTACAACGCATGATACGGCTGATTGAACTCACTTTGAAAGTAAATACATAAGGGATAAATTGTTAGTAAAGAATCATGCTTGAATTGAAGAAAGTGCCAACATCCAATGCATATTGTCATAGCACCTGTTGATTGGTTTTCACCTCGCAATAGTTTCACTAAATTCTGTTTATATCTGGCAAAGTTTTTTTTTACTTTCAGAATGTTTAACGGTTGTTGCAATAGCGGTGTCATTATTGCATGCATTTATTACTTTAGTAGACCTATAGGCTATCCTCTCCTGCACTTTTTACCAGGCGTTTGCAAACGTACAATGTTATTCTAGGCTTATACGATTTTAGTTAAGTAGCGTACATTTACATTATGGACATTATGCTCTGGTTAAGATAATTACAATATATGTTTGGGTTGTAGATCTTTAAGTTTTAAATTATTTGTTTAAACAAAATGTAAATACCTGAGGGGATGTTGTTTCTGTCGCAGATCCCGTCTTTGAGTAATTTATCCCTGATTTCCCAGCTGAACATGCCCGGGTTATCTCTCTTGTATTCCTCGATCTTCTTGTCCACATCTGGGGTTGTTGTCTGCTTCAAGTGGCAAGGATGCAGGAAACATTTCATTAGGCCTATGATTGCTATTGCACATTTTTTTATATATATATAAATTAGGCTACACCGTGCCTAACAGGCTATACACTTCTGTTGAGTTTAATATTTTACTTGATCGTTTTCAAAACCCATGTTTTGGTAGTCTGTAATAATATGGTGCTGAAAGTGCGCATAAAATAAGTTCTTATAAATTAAATATGTATTCGGAATAATGAATAGCATATGACAATAAATGATACCATACAAAACTGTTAATTATTATATATCCTTTTAGTTTAACGGCCTGTCATCCCCAATTACATGTATCCTGTTAGTGGCATGTTGAGGTGCAGCCCGTTAAGTTGAGTTTGACAGAGACATTGCTGCTATACAGTCCGGTTCTAGGGCCCTCACCTTGGGTTTGCTGCCTCCGATGGACCCGGGCCTGATGGAGCCTGTCTCCTGGTACCGGCACAAGATTTTGGACACGCATCCATGGGAGACTCGAAGCTGGCGGGAAATGACACAGGGTCGGATGCCGTGGTGGGCCATCTCCACGATCTTGTGGCGGATGTGATTGGGCAGGGGTCTGCCGTTGATAAACATCCCACCGAGCTGGTTCACCCGGCCCTGGCCTAACGGGGTAGAGACTGGACGGAGGGAACGCATTTCATTCAATAACAACAACAAAAGTAAACCACAGCAGCAAAAAAAAAAAAAAGCCTAAACAGGCCTATATTTAGTTATTTAACGTTTATTTATCCTATCTTAGTGAAAGGGGCTATATTTTTCAAGAGAGACCTGTTGCAAGAAAATATGTTAATAACATACCATTTGATCTCGGTCTTTTGCTAAATGTTTAATTGTTCTTGTTATTTCATAGGTTAGACTTAATTGATGGTGCACAATGTAAATCAATATAAAATGTATAACAAGAGCATTGTTGATGTTTTGAGATCATCTGCTACTATGTTAATCAATTGAACCAGGGATTGCTACAAACTGTTTATGGCTTAGTAGGCTAGTGTAGGCTACTTACAGTTTCCAATAAGCAGCCTACACATTTAGGGAATACATCAACTTTGATTCACTTGTCAAAATGTTAGTTCATGTGTAGGCCTACTGTTAATTGTCTGTTAAAAGGCCACACTAAGACAAGTATTTATATATGAACAACAGTTTTGCAGCTGTTCAAAGTTGACACAATATCAACACTTGCTTTCTGATTGAATCATTAACAAACAAACAAAATCTTCCAATACGCAAGAAACATGCACTTGGTTCCATTTGCAATAGCCTACCTTCAAGAGAGTAGCCTCCCCGCGGGTAGTTTTGGTGTGGGTTCGGGCGCATCATCCTCGGTATGCCCCCCGCTAGTGCTGTCATGCCTCCTAAAACTCCGCCAATGATGCCTTGCTCTCGACCAAATCAACACCAACCCGCAAACTTCTGAAATATTCTGGGATCCACAAAAACGTATAGCTTAAAGGCCTACACGTTGGCTTCGATGGAGCAACAGGACAGCCTCCACGGTTTGCTTCGTCAAAATAACAACATGCAAGAAAAAACACAAGTTAAATCCTTGGAGAATGGCGCATTTGTCGATATCCAACGAGGAGTGTGAAAATATTGACAAAGCAATGTTTGCCTCTGTTGAAAGTGAAGGCCGCTTAGTTGGAGTTGTTGTTGACACTTTATCTGAATTGAGAAGATGGGTGGAAGTGAAACATTTTATAAGTTGTTGCTCTCCTTTCTCCTCAGTCCTTCCAGGCCTCTGATTGGCTTAGAAAGGCGAATCCCAGTGGCGCTGAGGGTGTATTTTGATTGGCAGACTGTTTTCTGTAGTGACCTCACGGGTTCAAGGCGTTGTGTCCTGAGTCTTGTGGTGCCCCCGAGCTTTTGCTTTCACGGAATCTGATCCACGATCAGCCCTCCAGTCATCAACGGTAAAGGCTATATGGTCCAACCATGTTGATGGATGAAGATGCGCCTTTTAGTGAAGGCTACGCTACCCCCTGTAAGTCACCAGTCACCAATGTATTACTTCATTACGATGTGACTATTTCATAACAGCATTGCACATACACCATTTTCTGCCTGTGAAAGAACACGCACACTGTTTGCTATGCACAGTGATTTTACAAACAGGAATTTATTGTAGCATTTAGACAGTAGTGCACTAATTAGAATAGAAGGAGCTATGCGACCCAGCAGGGTGTGACGCCTGGAGTGCAGTAAAGTTGTCTGTAGCGAAAGAAAGTACAATTGTGTGAAGACATTATTTATAACTTCATGAGTGTCAAATTCCCCCCACCCCCCTTCTTTTATCACTCTCTCTCTATCGCACACCCGCGCAGACGCACTTCCACATGCACGCACACACATACACACACACACACACACACAGACATACAGCCACCCCAGCTAACATATATGTTTTTTTGAAAGTTGTGGGAACTTATGTTTTTGATTTCACATTGGTTGTGGGAACGAATCCACATGTTTCCTTACTGGTAAAACTGAACGTTTTTTAAACATTCTGAGAACAGAAGTGAACATGTTGCCTGTTCTGAGAATGTTAATTTTTAGGTTGCAGGGAGGTTCTGAGAACGTTTTACTCTGGTTCCTTGAACGTTTTCCTGGGAGGTTTTATTAACTCTCTGAGAATGGTTTTTGAATAACTTCCTTAAAACTTTCACTGAATGTTTCAATAAGACTTTAAATAACACTGCTAGCTTATTTTGGGTTAACATTCTTTTGAACTCCAAGCACAGATAGGACACATGGAAATTCATTTCCATAGGCATCAATCATGCAAGAGCATTTCTTTTTTATTGTGACACGGAATCAGTGAGATTCAAACCTATGATCTTATGTTCTCTATCCATGGAATTAGTCCACTGCACTATCGGGTGTGGCCAATTCGTGGGCGCAACCAACACACCTGAACACACTTAACAAGATAGAGGATAGAGAGAGTTTCGTTGATGCTGAGGACTGAATATACATGTTTTTAAATAACATTCGTAGAACGTTCTTGGAAAACTTTTCTTGTGGTGTTTATGGAAGGTTTTCTTCAAGTTCTAAGAACGGAATGTTTGTTTTTAAGTAACATTCTTAGAATGTTCTCTGAACATTACGAAAGTTTTCTTGTGTTTTTTTTGGAAAGTTTGCTTAACGTTCCCAAAATAATTTGAGAACATGACTTTAAATAGAACCATGAGAGAACTGGTAGTAAACATTATGCTGAAGTAGCCTACTGAAATTCCCATAGAAGAATGTTGTTTCTGAACTTTCTTGGAACAACTTGAGAACATGACTTTAAATAGAACCACGAGGAAAACTATAGGAAATGGTATGGTGAAGTACTGATATTACCACAGAACAATGTTGTTTCTTAAAGTTCTCTGAACTTTTTGCGAATATTCCCAATGTTAAACCAGTTGGTGAACGTTCCTGGAACATTACCAACATTTAAATGAAATGTAACCATATTTAAACTTTTAGGAAACGTTCTGTTAAAATCCTTAGGACTCTATTGACACACCTGTGAGTCAATCTAATTAACATGATAAACAAATCCCCTTCAAAATCTGCCAGTTTAAGCTAGAGATATGTTTTTTGTTGTTGCATGGTCTGTGTCCCAATCCACCGCATCTGCCTGTCGGCCTTCAGCATCTGCGGTGGAAAGTGGCACTGCTACAGCATTGTTTGTCAGACCAGGAGACATCCCTAAAATCTGACATTTGTAGCCACCCCCACAAGCCCCACGGGACTCATCTGAAGTCGGTACCGGTTGATGTGTCAACTTCCGTTCGTAGCGTCTGAACCGTTTGGGCTACAAACTAATATGACCCCCACTATGGAAAGGGGGGACTCCGTTTTGCTCTACTACCCCACAAGTGTAAAGGGACTCATCTGAAGGTAACCCGGTACCAGTTTAAAATATGAATGGATGTTTGAAGGTAGTTTTGTAGCAACAAAAGAAATTGGTTAAATATGTGTCCATAAAACGAAATCCCCCTCCCCGGCTTAGACTTTTAGTGGTTAAAGTAATGAAATACCCAAGAAAATAAAATAAAAAATTGTCAAGTTCCTTAATTCCTTAAATGTGCTGAGAATGCCAGCAACTATCCTGCACCGTTCCCAGAAAGTTGTGGGAAGGCAAAATAACCATAGGACGACAACGTTCTCACCAAGCTCTAAGAAACATATGGTTCTCAGAACGTTATGTGTGCTAGCTGGGACTTGTACCCCATTCAGAAGTTTTTGTGGAGGCTCATTGAACAAGTCATGTCAGTCAAAAAGCTTCTCCCATTCACCACTCCAATCAATCAAAGGTATGGAGATCATTCCAAGCCAAGCCATTGAGTTCTAACAAAACAACGATTTTTTTCCCTCCAAATTCCACATTGACACTTACCCTAATATTAGCCTATCCACCGACTGTTTAGGTCACATTTCCAATCAGTGAACTGAACGAAAATACAGTTTTGTATTAGGATACTTATAAGAGAGGTACAGGCTACTTACTTGTGAGGTCGTGGCTGTTTTAGGGCCTGGAATATAGTAACCGATCAACAATTCATAATCACATGGCGAAGTGCATGAAAGTGCAACATGTCAAGGCATATCAGTTGATAGAAACTATTAATATAGGCTATTCTGTGTGCTCTTACAGGCCTAGAGGAATTTAGTCAATCCCAACAGATTCAGCCTACAACATTACTGTGGTTGACATTAACCACAGTTTAATTTTGTTGGCAAAAATACTTCTATGTATAAACAACAGAAAAGTTCGAGAGTGGTTTTCCTTTGGAATATTGGATGGCATCATTGCCATCTTCACGTCTCTGTGTGCGCACCCGGGCGCGCCGCGACCCTTAATAACCGGTGATTATGGAGCGTTTCGGTCCCAGGTGCTCTCTAACCAGATTAGGGCCGTCACCGTGGCGCGAGGAGCCGCCACACCACCGGGCAAACTGGAGGCTCTACAAGGGAGAGCGTCATTAGTTATGATTTTAATTGACATTGCTGGAATAGCTGAATAATAATAAATGCTTCTGATGAGAAGGCCCTATGCCTAAAGCCAATCATAGCCTATTTGCATAATGGTGTCACCTTTTTATTAATGGGAATAATTTAGGCCTACGTCGTTTTTAGCAATGTCCTTGAGTTGTTCAAAAAGAGCAACTTTTTGTTTCTTATTCATATTTCTATGTATTTATAAATAAATAGGCTATTATTGTCATTATAATTATAATTAATATTATTCTTGTAGTCTTTATTATTATTTAATAATAACCATTTATATTATTAACTTTTTTTTCACAATGATAACAATGGAGATAAACCAGTAGTCTTAATAATAATCGTTAACATTCGTATTGAATAACCATTACCTCTACTACGTTAAAATCATTAGGTAAATATTTGGACCATAATAAAGTTCGTTTTTCACTTATCTTTTAACCATGTGGCTGTCGTGTTTCTCACCTGAAATCTAATACATCTAACAGACGAAGAATTATGGTAAGCCAAACGACATCTTAGAGATGGAAATGTGGTATCCCACAGTTAATGAAGGCCTGCATTGACATTCAGCTTTTTGGGAACCGAAAAGACTCTTCCAAATGTTTTCTTTCTACAGGAACGCACAGACAATGGAACGCAGGAGGGAAATATGGTTTGTACACGGGAGTCCTTTCACGTGCAAAAGGAGGAATTGCTCTCTTTCTCTCAGTTCCAACACAGAAGTCTACATGCGGAACTTCCTCCATGGTCGCCTAATGGTCGACTAATTCAACATTAGGACCATGCATGACCCACGGTTCAACCACACGTTGGTGTAACACATGCGTGCAAATTGTCGATTATTGACACAGAGACACGAGAGTTCATTTGACTGTAGCCTTGTTGAACTGTGACAATTAGCCATGTTTGATGGTCAGAGACATATGCTGCTCAGGCATAGGGCCTATTCCAAATAGGTCAATGGAGAGCGTTAGGCTATTTGTGATCATGAGGATTGTTAGAACATTTGTCGGTAGGCTACAATGTACTAATATGGTAGAAGTTATATAGAATTGTCACAATATCTGATAATACGATTGTTGATATTTTGGCATAGGCCTTCAATTAGAAGTTGTAAAAAGTAACCTTCTAATATTGCATTACCAAAACAATTTGGACTGTTAATTAAGTAGGATGATACAATGATAATGATATACCTAATAATAGGCCTCATAATACTAATGATATGCCTAATAATAAAGAATAAGCATACATTTTAAATCAAAACAAATGTTAAAGAAAATAACAACCTATCTAGAATTATAATCGTAAACATCCAGCGAGATAACTAAAACTGTATCTCTGCAGTTTTAAGAAATGGTGTGGCTACTTTTTACAGCGACAACCCCAGCATGCAGCCTGATAATGTTTTTTTTCACAGTGTTTGAGGTGGGATACATTCCCCTTTCCTCCTACAAAAATACGTCCACGGGACATAAATGACTTACTGAAACTCTATATCGTCATAAAAGAGGGAATGGGGCAAAAACAAAGTTATGATACGAATTTTGATTATCATGAAAGGGATACTGGATATCCGTGTCAAATCAATTAGTGAAGGGGAAAATCCAAGTCAGAAACTCGCTCGATCAGTGAGCAAAATGCATTGAAAAATAAAGACCAAAATGCCTGTGTAGAAAAGAAAACGCAGTCGCGTTCAGTGGGCTCAGAACCAAAATAACCTTAGGATGTATCAGAGAGCAAAATAAGGACGAGCAGGCCTTATCTCTGTCACTCATAGGCCGGGAGTAAAGAAGATCATTAGAATAAGGGATTGATTTTAAAATCCTGTAATTTTCGATAGGTCCACATCTCATGATATTTTGCTTAATTTCTTTCTTGACGAGTTGTTCTTTTAATTATGAATGCTGACTCGTTTGTGGACATCCTGGCCAATTGTAGCCTAATATAAATATTATATTGTTCAAAGGTCTAGTGCAATTTGACCATTTTATAGCAACATTACATCAGTATAAATCAGAAAGATGTCACTATTGGAGGTTTGGAGTTTTTCTTTTTGATGACCCTCTCAAAGTCAGTATTTACAATGTGGGAACCTTATCATTCCCACATTACGATGACAGATGACAACTGAATGCCCTGCGTTTACAGTGGGCACTTGTTGCTGTGATTGCTTTACAAACTGTTTTCAGGTCATTAAAATAACTAGGGAATGGTTGTAAAGCCATTTCCCATTTACTTTGAGTGTAAAACCGATTAATTAGTCCACAGAGACATGTTAGCCACTGTGACAGGCGACGCAATTCCCACAGGAAATAATAACATTATCTTATCTACACCAACTCGCACCTATTTTTGTGTATACTGTCCTCGAGATATGAGAATATATTAAAACGATAGCATATAGAGCTACCAGCATAGTCCAGTCAGAACGTTAGCTATATATGCAGACGTGGGATCTTTGCAAAAAGATTGCAAACACAGAATAGTTTCTAAGGATTAAATAGTATTATGGTTACACTGTATTTGAACCATTTGGTCATTTGTCAATTAGTTGCCCATATAGCCTGTAAGCTTATTCAACAATGGCTAATTTATCTCTGGTGTTTGAAATGGTCAATTACATGCAATCTGAGGCCCTACAACCGAAGCTCAAACGGGGGATATTTTGCATCAGTGAGCCTTCAGAAAGTATTCACACCCCTTGACTTATTCCACATTTTGTTGTGTTTAATTCAAAATGGATTAAATGTATGCTTTTCTCACCTGTCTACACACAATACCACATAATGACAAAGTGAAAACGTGTTTTTAGACGTTTTAACACATTTTATAAAATACATAAATATCTATTCACACCCCTAATTCAATACATGTTAGAATCACCTTAGGCAACGAGTCTTTCTGGGTGTCTCTAAGCACTTTGCACACCTGGATTGTACAATATTTGCACACATTCTTTTTTAAATTCTTCAAGCTCTGTCAAGTTGGTTGTTGATCATTGCTAGACAGCCATTTTCATGTCTTGCCATATATTTTAAAGACGATTTAAGCCCAAACTTTAACTAGGCCACTCAGGAACATTCAATGTCATCTTGGTAAGCAACTCCAGTGTAGATTTGGCCTTGTGCTTTATGTTATTGTGGTGCTGAAAGGGGAAATAATTTCCCAGTGTCTAGTGGAAAGCAGACTGAACCAGGTTTTCCTTTGGGATTTTGTCTGTGCTTAGCTCCATTCCATTCATTTTTTATCCTGAAAACCTCCCCAGTTCTTAACGATTACAAGCATACCCATAACATGATACAGCCACTACTATGCTTGAATATTTGGAGAGTGGTACTCAGTAATGTGTTGTATTGGATTCGACCGAAACATAACACTTTGTATTCAGGACAAAAAGTGAATTGCTTTGCCACATTTCTTGCAGTATTACTTTAATGCCTTGTTGCAAACAAGATGCATGTTTTTTAATAGTTTTATTCTATACAGGCTTCCTTCTTTTCACTCTGTCAATTAGGTTAGTATTGTGGAGTAACTACTTTTTGAAGGCACTGTATGTGGGACTAGGTGAGTGGGAGAAAGAGAAGAAGAGAGGGAGATGAGTAGAGGGGCATTTGTTAACCCAGAGCCCTCAGGCCATGCAGCAGGATGACTATGGATGATGACTGGGGACAGTGGTGAGTTTGTAGTTTATTGTCCCTATGGTGAACTCATATGGCTACCTACATCCCCCATTCACAGCCCTCCATCCCTACCCCCAGGCTACTGTGTGAGCCCCTTGGTCCTCCTCCTGTACCCTAAACTAAACCATAAGCCCTCAGGTGATCTTTAGCCCAGTAGGAGCCTGGATCATTCTCTCTCTGATGTTGGCACCTTGATGTCAACTGTCATTGTTAACTGGTTAACTTTGGATTAGTGACACTACTGTAATACTGAATCACATTCTGTAGAACAATCACGTGATGTATGTCAATTTCAGCAAATGGGTTAGTGTGTGTGTGTGTGTGTGTGTGTGTGTGTGTGTGTGTGTGTGTGTGTGTGTGTGTGTGTGTGTGTGTGTGTGTGTGTGTGTGTGTGTGTGTGTGTGTGTGTGTGTGTGTGTGTGTGTGTGTGTGTGTGTGTGTGTGTGTGTGTGTAAGGTTAGCTCTAGCCTTTTGGGGACCCTAAGTGAGATTTGGCTGGGGGGGCCCACCAAGCTGGTAAAAATTACTGTGGCCCCTCTCTTGATTGCGGAAGGAAAAATCAAAGTTTTGCAATTTCATAACAAATTATATGCAATTCTACTCATGTTGTCATGGGACAAAGATACATTTTTGTAGTTTTAAAGCTAATTCCATGCAATTATATTGCAACCTCATTATTTAGGGCTCCTGAGTGGCGCAGTGGTCTAACGCACGGCATCTCAGTACAAAGAGGTGTCACAACAGTTCCTGTTTCAAATCCAGGCTGTATGACATCCGGCTGTGATTGGGAGGCGCACAATTGGCCCAGCATCTTCTGTGTTAAGCCGTCATTATAAATAAGAATTTGTTTTTAACTGACTAGTTAAATAAAGATTTAAAAAATACAAATATCAATTTTGCCATGGGGTGGAGAGATTTTTTGGCAGTTTTAAAGCAAATTTCTTGAAATTCTACACATTTTGCCATGACTTATGCCCTGTTAATGATATCTGAGTGAGAGTGACTAACAGAATCAATGGGGCCCCCCTGGAGGTCAGGGCCCCTGGGCACGTGCCCTGCGTGTCCGGTCAGTATTCGGCCAATGTTACTACAAGTTTAGATAAAGGGCTAGACTAAATTACCAATCTAAAAATTGTTAGCTGGGTGACTGTCAGTGATTGACAAAACAATAGAAAAACTGCTGAAACACAACCAAAATCTACTATTCTCACTCTCAACAGTAAGTTGAGCCTCCGACTGAGTTCCTTTGGGTCTGGGGCCACCGGTCACTAAGCAACCACTGACGTCACTTATTCCTGGAGCCGGCCCTGTGTGTGCCTGTGTTTTCTTCTTTTGTGGGTGCACATGTGTGTACAAAAAATACTTACGTGTTGTAGTGCAAATGGAAATGTTCCACCATTTAACCAGTTCTGCCTCTCATTGACCTGTAACCTAATACCTTTCACCATTGTGGCAGTAGATATCCTCCCATCAACACTGAACCCCATATCTCTCCCTGATCTGATTGTGAATAATGTCATTATTACATCTCTCCATCTATGGATCTCCATGGAAAATGTGTTATAATTTTGACAATATTGACTTTGACAGGGAATGTATATCCCACCATGAGAATGGGAAATGGGATATCAAGTAAACGATGTGGGTAGCCTACAATCTGTGCTTGATGACGTGGAAAACCCTGCATTCACAGGAGGTTGGTGGCACCTTAATTGGGGAGAACAGGCTCGTGGTAATAGCTGGAACGGAATAGGTGGAATGGCATCAAGTACATCAAACATGCCATTCCATGAACTCCGTTCCAGCCATTATTATGAGCCGTCCTCCCCTTAGCAGGCTCCACTGCCTGCATTGGTCTCTTTAGAAGACCGGAACATGGTGCCAGAACATGGGGGCTCCTGAGTGGTGCAGTGGTCTAAAGCACTGCATCGCAGTGCTAGCTGTGCCACTAGAGATTCTGGGTTCGAGTCCAGGCTCTGTCACAGCTGAACGGGAGACCCATGAGGCGGTGCACAACTGGCCCAACGTCGTCCAAGTTAGGGGAGGGTTTGCCTGGCAGTGATGTCCTTGCACCATTGACTCATGTGGTGGGCTGGGTGCAGTGCATGCTGACACAGTTGCCAGGTGTTTCCTCTGACACATTGGTGTGGCCAGGTTAAGTGGGCATTGTGTCAAGAAACAGTGCAGCTTGGTTGGGCTGTGTTTCAGAGGATTCTTGACCTTTGCCTCTCCTGAGTCTGTACGGGAGTTGCAGCGATGAGACAAGACTGTAACTACAGTACCAATTGAATACCATGAAATTGGGGAGGGAAAAAATGGGATAAATGTAATTTTTAATTTTATTTAAGAACATAAAACAATGCATTCTGTCAGTGTGAAGGATTCTGGGTATAGCCTATAGTAGTAGTGTTCCCTATGACCCAAGACTGTGATAAGCACATCATGCAGCATCACTGAGCTGGACAGAATTCAGTAGTTTCATTTTCGAATGTTGTAAACGTATGAGCCACCGGAGGGTGCCAGTGGTTAGCCTAATTCTTATGTGAGCCTGAGATTGAGGGTGGCAATGTAGACATACCAATCAATATGAACTACAAATACACATTCCCTTATTCAATAATGCCAGATCAGAAAGGAGAGAAAGGATTTGCAAGCCATGACTCAAGGATCACTTTTATTAAAATGATAACACTTAAGCACTGACTGAATCAGTGTCATCTGAATGGCTAAATGTACTTTTAAATCTCCAGCCGGTACAGCGAGGAGCCTGGTTCCTATCTAGATTACTTCCTAGGTTCCTACCATCTAGGGAGTTTTTCCTAGCCACTGTGCATCTGCATTGCTTGCTCTTTGGGGTTTTAGGATGGATTTCTGTAAAGTACTTTGTGACTACTGCTGATGTAAAAAAGGGCATTATAAAATACATGATTGATTTATTGATTGAAGGGCTACATCCCAGGGTCCGGCTGACTGAGAAACTGCTCTAGAACCTTTCTGTCATCAAGTAGTACATAATAGTCAGGACAGAGGACACTTTATTCTTTGGTTAATGTGAATATGGGTGTCGCATTTGCATTTAGACAGGCAACCCAATTCTGATATTTGTTTCACTAATTGGTCATTTGACCAATCAGAACAGCTCTGAAAAAGAGCTGATGTGAAAAATCTGATGTGATTGATCAAAAGACCAATTAGCGGAAAACATCAGAATTGGGCTGCCTGTGTGAACACAGCCAGAACACACAATCTGAATATGAGTCATGATGACCTAGCCTACATTCATAGTGATATGACAGGCCCACCAGAGGCAGAGGAGGAACACAATACCTACATTTACACAGGCAGCCCAGTTCTGATCTTTTGCCCAATTATTGGCAAAATATCTGATATGATTGGTGAAAAAGCCAATAATTGGGCAAAACATCAGAATTGGGCTGCCTGTGTAAACGTAGCTAATGTTATGCAATACTAAATAGAGCAGACATACAACATTATTTAATTGGTCCAATTATGAAGTGGAATCGCTTGCCTGTTAATCAGGCTACCCAAAGGAGTGTATTATGGCTTACTTTGTGTATAACAAACCTAAGCATATATAATAGGCTTTAGCCTACACTTAAACTGACCCGTCAATACATTAATACATTGAAGTGAATACATTTGAAAGGTCCGGGTTCTGGGTCAGGTCTGTATCTCAGCCAGCACACCAACCACGTGATAACAACAGAGAACATGGTCATGGTGCTCCGCCGACTGGAGACGGGGGGGTTGCTGAAGTTATGTACGAATATGAGTCCCAGAAACAGCAGCACAAGCATCGAGACGAAGGCGGAAATGGAGCTCACACAGCCTGTGGTCAGTGTGATGCGCCTGCAGTTCGGACAGCTCTCGTATCCCGCACTGTCATACGAGTCCGTGGAAGCGGCATTACCTCTAGCCACAGTTACATACCGGCTATCCCGTATGGTTCGTGCATTCTTCTCCTCCCGGTGGTACGCGGCGGTGAGCGCTGGGTGCAGAGGAGGAGGATACGGTGGCAGGCTGTCTTGCGGGAGACTGTCATTTTGGATGTATAACGGATAAGCGTCGGTGACTGTAATGTTTTTGAGGAGGTTGTGGCGACAAAGAGGGCATGTTTAGCCTACATGCTTTAAGGCCTAGGCTGCTCAAAATAATTAATGATGTGATCAGATGATTTCCAACGCCTCTCCCCCGGGTTTACACAGACGCAGGGAGCTCCATTCCCGCCATTCTGCGTTGTTTTGACAGCATCAAATACCAGAATAGTGCTAGAATACGATAATAGGTCTACGACGTGAGGGTAATTTGATGTGTTAATTCCGTCGCGGTAAAGAGGAAGCGGCACCTGGAGCGCTCTCTCTCACAGCGGATAAGACAGAACAGCATTCATTCACGGTTCACCCTCTGCTTCAATTTGGCATGAACCAGAATCTAGACTAGAGTCGTTACCCTGGTAGAGCTGTTTGGATCTGGGGCTCAACTGGAGCACTGGCACAACCTGGAAATAGTGCCAGATTAGGCTATATCAGATTATGCAGGTTTAATAAACCCGTTTAGATTTGTTGCATGCTTAAACGAATTAACCCTTGCATAACACCTAATCTATCCTCCTGCCAAGTGCCTATTTGCATAGCCTAGCCTATTTGCACAAACAAAAAACAATGGTCCTGTTCTTCGTTTTAGAAACAATCAAGAGTCTCCATTTCTTTATTGTGATCAGGCTGCGCACCACTGTTTTACATATTTCAGCACCATGTTGGGTGGAAAGCACCAGTGCTTCTAATCACCACCATGCGATAACACCTGTGATGTGTAATGAGGAGCAACCAGATGCTGACTTGACACCTTTATGAAATTGCTTATTCCATTTACTAATAATGCACCCATTAAGAAATTTACTGTAAAAACTGTTAAATCTGCGTGGATTGATGATTAATTGAAAAATTTGATGATTGAGAGGGATGAGGCAAAAGGAATGGCAAATAAGTCTGGCTGCAAGCCCAATTGGTAAACATACAGTAAATTGAGAAATAATTTGACTAAACTGAACCAAAACAAGAAGAAACAAAGATAAATAATATAAAGAATGATAGTGAAAAGCCTTGGAGCACCTTAAATGAAAATTTTCTTTGAATCAGATGGCTCATTCATCTCAAAACCCATTAATATTGCCAAATACATGAATAGTTTTTTCATTGGCAAAATTAGCAAACTTAGGCATGACATGCCAACAACAAGTTCTGAACATACAAATCCCTGCATAACTGATCAAATTATGAAAGACAAACATTGTCATTTTGAATTCTGTAAAGTGAGTGTGGAAGAGGTGAAAAAATGATTGTTGTCTATCAACAATGACAAGCCCCCTGGGTCTGACAACTTGGATGGAAAATTGCAGAGGATGATAGCGGATGATATTGCCATCTCTTCCATATAAGCCTACAGGAAAGTGTGTGCCCTCATGCCTGAAGGGATGCAAAAGTCATTCTGCTACCGAAGAATAGCATCCTTTACTGGCTTAAACAGCCTACCAATTAACCTGTTACCAAACCTTAGTAAACTTTTGGGGAAAAAAATGATGTTTGACAAGATACAATGCTATTTCACAATTAACAGATTTTCAGCACGTTTATAGGGAAGGGCATTCAACATTGACACAAATTACTGATGATTGACTGAGAGAAATTGATAAGGCAAAGATTGTGGGAGCTGTTTTGTTAGACTTCTGTGCAGCTTTTGACATTATTGATCATAATCTGCTGCTGGAAAAACGTGTGTGTAATGGCTTTACATCCACTGCTATATTGTGGATCGACAGAACATAGACTGTGTTCTTTAATGGAAGCCTCTCCAAACATAATCCAGGTAGAGTCAGGCATTCCCCAGGGAAGCTGTCTAGGCCCCTTACTTTTTAAAATCTTTACTAATGACCTGCCATTCAAATCAAATCAAATCAAATGTATTTATATAGCCCTTCGTACATCAGCTGATATCTCAAAGTGCTGTACAGAAACCCAGCCTAAAACCCCAAACAGCAAGCAATGAAGGTGTAGAAGCACGGTGGCTAGGAAAAACTCCCTAGAAAGGCTATGAGGGGTGGCCAGTCCTCTTCTGGCTGTGCCGGGTGGAGATTATAACAGAACATGGCCAAGATGTTCAAATGTTCATAAATGACTAGCATGGTCAAATAATAATAATCACAGTAGTTGTTGAGGGAGCAGCAAGTCAGTACCTCAGGAGTAAATGTCAGTTGGCTTTTCATAGCCGATCATTAAGAGTATCTCTAGAGAGTTGAAAACAGTAGGTCTGGGACAGGTAGCATGTCCGGTGAACAGGTCAGGGTTCCATAGCCGCAGGCAGAATAGTTGAAACTGGAGCAGCAGCTCGGCCAGGTGGACTGGGGACAGCAAGGGGTCATCATGCCAGGTCGTCCTGAGGCATAGTCCTAGGGCTCAGGTCCTCCGAGAGAGAGAGAAAGAAAGAGAGAATTAGAGAGAGCATACTTAAATTCACACAGGACACCGGATAAGACAGGAGAAGTACTCCAGATATAACAAACTGACCCTAGCCCCCCAACACATAAACTATACTGGAGGCTGAGACAGGAGGGGTCAGGAGACACTGTGGCCCCATCCGATGATAACCCCCGGACAGGGCCAAAAAGGAAGGATATAACCCCACCCACTTTGGGGGGGGGGGGGGGGGGGCAACCCAGACAGGAAGATCACGTCAGTGACTCAACCCACTCAAGTGACGCACCCCTCCTAGGGACGGCATGAAAGAGCACCAGTAAGCCAGTGACTCAGCCCCTGTAATAGGGTTAGAGGCAGAGAATCCCAGTGGATAGAGGGGAACCGGCCAGGCAGAGACAGCAAGGGCGGTTCGTTGCTCCAGAGCCTTTCCGTTCACCTTCACACTCCTGGGCCAGACTACACTCAATCATATGACCCACTGAAGAGATAAGTCTTCAGTAAAGACTTAAAGGTTGAGACCGAGTCTGCGTCTCTCACATGGGTAGGCAGACCATTCCATAAAAATGGAGATCTAAAGGAGCCTCCAGCTGTTTGCTTAGAAATTCTAGGGACAATTAGGAGGCCTGCGTCTTGTGACCGTAGCGTACGTGTAGGTATGTACGGCAGGACCAACTCGGAAAGATAGGTAGGAGCAAGCCCATGTAACTCTTTGTAGGTTAACAGTAAAACCTTGAAATCAGCCCTTGCCTTAACAGGAAGCCAGTGTAGGGAGGCTAGCACTGGAGTAATATGATCTTTTTTTTTGGTTCTAATCAGGATTCTAGCAGCCGTATTTAGCACTAACTGATGTTTATTTACTGCTTTATCCGGGTAGCCGGAAAGTAGAGCATTGCAGTAGTCTAACCTAGAAGTCTAACCTAGAACAAAAGCATGGATTAATTTTTCTGCATAATTTTCGGACAGAAAATGTCTGATTTTTGCAATGTTACGTAGATGGAAAAAAGCTGTCCTTGAAACAGTCTTGATATGTTCGTCAAAAGAGAGATCAGGGTCCAGAGTAACGCCGAGGTCCTTCACAGTTTTATTTGAGACGACTTTACAACCATCAAGATTAATTGTCAGATTCAACAGAAGATCTCTTTGTTTCTTGGGACCTAGAACAAGCATCTCTGTTTTGTCCGAGTTTAAAAGTAGAACGTTTTCAGCCATCCACTTCCTTATGTCTGAAACACAGGCTTCTAGCGAGGGAAATTTTGGGGCTTCACCATGTTTCATTGAAATGTACAGCTGTGTGTCATCCGCATAGCAGTGAAAGTTAACATTATGTTTTCGAATGACATCCCCAAGAGGTAAAATATATAGTGAAAACAATAGTGGTCCTAAAACGGAACCTTGAGGAACACCGAAATGTACAGTTGATTTGTCAGAGGACAAAACATTCACAGAGACAAACTGATATCTTTCCGAAAGATAAGATCTAAACCAGGCCAGAACTTGTCCTTGTAGACCAATTTGGGTTTCCAATCTCTCCAAAAGAATGTGGTGATCGATGGTATCAAAGGCAGCACTAAGGTCTAGTAGCACGCGGACAGATGCAGAGCCTCGGTCTGACGCCATTAAAAGGTAATTTACCACCTTCACAAGTGCAGTCTCATTGCTATGATGGGGTCTAAAACCAGACTGAAGCATTTCGTATACATTGTTTGTCTTCAGGAAGGCAGTGAGTTGCTGCGCAACAGCTTTTTGTAACATTTTTGAGAGGAATGGAAGATTCGATATAGGCCGATAGTTTTTTATATTTTCTGGGTCAAAGTTTGGCTTTTTCAAGAGAGGCTTTATTACTGCCACTTTTAGTGAGTTTGGTACACATCCGGTGGATAGAGAGCCGTTTATTATGTTCAACATAGGAGGGCCAAGCACATGAAGCAGCTCTTTAAGTAGTTTAGTTGGAATAGGATCCAGTATGCAGCTTGAAGGTTTAGACCTTTTCTATTCTCTTTTGTTCGTCCTCCCGGTTTTGACCCTTGCCTGTTTTTTCGACTCTGTACCTGCCTGCCTGACCGTTCCGCCTGCCTGCCACACTGTACCTCCTGGACTCTGAACTGGTTTTGACCTTTTGCCTGTCCACGACCATTCTCTTGCCTACCCCTTTTGGATTATTAATAAATATCAAAGACTCAACCATCTGCCTCCCGTGTCTGCATCTGGGTCTTATAGTACGGACCTTATAGTACGAACTGGCCATGACAGACCGGGCAGACTTGGACTAGCTCCGCCACACTGTCTCCCTGCAGGGAGCCACCATTGGGAGGCATGAGGAGCAACTGCTTGACCTTTTGGAAGGGCTTCGTTCCCTGACGGAACGCCATGACCAAGGGCTCAAGGCTATCATAGAGCTATCAGTGAGTTAGCTCATAGGCAGCCTTCCACCTCTTAGACCTCCCAACCATTCAGTAACCTGTCTACTATCAGTGGTGGGTTTGTACAGCCTACCCCGGCTCCCCGAGAATCCCGCTTCCTGAGCGATATTCTGGGGATCCTGGAACCTGCCAGAGTTTTCTTTCTCAATGCGCCCTTATTTTTGAGGTGCAGCCATCTTCATTCTCTTCTGACCGGTCGAAGATAGCATATATTATTATTACGCTAATGTCGGGAAGGGTGCTCCCCTGGGCTATGGCAGTTTGGGAGCAACAATCCTCCATTTGTCGCCATCTGGAAGATTTCATGGCAGAGGTTAGGAAGGTGTTCGATTCTTTGGTATCCGGGAGAGAGGCGGCCCGAAAACTACTTGAGTTACGTCAAGACTCCCGTAGTGTGGCAGACTACACAGTAGATTTTCACACGTTGTCCGCCGAGAGTGCCTGGAATCCGGAGTCCCTATTCCATACCTTCCTTCACGGACTTTCAGAGGAAATAAAAGACGAGCTAGCAGCTCGGGAGTTACCACTAGGCCTCGATTCCCTTATCATCCTTACTCTTAGGATTGATGGGCATCTACGGGAATGCAGGAGTGAGAGGAGGTCTGGTCTTGGGCACACTCGTTCATCCGCTGCTCCTCGTTCATCTCCAAAGAAATCCGGAAGTCCCCGAAGGCTGTATTTCCGAGAAGACCTGAAGCCACCCGAGGTCCCTCGAGAATCATTGGCGACGGGTGAGTCAGATACACCAGAACCTATGCAACTGGGCAGAGCTAGATTTTCGCCTAGACACCGTCCAGCACGGTGTCCAGTCCCGATCCAAGGCCGGAGCCTTCCTCTGCGCCGGTGCCCAGTCCAGGCACGGCATTCTACCCGGCTCAATGGCCGGACCCGTGGTCTGGGCGGGGGCAAAGTCCTGCACCAGAGTCGCCACCGATGCTGGATCCGCGGGATGAGCGGGTTCTTCGTCCCGCACCAGAGCCGCCACCGATGCTGGCGGATCCGCGAGCGGAGTGGGTACTTCGCCCCGCACCGGAGCCGCCACCGACGCTAGATGCCCACCCGGACCCTCCCCTATAGAGTCAGGTTTGGCGGCCAGAGTCCGCACCTTTGGGGGGGGGGGGGGGTACTGTCACGCCCTGACCATAGAGAGCCTTTTTATTCTCTATTTTGGTTAGGTCGGGGTGTGACTAGGGTGGGTAATCTAGGTTGTTTTATTTCTATCTTGGTCTGGTATGGTCATTCCCAATCAGAGGCAGCTGTTTAGCGTTGTCTCTGATTGGGGATCATATTTAGGCAGCCCTTTCCCCACTGTTTTTTTGTGGGATCTTGTTTATGTGTAGTTGCCTGTGAGCACTCCATAGCTTCACGTGTTGTTTGCTCTTTATTGTTTTTTTGTGCGTTTCACGAATTAAAAGATGTGGAACCCATATCACGCTGCGCTTTGGTCTGAATGTTATTACGACGATGGTGACATAAACTCAGTTTTTCACAATTCCTGACATTAATTCCTAGTAAAAATTCTCTGTCTTAGGTCGGTTATGATGACCACTTTATTTTAAGAATGTGAAATGTCAGAATTATGGTAGAAAGAATGATTTATTTCAGCTTTTATTTCTTTCATCACATTCCCAGTGGGTTAGTATTAATTCTTAGTGGGTTAGTATTAATTAGTATTTGGTAGCATTGCCTTTCAATTATTTAACTTGGGTCAAACGTTTTGGGTAGCCTTCCAAAAGCTTCCCACAATAAGTTGGGTGAATTTCGGCCCATTCCTCCTGACAGAGCTGGTGTAACCGATTCAGGTTTGTAGGCATCCTTGCTCGCACACGGTTTTTCAAATCTGCCCACACATTTTCTATAGGATTGAGTTCAGGGCTTTGTGATGGCCACTCCAATACCTTGACTTTGTTGTCCTTAAGCCATTTTGCCACAACTTTGGAAGTATGCTTGGGGTCATTGTCCATTTGACAGACCCATTTGTGACCAAGCTTTAACTTCCTGAGTGATGTCTTGAGATGTTGCTTCAGTATTTCCACATAATTTTCATTTTCCTCCCTGATGATGCCATCTATTTTGTGAAGTGTACCAGTCCCTCCTGCAACAAAGCACCCCCACAACATGATGCTGCCACCCACGTGCTTCATGGTTGGGATGGTGTTCTTCGGCTTGCAAGCGTCCCCCTTTTTCCTCAAACATAACTATGGTCATTATGGCCAAACAGTTCTATTTTTTGTTTCATCAGACCAGAGGACATTTCTCCAAAAAGTACGATCCTTGTCCCCATGTGCAGTTGCAAACCGTAGTCTGGCTTTTTTATGGCGGTTTTGGAGCAGTGGCTTCTTCCTTGCTGAGCGGCCTTTCAGGTTATGTCGATATAAGACTCGTTTTACTGTGGATATAGATACTTTTGTACCTGTTTCCTTCCGCATCTTCACAAGGTCCTTTGCTGTTGTTCTGGGATTGATTTGCACTTTTCGCACCAAAGTACGTTCATCTCTAGGAGACAGAACACGTCTCCTTCCTGAGCTGTATGACAGCCGTTTGGTCCCATGGTACCATGTTCTATTGTTTGTACAGATGAACGTGGTACCTTCAGGCATTTGGAAATTGCTCCCAAGGATGAACTTGTGGAGGTCTACAATTTTATTTCTGGGGTCTTGGCTGATTTCTTTTGATTTTCCCATGATGTCAAGCAAAGAGGAACTGCATTTGAGGGTAGGCCTTGAAATGCATCCAGAGGTACACCTCCAATTGACTCAAATGATGTCAATTAGCCTATCAGAAGCTTCTAAAGCCAAGACATAATTTCCTTGAATTTTCCAAGATGTTTAAAGGCACAGTCAACTTAGTGTATGTAAACTTCTGACCCACTGCAATTGTGATACAGTGAATTATAAGTGAAATAATCTGTTTGTAAACAATTGTTGGAAAAATTACTTGTGTCATCCACAAAGTAGATGTCCTAACCGACTTGCCAAACTATAGTTTGTTAACAAGAAATGTGTGGAGTGGTTGAAAAACGAGTTTTAATGACTCCAACCTACAGTGGGGAGAACAAGTATTTGATACACTGCCGATTTTGCAGCTTTTCCTATTTTTATCATAGGTACACTTCAACTGTGAGAGACGGAATCTAAAACAAAAATCCAGAAAATCACATTGTATGATTTTTAAGTAATTAATTTGCATTTTATTGCATGACATAAGTATTTGATACATCAGAAAAGCATAAGTTAATATTTTGTACAGAAACCTTTGTTTGCAATTACAGAGATCATACGTTTCCTGTAGTTCTTGACCAGGTTTGCACACACTGCAGCAGGGATTTTGGCCCACTCCTCCATACAGACCTTCTCCAGATCCTTCAGGTTTCTGGGCTGTCACTGGGCAATACCGACTTTCAGCTCCCTCCAAAGATTTTCTAACTTCCGACCCCAACTGTATGTATAAATGTGCACACATGCACGCGCACACTCAACCCACACAAAGAGACACACTCCATCGGCCATCCAATTCTTGGGCCGACTCTCTTCTCTGTATACATCAATGATGGCTCTCTTGCTGCTGGTGAGTCTCTGATCCACCTCTACGCAGACGACACCATTCTGTATACTTCTGGCCCTTCTTTGGACATCCTCTTGAAGCTAGGGGGCAGAATGTTTATGTTTGGAAAAATAACGTTCCCAATGTAAACGCAGATGCTAGAATATGCATATAATTGACAGAGTAGGATAGAAAACACTCTAAAGTTTCCAAAACTGTCAAAATATTGTCTGTGAGTATAACAGAACTGATTTTGCAGGCGAAAACGAGGAAACGAAACTGAGGAAATCCAACCCGGAAGTGACTCTTATTTAGAAAAATCACTGTTCCATTGCCTGCCTTTTGTCCATTTAAAGGGATATCAACCAGATTCCTTTCCCAATGGCTTCCTCAGGGTGTGAACAGTCTTTAGACATAGTTTCAAGCTTTTATTCTGAAAAATTTGCGAGATTTATCAAAACGCGTCAGTGGATAGACGGATGTATTTACATTAGTTCATACGCTGATAGCTAGACATTTTCTTTCTCTCCAGTATTGAATAGTTTACTGTCCGGTTGAAATATTATCGGTTACTTATGTTAAAAACAACCTGAGGATTGATTATTAAAAACGTTTGACATGTTTCTACGAACTTTACGGATACTATTTGGAATTTTCGTCAAGCCTTGATGACCTGCCTAAGGCTGTGGAATACTGAACATAACGCGCCAAACAAATGGAGGTTTTTTGATTTAAAAATAATCTTTATCGAACAAAAGGAACACTTATTGTGTAACTGGGAGTCTCGTGAGTGCAAACATCTGAAGATCATCAAAGGTAAGCGATTAATTTTATTGCTTTTCTAGCTTTCGTGACCAATCTACATTGCTGCTAGGTGTTCTTAATGTTTTGTCTAGTGATCGATAAACTCACACAAACACTTGGATTGCTTTCGCTGTTAAGCATATTTTCGAAATCTGACAGGATAGGTGGATTAACAACAAGCTAAGCTGTGTTTTGGTATATTTCACTTGTGATTTCATGAAAATAAATATTTTTAGTAATTATTTTTGAATTTGGCGCTCTGCAATTTAGCGGTTGTTTACGAAAATGATCCCGTTAACCTGTCTAGGATGAGGGTGCCGCTAGCGGCACACCCCCCCCACATTCCACTGAAAAGGCAGAGCGCGAAATTCAAAAAAAATATTTTTTTTAAATATTTAACTTTCACACATTAAAGTCCAATACAGCTAATGAAAGACCCAGATCTTGTGAATCCAGCCAACATGTCCGATTTTTAAAATGTTTTACAGGGAAGACACAATATGTAAAGATGTAAATCTATTACCTAAAAACACATTAGCATAATCCACCATCTTTTATTTGTCCACCAGCACCAGTAGCTATCACCAATTCGGCTAAACTAAGATATTTATAGCCCCTAACCAAGAAAAAAACTCATCAGATGACAGTCTGATAACATATTTATGGTATGGGATAGGTTTTGTTAGAAAAATGTGCATATTTCAGGTAGCTGGCATAGTTTACAATTGCACCCACCGTCACAAATGGACTAGAATAATTACAATGAGCAACGTGTTTACCTAACTACTAATCATCAAACATTTCGTAAAAATACACAGCATACACTAATCGAAAGACACAGATCCTGTGAATACAGACAATATTTCAGATTTTCTAAGTGTCTTACAGCGAAAACACAATAAATTGTTATATTAGCATAGCACATGTGCAAACATTACCCCAGCATTGATTCTAGCCAAAGAGAGCGATAACGTAAACATCGCCAAAATATATTATTTTTTTCACTAACCTTCTCAGAATTCTTCAGATGACACCCCTGTAACATCACATTACAACATACATATACAGTTTGTTCGAAAATGTGCATATTTAGCCACCAAAATCATGGTTAGACAATGAGAGATGTAGCCCAGCTGGTGAGAAAATGTCCGTGCGCCATATTAGACAGTGATCTACTCGTATACATAAATACTCATAAACGTGACTAAAAAATATAGGGTGGACAGCGATTGATAGACAATTTAATTCTTAATACAATCGCGGAATTACATTTTTTTAATTATCCTTACTTTTCAATACAGTTTGCGCCAAGCGAAGCTACGTCAAAAAACATGGCGTCCTAAGCCACTAACATTTTTCGACAGAAACACGATTTATCATAATAAAAATGTCCTACTTTGAGCTGTTCTTCCATCAGTATCTTGGGCAAAGGATCCTTTCTTGGGTCTAATCGTCTTTTGGTGGAAAGCTGTCCTCTTGCCATGTGGAAATGCCAACTGCGTTCGGGATGAACTGGAAGCGTGCCCAGAGATTCACAGCGTCTCAGAAATAAATGTCCCAAAATCGCACTAAACGGATATAAATTGCTATAAAACGCTTTAAATTAACTACCTTATGATGTTTTTAACTCCTATAACGAGTCTTAACATGACCGGAGAAAGATTACTCCCAACACTAATGCTTGGAACAGGTGCGGGTCGGTGTCCTTCACGCGCATGACGCAGCTGCAAAAGAGTTACTAGCTACAGGGTTTTTTAATTTATAGTGCCTGTGATTGCGCAATCGACCCCATTCAAATCATCATCACGTAAAGGCATCCAGGGGAAGACGTAAGCAGTGTCCGTATACTCATAGGAATAACATTGGCTTTAAAACTGACTCCAGAACAGTGGCCAAAATTTCTGAAATCTGACTCCATGTCAGGGAAATTGCTGTAGAATGGGCTCTGTTCCACTTAGAGACAAAATTTCAACTCCTATAGAAACTATAGACTGTTTTCTATCCAATAATAATAATAATATGCATATTGTACGATCAAGAATTTTGTAGGAAGCCGTTTCAAAAATTACACGATTACCATAAATAGTGACAACAGAGCCCCCAGCTTTAACAGGTTAAAGGGATCCGTGCGCCAAGAGGATCACCTTAACAACTCTCCAGACGAGCTTCAATGCCATACAACTCTCCTTCCATGGCCTCCAACTGCTCTTAAATACAAGTAAAACTAAATGCATGCTCTTCAACCAATTGCTGCCTGCACCTGCCCGCCCGACTAGCATCACTACTCTGGACGGTTCTGACTTAGAATATGTGGACAACTACAAATACCTAAGTGTCTGGTTAGACTGTAAACTCTCCTTCCAGAATCACATCAAACATCTCCAATCCAAAGTTAAATCTAGAATTGGCTTCCTATTTCGCAACAAAGCATCCTTCACTCATGCTGCCAAACATACCCTCGTAAAACTGACCATCTTACCGATCCTCGACTTCGGCGATCATTTACAAACTATCCTCCAATACCATATTCAATAAATTGGATGCAGTCTATCACAGTGCCATCCGTTTTGTCACCAAAGCCCCATATACTACCCACCACTGTCACCTGTACGCTCTTGTTGGCTGGCCCTCGCTTCATACTCGTCGCCAAACCCACTGGCTTCAGGTCATCTACAAGACCCTGCTAGGTAAAGTCCCCCCTTATCTCAGCTCGCTGGTCACCATAGCAACACCTACCTGTAGCACGCGCTCCAGCAGGTATATTTCTCTGGTCACCCCCAAAGCCAATTCTTCCTTTGGCCGCCTCTCCTTCCAGTTCTCTGCTGCCAATGACTGGAATGAACTACAAAAATCTCTGTAAATGGAAACACTTATCTCCCTCACTAGCTTTAAGCACCAGCTGTCAGAGCAGTTCACAGATTACTGCACCTGTACATAGCCCATCTATAATTTAGCCCAAACAACTACCTCTTTCCCTACTGTATTTATTTATTTATTTATTTATTTTGCTCCTTTGCACCCCATTATTTCTATCTCTACTTTGCACATTCTTCCACTGCAAATCTACCATTCCAGTGTTTAACTTGCTGTATTGTATTTACTTCGCCACCATGGCCTTTTTTTGTGATTACCTCCCTTATCTCACCTTATTTGCTCACATTGTATATAGACTTATTTTTCTACTGTATTATTGACTGTATGTTTGTTTTACTCCATGTGTAACTCTGTGTTGTTGTATGTGTCAAACTGCTTTGCTTTATCTTGGCCAGGTCGCAATTGTAAATGAGAACTTGTTCTCAACTTGCCTACCTGGTTAAATAAAGGTGAAATAAATAAATACATAAATAAAAATCCTTATCAATGGGAATGAAACCACACAACTGATTGATCATCTGGTGAATTTCAAATGGATATCTTATGTTAGGTTGTATCTGACAAATTGGAGGTAAATGAACACCATACTTTGAATAATGACTTTAAGACATAATTGTATGCTTTCATTGATGTTCTTGTTATTGTATTTTGACAATATCACAGTGCTGAATAGCCATCTCTTTGAAAGGTGAACCCTCAGGTACAGATCATTATTATGATATCAGTCAGTCTCCTTGTCAGCTTGGAGTGTTGGCTCAAAGTACAGGTTAAGTGTTAAGACTCTGACAGAGCCTCTGAAGGATGTGTGTGTGTGGCATACTCTGTGGGATGTTGTAAAGAAAGCTGACGTGTGTGTGATGTGTGTGCATGCATACATGTTCATGTATCAAACCCAATGTTATTTGTCACAAGCCCCGAATACAACAGGTGTAGGTAGACCTTACAGTGAAATGCTTCCTTAAAAGCCCTTAACACTTATTTTTCTTAAAACTGCATTGTTGGTTAAGTTTAAAATAGATAAGTTAAAATAATTAAAGAGCAGCAGTTAAATAACAGTAGCGCGGCTATATACAGGGGGTACCGGTACAGAGTCAATTTGAGGGGGCACAGGTTAGTTGAGGTAATTGAGGTAATATGTGCATATAGGTAGAGTTAAAGTGACTATGCATAGATAATAAACAGAGAGTAGCCAGATCGTAAAGGGGGGGCAATGCAAATCGTCTGGGTAGCCATTTGATTAGCTGTTCAGGAATCTTATGGCTTGGGGGTAGAAGCTGTTAAGAAACCTTTTGGACCTAGACTTGGCGCTCCGTTACTGCTTGCCGTGCGGTAGCAGAGAGAACAGTCTATGACTAGGGTGGCTGAAGTCTTTGACAATTTTTAGGGCCTTCCTCTGACACCGCCTGGTATAGAGGTTCTGGATGGCAGGAAGCGTGGCCCCAGTGATGTGCTGGGCCGTATGCACTACCCTCTGTAGTGCCATGCGGTCGGAGGCTGAGCAGTTGCCATACCAGGCAGTGATGCAACCAGTCAGGATGCTCTCGATGGTGCAGCTGTATAACTTTTTTGAGTATCTGAGGACCCATGCCAAATCTTTTCAGTCTCCTGAGGGGGAATAAGCTTTGACGTGTCCTCTTCACGACTATCTTGGTGTGTTTGGACCATGATCATTTGTTGGTGATATGGACACTACAGCCCGTAGATGAGAATAGGGGCGTGCTCGGTCCTCATTTTCCTGTAGTCCACAATCATCTCCTCTGTCGTGATCACGTTGAGGGAGAGGATGTTATCCTGGCTCCACACAACCAGGTCTTTGACCTCATCCCTATAGGCTCTCTCATCGTTGTCGGTGATCAGGCCTACCACTGCTGTGTTGTCGGCAAACTTAATGAGGATGTTGGAGTCGTGCCTCATGAGTTAACAGGGAGTTCAGGAGGGAACTGAGCACATACCCCTATAGGGCCCCCATGTTGAGGATCAGCGTGGCAGATATGTTGTTACCTACCCTTACCACCTGGGGGCGGCCCATCAGGAAGTCCAGGATCAAGTTGCAGAGGGAGGTGTTTAGTCCCAGAGTTCTTAGCTTAGTGATGAGCTTTGAGGGCACTATGGTGGTGAACGCTGAGCTGTAGTCAATGAATAGCTTTCTCACATAGGTGTTCCTTTTGTCCAGGTGGGAAAGGGCAGTGTGGAGTGCAATAGAGATTGCATCATCTGTGGATCTGTTGGGGCGGTATGCAAATTGGAGTGGGTCTAGGCTTTCTGGGATAATGGTGTTGATGTGAGCAATGATCAGCCTTTCAAAGCACTTCATGGCTACAGACATGAGTGCTACGGGTCGGTAGTTATTTAGGCAGGTTACCTTAGTGTTCTTGGGCACAGGGACTATGGTGGTCTGCTTGAAACATGTTGGTATTACAGACTCAGTCAGGGAGAGATTGAAAATGTCAGTGAAGACACTTGCCAGTTGGTCAGCCCATGCTCAGAGAACACATCCTAGTAATTTATCTGGCCCTGCGGCCTTGTGAATTCTCCCATGTTCAAAGGTCGTACTCTTATCCGCTACGGAGAGCGTGATCTAACAGACGTCCGGAACAGCTGATGCTCTCATGCATGCTTCAGTGTTGCTTGCCTCTAAGCAAGCATAGAAGTAATTTAGTTCGCCTAGTAGTCTCGTGTCACTGGGCAGCTCGCGGCTGTGCTTCCCTTTGTAGTCTGCAATAGTTTGCAAGCCCTGCCACATCCGACAAGTTTCGGAGCCGGTGTAGTACGATTCAATCTTAGTCCTGCATTGACGCTGTTTGATGGTTCATCGGAGGGCATAGCAGGATTTCTTATACGCTTCCAGGTTAGAGTCCCTCTCCTTGAAAGCAGTAGCTCTACCCTTTAGCTCAGTGCGGATGTTGTCTGTAATCCATGGCTTCTGGTTGTGGTATGTATGTACAATCACTGTGGGACAACGTCATCGATGCACTTATTGATGAAGCCAGTGACTGATGTGGTGTAAACCTCAATGCCATCAGAACAATCCCGGAACATATTCCAGTCTGTGCTAGCAAAACAGTCCTGTAGCTTAGTATCTGCGTCATCTGACCACTTCTTTATTGACCGAGTCACTGGTGCTTCCTGCTTTAGTTTTTGCTTGTAAGCAGGAATCAGGAGGATAGAATTATGGTCAGATTTGCCAAATGGAAGGCGAGGGAGAGCTTTGTACACGTCTTTGTGTGTGGAGTAAATGTGGTCTAGAGTTTTTTTCCTCTGGTTGGACATTTAACATGCTGGTAGAAATTAGGTAAAACGGATATAAGTTTCCTTGCATTAAAGTCCCCGGCGACTAGGAGCACCGCCTCTCGATGAGTGTTTTCCTGTTTGCTTATGGCCATATACTCATTGAGTGCAGTCTTAGTGGCAGCATAGGTTTAGGGTGGTAAATAGACAGCTACGAAGAATATAGATGAGAACTCTCTTGGTAAATATTGTGGTCTAAAGCTTATCATGAGATTCTCTACCTCAGGCGAGCAAAACCTTGAGACTTCCTTACTATAAGATTTCGTGCACCAGCTGTTATTTACAAATAGACACAGACCGCCACCCCTTGTCTTACTGGAGACAGCTGTTCTATCTTGCCGATGCACAGAAAACCCAGCCAGCTCTATGCTATCCATGTCGTCGTTCAGCCATGACTCGGTGAAACATAAGATATTACAGTTTTTAATGTAGGATATTCGTGATTGTAGCTAGTCTATTTTGTTATCCAATGATTGTACGTTGGCTAATAGGACTGATGGTAGATGCAGATTACCCACTCGTCGTCGGATCCTTACAAGGCACCCCAACCTACGTCCCCAATATCTCCGTCTCTTTCTCATGCGAATCACTAGGATTTAGGCCTTGTCGGGTGTCTGAGGTAAATCCTTTGCGCCTGACTCGTTAAAGAACAAATCTTTGTCCAGTACGAGGTAAGTAATCTCTGTCCTGATATCTAGAAGCTCTTTACGGTCAAAAGAGACGGTGGCAGAAATATTATGTAGAAAATAAGTTACAAATAACATGAAAAAACACACACATTAGCACAATTGGTTAAGAGACCGTAAAACGGCAGCCATCTCCTCTGGCGCCATTATACTGCATGTAAATGTGTGTAGTTTATAGCCTGAGGCTGGGATTAAAGAGTATAAGTATAACATCTTTCAACTCAACTAGCACCACCACCCCCAATGTAGCCAGGCTAATAACAGCGAGATCTGGCCCCTCCTACAGTAGTCCCAACCCCATCTCATTTTGGGATTAACTCTACCTCAGTTCACCATGGGGTTGCCTGGGCCTGTGGAGACCATAGTGGAGATATAGGTGGATGACCCTAAGGGTGTGTGAGCAAATAAAGTCAGTCTTAAAACTGAGGAGTAGGAGGTCAGAACAAAGAGTGTAATAAAGATCTTAGACAATATAGGAGGAGTGGGCTAGGACCTCCTCACTGCTCAAAAGTTCATCTGATGGAATTGTGTCAGATCTTCAGAGATACACTGCTCCTCTACAGGATTCTTCTGATGGATATTTTGTCATCTGGAACAACGTTGTTTCAGTGTAATGTGGGTGTTTTCTCATGAATTTGCATGGATCCATTCTCTTCCCAAATTACTGGACTATGTTTTGTGTGAGGGGAAAGTCCGATGTTTGAATGAAAAAAGACCGAAACATTTTCCTAACTCTACAGCACATATCACTTTGGCGTCATGTCTCTGCTGCAGTTACAACTAGTGCAATATTAATGAGACCGTGGAAAGGGATCTCTCTCGGTCTCTCTCTCTTTCTCGCTCTCTCTCTCTCTTTCTCGCTCTCTATCTCTCTCCCTGTGTGTGTGTGTGTGTGTGTGTGTGTGTGTGTGTGTGTGTGTGTGTGTGTGTGTGTGTGTGTGTGTGTGTGTGTGTGTGTGTGTGTGTGTGTGTGTGTGTGTGTGTGTGTGTGTGTGTGTGTGTACAAATATCACATAAAAAGTGTTGGTATGACTGTGACTTGATAGCAAAGTTTCTTGTCCATGTTTAGGAGGTAAATGGTGGCGATTTTCAACTTGCTGAAGTGTAAACACAATTTGTTGAAGAGAAAGTATATCTGCCCCTCACATCTTCATAATCTGTCAAACAATCATGATTCATAACAAATATAAAGCAATACATCTCCATCTATTTCGGTATCATAGATCTCCATTGACTTCAAGGAATAACTGAAGCCCAAACTCATTTTATTCCTCTTTTCTCTCTCACTGAGTCTGCTATAGGACGTGCCTAAAAGAATTCTGGCAACAAAGTGGGTTTTTGTTTCCCGTTTGGTGTTGTTTTAAGAGGAGACACCGGGCTGGAAAGTTAAAGCCTGTCTCATTCAGGTCCCTCAAAGGACCTCCTTCATTTGGTCATATAGCCGGTGAAAAATGCCACTTAAATGCCACCGTGACAAAAGCGTGAGAAGAAAGAGAGGGCGGCTGGCAGGCCACTGGGCTGCCATTGGGGAGCCATAGACATCATGGTGTCTGGGACAGGGGGCTTCGTTTGGGAGAGACTGCAGGGCTTAAAGTCAAAGATTACTTTGAAATCGGTACTCCCCCTCCTCTCTGTCCTCCCTCATTCCCTCCCTCCATTCCTCTCTCCACCAGCCACCACTCCCTCCCTTGGAAAATAAAACCTGCCGCCAGAGAGCAGGGGATGAGCCAGGAGAAGATCCTCTTTGATGACAGAGAAGGATCCTTTTGTTTCACTAATCCTCTTCGCCCCTCTCCCCCCTCCTTACACCCCTCCCTTTGCCAAATGTTAAGCCCAACTGGACGTCAAAGGGGCCGCATGCTCAGGCAGGGACTCAATGGTTACATTCTTCATCCTACTACATCACTCAGAACAATGGGATAATCCGAGTGTTCTTTTTTATAAGGTAAAAAAATACATGAAAAAATGTAAGGTGAACAGACAAAAGTTGTATTTGGGACTTCAGTTGTTTATCTTCATAATTTTGAACTGCTCTCATCTGGAGCTGGCAGTCTGATAGAATTTAACCAGCATTTAAGTTAATAGGAGCTTGGTCTTTGCACTCTTGCTATGGAAACCATACGATCATCTATTTAACACTGCCATAGCAACCACTATGAGAAACATCTGCCCCAATATCTTGTAATGTCATCTAATTCTGTTTATTCATACAATTCCCCATTGACACTTCACCATTCATCATATACTTTGAAGGGAATTAGAGAAATGACAAAACACATTATCCATTGCCATCATCATGAAGCGATCACATGACATGGGTCAATATTGGTGTTGCTCAGGGTGACTCCCAAGGGAGAGTCCGTCAGCTAGTCTAAGCCTGTCAGGGAGAAGAGGTCGTCACCTATGGTTAGGTCTCAGGATACTATGCATTTCCCTCTCTTCCTCTGTCTGCCTTTAGGGTCACCACTAAGTGAGGACCCAGGCACGAGGGCAAGCAGCTCAAGTGTGTGTCGGTGTCATTATCAGATGGGACACACATATTTACAAAGGAGATGAAAGTGCTTCCTCGGTTTATAACATCTGCCCTCTGATGGTTGCTGTCTCATCTTGATGACCTCAGATGTCTAGATGAGAAAGGAAGAGCCTGGGGACAGCTATTATTTCCTCTCCTTGTACACACAGATGCTGTGTGTGTGTGTGTGTGTGTGTGTGTGTGTGTGTGTGTGTGTGTGTGTGTGTGTGTGTGTGTGTGTGTGTGTGTGTGTGTGTGTGTGTGTGTGTGTGTGTGTGTGCGCACGTGCGCGTGCGCGTGCGTGTGCGTGTGCGAGTGTGAGTGTGTGTGTCCATTGTTTACATGTGTATGATGAGGAACCTAACACCACTGGGCACATGGTCAATACATATGAAGTGAGAGGATGATTGTCACTTCTTCAACTAATATGCCAATACCCTGGAGATGTTTGGTTGTGTTGAGTGGATATCACTAGTCCAGGGTCATGGGGTCAAGAGGGGCTAACCTGGCCATTTCACTTTCATGTCATTTTTAAGGTGAGTACATGCTCCCCCCCCACCCCACCCCCCAACCCTCTCTCTCGCTCTCTCTCACCCTTCCTTCTTGCATCCCTCTTCCGCCATCTTCTGTTCCCTCCTTCCCCTTTCCGTTTCCTCTCTCCCAGCATAATTATTTTTTATGAAGCTCTCCTTTTTTGGAGGAGCCACACTGCAGGAGTGAAAGCCCAGCTTTCCTAGGGGAAATGAGGGGAGGAGAGGGGAGAATAGGGAGAGGATGGAAGGGAGAGGAGCAGGTGAGGAGCCTCTGACCATCGAAAACCACATGGAAACCACATGTTTGACTCCGTTCCAAAATTCCATTCCAGACTTTACAATGAGCCCTTCATCCTACAGTTCGTCCCACCAGCCTCCTCTGCCCGACACCCCTGGTGTCTGTCTCCCTCTTTCGCTTTCTGTTGGCCACTCAACAGCGTCTCCCCATTGTATGACCATCAGCTATACAGCTGTAACAAGGAGGGAGCATGCCACCTAGAGGTTTGAGAGATTCATTGCTACATTTCAAGCACTTAAGCAATAGAAATGGAAATAGAATTACATTTCCAACTATCATCTCATAAATTCTTATCTACTCTTAATGGATTGGATAAAGATACTCAAACAAAAGTTTGATGAAAGCATTATCTTTAAAAGGAAACATTTCTGGCACTAGAGCCTTTAGTTTCAGACCACAAAACTGAAACAGGAAGCAGAACTGCAGGAGGCTTGGGAGTATAGGTATTTTGGGCTTTTTTTGCTAGTTTAAATACAACTTTTACTCTATGCCTTGTCTTTCATTACATTTTGAATGCTTAGCAGGACAGGAAAATTGTCAAATTCATGCTCTTATCAAGAGAACATACCCAGTCATCCCCATTGACTCTGATCTGCCGGATTCTAAACATATGTAAATGATGTCTGAGTGTTGGAGTGTGCCCCTGGCTATCCGTAAATTAATAAAACAAGAACATGGTGCCGTCTGGCTTGATTTGAACTTTTACTTTTGATACTTAAGTATATTTTAAACCAAATACTTTTAGACTTTTACTCAAATAGTATTTTACTGGGTGACTTGAGTCATTTTCTATTAAGATATCTTTACTTTTACTCAAGTATGACAATTGGGTACTTTTTCCACCACTGATTAACAGCCTACAGTCAGAGAAATTAGATTTTTTTACTTTTTACATTTAATCTAGTTATCCATTTGTTTCTTTCAGCCCTGTAAATAGCCCTAGCCGCCTAGCCCCATAGACAAGTTATATTCCATGCACTTAAACATCCCGCACAACAGATTGTAAAAAATGAAATTAAAGAAAATTGAAGACACCAGCAAAAGATAACGTGTTTGAAATGTCTTAACCTATTGGTATGAGGTAATGCATACCATTACGACTCACTCTCCAAAACCTTTAAAACTGTGGGCCCCGCCCCGATGTCATCATAAATCGATCAGGCATGGACACTTGCATCAACTGGTTTGATTCAGTGCTGTAGAAGGCCAAAATGGCCAATGATGAGAAGATTGCATCAACCTTTAATGAGAAGGCCATTGATAATAAGACTGCCCAGCCCCAAGAAAGCCCTGCTGATAGCATAAACGAGATGGTGTTCAGAATTGTGGGGGCCGCTCTGGAGAAGAAGAAGAGGAAGAAGAGGAGGAAGAAGAAGAAGCCTCGGGAAGAAGCTCACCCTCCTGAATATTGAGACCCCTGGCGCACTGGCAAACGGCCTGCGGGTGAAGAAACCAGAGATCTATGAGCAGATAAGATACACTAGTGATGCGCGCCTTGAATCATAACCCGCAGGCGGGTTTAGGATAATGAAATATTCTGTGCATGAAGGGACAATGGGTGTTAAAGCCTTGAATAAAGAAAAAACAATACTTAGGACTAACAAAATCCATAGGACTAAATGTTTCATTCTTGTGAAATGTGTATATATATATATTATATTTGTCACGCCCTGACCATAGATTGCTTTGTATGTTTCTATGTTTTGTTTGGTCAGGGTGTGATGTGGGTGGGCATTCTATGTTGCATGTCTAGGTTGTCTATTTCTGTGTTTGGCCTAGTATGGTTCCCAATCAGAGGCAGGTGTCAGTCGTTGTCTCTGATTAGGAGCCATATTTACGTAACCTGTTTTCCTTTGTGTTTTGTGGGTGGTTATTTTCTGTGTCTGTGTTTCACCATACGGAACTGTCTCGGTCGTTTGTCAGTTTATTGTTTTTGTTCATTGTTCAAGTATTCTTATTAAAATGGATACTTACCACGCTGCGCATTGGTCCTCCGATCCTTCCTACTACTCCTCGTCAGACAAAGAGGACGAAACCCGTTACAGAACCACCCACCAACCAAGGCCCAAGCAGCGTGGTATCGGGCAGCAGCGATCTCCGGACTCATGGACATGGGAAGACATTCTAGACGGCAAGGGATCGTACACATGGGAGGAGATCCTGGCTGGTAGGGATCGCCTCCCATGGGAACAGGTGGAGGCACCCAGGAGAGCGGAGGCAGCAGGAAAAGGGAACCGGCGTTACAAGGGAACACGGCTGGCAAGGAAGCCTGAGAGGCAGCCCCAAATATTTCTTGGGTGGGCGCACACGGGGAGTTTGGCTAAGACAGGTAGGAGGATAGACCTCCACGGACCGGTCTATCCTGTGCCTCCTGCAAGGACCAGGCCTCCAGTAGATCTCTCCAGCCTGGTGAGTATTGTGCCTGTTCTAAGAACCAAGTTTCCTGTGTGTCCCTCCAGTCCGGATGCTCCAGAGCCTCCCTCCAGTTCGGATACTCCAGAGCCGCCCGTCTGTCCTGAGCCGCCCGTCTGTCCAGCGCCGCCTGAGCCGCCCTCCTGTCCTGAGCCGCCTTCTGGTCCTGAGCCGCCTGAGCCGCCCTCCGGTCCTGAGCCGCCTGAGCAGCCCGTCTGTCCTCTGTCCTGAGCCGCCTGAGCCGCCCGTCTGTCAGGAGCCGTCTGAGCCGCCCGTCTGTCAGGAGCCGCCTGAGCCGCCCGTCAGTCAGGAGCCGCCTGAGCCGCCCGTCAGTCAGGAGCCGCCTGAGCCGCCCGTCAGTCAGGAGCCGCCTGAGCCGCCCGTCAGTCAGGAGTCGCCTGAGCCGCCGTCAGTCAGGAGCCGCCTGAGCCGCCCGTCAGTCAGGAGTCGCCTGAGCCGCCCGTCAGTCAGGAGCCGCCTGAGCCGCCCGTCAGTCAGGAGCCGCCTGAGCCGCCCGTCAGTCAGGAGCCACCCGTCAGTCAGGAGCCGCCCGTCAGTCAGGAGCCGCCCTTCAGGCCGGAGCCGCCCCTCAGTCCGGAGCCGCCTTTCAGTCCGGAGCTGCCCCTCAGTCCGGAGCTGCCCCTCAGTCCAGAAGCGCTCCTCAGTCCAGTGGTGCCCTTTATTAGGGTCCCCAGTCCTAGGTCGGCGGCGAGGGTCGCAGCGCCAAAGACACCACTTAAGCGGGCTAAGACTATGGTGGAGTGGGGTCCACGTCCCGTGCCAGAGCTGCCTCGGCGGACAGATGCCCACCCAGACCCTCCCCTATAGGTTCAGGTTTTGCGGCCGGAGTCCGCACCTTTGGGGGGGGGGGGTACTGTCACGCCCTGACCATAGATTGCTTTGTATGTTTCTATGTTTTGTTTGGTCAGGGTGTGATGTGGGTGGGCATTCTATGTTGTATGTCCAGGTTGTCTATTTCTGTGTTTGGCCTAGTATGGTTCCCAATCAGAGGCAGGTGTCAATCGTTGTCTCTGATTGGGAGCCATATTTAGGTAGCCTGTTTTCCTTTGTGTTTTGTGGGTGGTTATTTTCTGTGTCTGTGTTTCACCATACGGAACTGTCTCGGTCGTTTGTCAGTTTATTGTTTTTGTTCATTGTTCAAGTATTCTTATTAAAATGGATACTTACCACACTGCGAATTGGTCCTCCGATCCTTCCTACTACTCCTTGTCAGACGAAGAGGACGAAACCCGTTACAATATTATATATATATATATATATAAACTAGATGCCCTCAATCTAAGCTAGATGCCCTCAATCTCACACAAATGATCAAGGAACCACCAGATACAACCCTAAATCCGTAACCATGGGCACCCTCATAGATATCATCCTTGACCAACTTGCCCTCTAAATATACGTCTGCTGTCTTCAACCAGGACCTCAGCAATCACTGCCTCACTGCCTGCGTATGTAATGCGTCCGCGGTCAAACGACCACTCCTCATCACTGTCAAACACTCCGTAAAACACTTCAGCGAGCAGGCCTTTCTAATCAACCTGGCCCGGGTATCCTGGAACGATATTGACCTCATCCCGACAGCAGAGGATGCCTGGTTGCTCTTCAAAAGTGCTTTCCTCTCTATCTTAAATAAGCATGCCCCATTCAAAAAATGTAGAACTAAGAACAGATATAGCCCTTGGTTCACCCCAGACGTGGCTGCCCTTGACCAGCACAAAAACATCCTGTGGCATTCTGCATTAGCATCGAATAGCCCCCGCGATATGCAACTTTTCAGGGAAGTCAGGAACCAATACATTCAGTCAGTTAGGAAATCTAAGGCTAGCTTTTTCAAACAAAGATTTGCTTCCTGTAGCACTAATTACAAAAAGTTTTGGGACACTGTAAAGTACATGGAGAATAAGAGCACCCTCTCCCAGCTGCCCACTGCACTGAGAATAGGAAACACTGTCACCATTGATAAATCTACGATAATCGATCATTTCAATAAGCATTTTTCTACGGCTGGCCATGATTTCCACATGGCTACCCCTACCCCTACCCCGGCCAACATCTCAGCACCCCCTGCAGCAACTTGCCCAAGCCCCCCCCCACCCCCCCTGCTTCTCCTTCACCCAAATCCAGACAACTGATGTTCTGAAAGAACTGCAAAATCTGGATCGCTACAAATCAGCTAGGCTAGACAATCTGGACCCTCTCTTTCTAAAATGATCTGCCGAAATTGTTGCAACCCCTATTACTAGCCTTGTTAACCTCTCTTTCGTATCGTCTGAGATCACCAAAGATTGGAAAGTTGCCACGGTCATCCCCCTCTTCGAAGTGGGAGACTCTAGACCCAAATTGTTATAGACCTATATCCATCCTGCCCTGCTTTCTAAGATCTTCGAAAGCCAAGTTAACAAACAGATCACCGACCATTTCAAATCCCACCGTACCTTCTCCACTATGCAATCTGGTTTCCGAGCTGGTCATACCACACTCAGCCACGCTCAAGGTCCTAAACGATATCATAACCGCCATCGATAAAAGACAGTACTGTGCAGCCGTCTTCATTGACCTGGCCAAGGCTTTCGACTCTGTCAGTCACCGCATTCTTATCGGCAAACACAATAGCCTTGGCTTCTCAAATGACTCGCCTGGTTCACCAACTACTTCTCAGATAGAGTTCAGTGTGTCAAATCGGAGGGCCTGTTGTCTGGACCTCAGGCAGTCTCTATGGGGGTGCCACAGGGTTCAATTCTCGGGCAGACTCATTTCTCTGTATATATCAATGATGTCGCTCTTGCTGCGGGTGATTCTCTGATCCACCTCTACGCAAACAACACCATTATGTATACATCTGGCCCTTCTTTGGACACTGTGCTAACAAATCTCCAGACGAGCTTCAACGCCATACAACACCCCTTCCGTGGCCTCCAACTGCTTTTAAATGCTAGTGAAGCTAATGCATGCTCTTCAACCGATTGCTGCCCGCACCCTCCCGCCCGACTAGCATCACTATTCTGGACGGTTCTGACTTAGAATATGTGGACAACTACAAATACCTAGGTGTCTGGTTAGACTGTAAACTCTCCTTCCAGACTCACATCAAACATCTCCAATCCAAATTTAAATCTAGAATTAGCTTCCTATTTTGCAACAAAGCATCCTTCACTCATGCTGCCAAACATACCCTCGTAAAACTGACCATCCTACCAATCCTCGACTTCGGCGATATCATTTACAAAATAGCCTCCAACACCCTACTCAATAAATTGGATGCAGTCTATCACAGTGCCATATACTACCCACCACTGCGACCTGTACGCTCTCGTTGGCTGGCCCTCGCTTCATACTCGTCGCCAAACCCACTGGCTCCAGGTCATCTACAAGACCCTGCTAGGTAAAGTCCCCCCTTATCTCAGCTCGCTGGTCACCATAGCAGCACCCACCTGTAGCACGTGCTCCAGCAGGTATATCTCTCTGGTCACCCCCAAAGCCAATTCCTCCTTTGGCCGCCTCTCCTTCCGGTTCTCTGCTGCCAATGACTGGAACGAACTACAAAAATCTCTGAAACTGGAAACACTTATCTCCCTCACTAGCTTTAAGCACCAGCTGTCAGAGCAGCTCACAGATTATTGCACCTGTACATAGCCCATCTATAATTTAGCCCAAACAACTACCTCTACCCCTTATTTATTTATTTTGCTCCTTTGCACCCCATTATTTCTATTTCTACTTTGCACATTCTTCCACTGTAAATCTACCATTCCAGTGTTTTACTTGCTATATTGTATGTACTTCGCCACCATGGCCTTTTTTTGCCTTTACTTCCCTTATCTCACCTCATTTGCTCACATTGTATATAGACTTATTTTTCTACTGTATTATTGACTGTATGTTTGTTTTACTCCATGTGTAACTCTGTGTTGTTGTATGTGTCGAACTGCTTTGCTTTATCTTGGCCAGGTCGCAATTGTAAATGAGAACTTGTTCTCAACTTGCCTACCTGGTTAAATAAAGGTGAACTTATATATATATATTTTTAAATCTCTACTTGCACATCATCATCTGCACATCTATCAGTCCAGTGTTAATGCTGAATTGTAATTATTTTGCCTCTATGGCCTATTTATTGCCTACCTCCTTACTCTTCTACATTTGCACACACTGTACATAGATTTTTCTATTTTTTTTCTATTGTGTTATTGACCGTGTAACTCTGTGTTGTTGTTTTTGTCGCACTGCTTTCCTTTATTTTGGCCAGGTCGCAGTTGTAAATGAGAACTTGTTCTCAACTGTCCTACCTGGTTAAATAAAGGTGAAATTAAACATTTAAAAATTAAATGATTGTCCAGCTGTTAGGATGTTGGGTTGATTTATAGATCATTGTGCTGGCCTTGCTCTGGTGGGCTGACCCCCGTGAAGTTGACTCTTCGGCCATCAGATTTGCCACCAATGCTCCTTATAGGACACATCACTGCATTCTATACTCCTCTGTAAACTGGTCATCTCTGTATACCCGTCGCAAGACCCACTGGTTGATGCTTATTTATAAAACCTTCTTAGGCCTCATTCCCCTCTATCTAAGATACCTACTGCAGCCCTCATCGTCCACATATAACACCCGTTCTGCCAGTCACCTTCTGTTAAAGGGCCTCAAATCACACACATCCCTGGGTCGCTCGTCTTTTCAGTTCGCTGCAGCTAATGACTGGAACAAACTGCAAAAACACTCAAACTGGACTGTTTTAACTCCATCTCTTCATTCAAAGACTCAATCATGGACACTCTTACTGATAGTTGTGGCTGATCGCGTGATGTATTGTTGTCTCTACCTTCATGCCCTTTGTGCTGTTGTCTGTGCCCAATAATGTTTGTACCATGTTTTGTGCTGCTACCATGTTGTACTGCTGCCATATTGTGTTGCTACCATGTTGTTCTCATGTTGTGTTGCTTCCATGCTGTGTTTTCATTTGTTGCTGCCATGCTATGTTGTTGTCTTAGGTCTCTCTTTATGTAATGTTGTGGTGTCTGTCTTGTCGTGATGTGTGTTTTGTCCTATATTTTAATTGTATTTTTAACCCCAGCCCCTATCCCCGAGGGAGGCCTTTTGCCTTCTGGTAGGACGTCATTCTAAATAAGAATTTGTTCTTAACTGACTTGCCTAGTTAAATAAAGGTACAACAAATATATATAAGTTGGACATCATCATCGGCACATTCGGCAGGGGCTCTTTAAAAAATAATAATTTTAGTTCGTAATTAAAAAAATATATATATTTCTCATTCCTTTTTTTTTGTATTTATAATACAGATCAACAACTTACAGTGCTACATCATACAAAACAGAACGCAGGTATTAACAAGAAAATACTAAAACATACAAAACATATCAATGAAATAATAAAAGAATAAACAATTCTAGTGCAATTGTAATCACTCTGAAAAAATATCATTATAATGATTCAGGAAAATGTTATTCTTGTTGTTATTCACTAGGGATAATGTTTGAATAAGATAGTTAAATTCAATCAAAAATATGTGCAAATTTGGTATAGAATTTTGGACATTTTGTTTGTGTATAAAGTCTTTGGCAACAAGAATTTTAAAAATCACAATCATTTCAATGGTCTTGTTATCATTGCAATAGTAACATATTATATCCTTCATGTCAAAAACATGGGTAGTGTTCATAATGGTAAATAAGTATTCTGCAAGGTTTTCCCAAAATTCTGACACAAACTTACATTCAAAGAACAAGTGAGACAGATTCTCACCTTCTTTTTCACAGAAAACACAGATATCATCAATAGCCACAAATTTGGACAACATAGAATTACATGGATATATCTTATGTAAAATTTTAAAGTGCACTTCCTTAAATTTGTTTGGTATAAAATATTTGTAAGGCCTTAACCATGCATTTTTCTAGACAATGTCAGCAATAAGCATGTTCCAGAAAATGTTTCCTCTTGGTGTAAGTTGGTTTTGTGAATGGAGAAGTTGTCTTAAATATTTATTACAACAAGATTCTCAAGCCTTCCAAACTAGGCAGGAGCTCTTCCTCTGACCGCCAGTAACCCTGTTGACGTCACAGCTACCTCAAGCACGCGCCACCTTCAGCGGTCCAATCGCAGGCAAGCGGACTGCCTTGACAACGTTTTGTTTCCCCATCACTTCCGGGCTGATAACAAGGGCCGTTGATGCCCTCAGATTTTCATTAAAATATCTTAGTTTAATAAATACATTGGCGCCATAGCTGTGATGTTTTGGGAGTGATATGGTCACAAAGCCTACAAATGAGGTTGGTGTATTGACGAAATTCTTCCAAGAGACGCGGGAATAGCGGATGATGAAGAGGTGAGGTTGCATTGTCTGGGCTCTCGATTCTTGCAGATGTGCTGCGATGTTAGCTAACGTTAGCTGGCTAGCAATTCTATTTAGTTGCTTGCTACCAGTAGCTCTCTCGACGGATAATCCAATTTTATTTGGTGTAATTGAAATGAGACTCAATAGGTCACTTGCTAGTGTCGGCTTGCTTTTGTCGAAACGTTTTTAAATTTTATTTTTTATTAGTTAGCTGTGTGTCATCCACATCTGTAATGCCGGGCTGTTGATGCTAACGTTAGATATATTTCATAGGCGCTTTCCTTTCTGGCTACGTTAGTAAGCTAGTTCACTACGGTAGTTAACGTTAGCTTACTGTGGTGTTGACTAAAGGGTTTCATCATGGCATTTTGAGAGTGTTGATCTCCCCCATTTATATCACGTTTTATTACACGTTATCAGAATCTGGGTAACTGTTAGTTACCTAACTATTTGGTTTGTTTGTTATATTTTTAGTTAGTTAGTGAACGTTAACTATGTACCTGTAGCATATTTAGTTAGCATAGCCTATTTTTTGCATGGATATGGAACAATTGTTCATCCAACAATGTGGTAACGTTATTGTCTTTTGGCCTGTCAAACTATCTAGCATTATAGACCCTGCTAAGTAGGGCTAACTGTCCTCACCATACTGGTAACGTTGTTCAAACAACTGCGTCATGGCAACAGACAATCACAAATGTCACCTGACACATGTCTGGAGAGGAGCCTGTGGTGTTTCCTTTCTGGGAGATGGTGTGTGCTGTGCAGATACCAATGACAACTAGAATATAATGATGGTGAGAAGGCCATAGATGGAGTGAAACCTTTCAGATAGGAGATGATGACAGATTTAGAGTCTCGTGGGTATGGGCTGACTGAACCAGTTCAGGATGTAGGGTGGTCAGGTGTTTTGATTTGATTAACTTATGTCAGTATGCCAATACTGCTATGGCACCACATTAGGCATCATTCACGTCTTGTTAGTTACAAATATCTTAACTGTTGTGCAAACTGTGTTTGTTATGACACTGGTGGACAGAGTGGTGGATTCCTCCAGATGATTTAACAACACACATTCTCTCTATCTCTCTCTGCGTGTGTCTGTTTCAAGGACTCTAGGAATGTTGTCTTTTCTTTACTTTGGGGTCAAGTGGAAGTAGAGTTTACACAGCAGAGCATGTCTTCTGGGTGATTGAGAGTTCTGTTTTCCAGAACCAGACTTGACCTAGACTATCCCTAACAATAACGGAACAACAACGACTCATTTGTTTACAATTACAGGAGTAGAACTAGCTATATGTTTACTGTGCTGTTAGGCCTACATTTTAGTTTCATAGTTCCCGTTCAGCCATGTGGTCTTCGAGCCGTTATTACTTTGCGCCATGACTTATTTAAGTGGAGACTCAGAGTAGCCTAAAACTTGACTGGGAGATCTTTTGAGGTGTGTCCTTAAGCATTTATTAGCCTGTCCTCTCTACCATAGAGGCTGGACCTGTATTTCTGGTCTTGTTTGTCAAAGCCTTTGATGAAGAGCTGTGAGACTTTGCATTAGTGGCTGTACTAGTTTAGACTAGTCTGACTTGGTGACCTCTGTGGGTCATTCCTCCTCAAAAGAGGATTTTGACACTCACCATCTCAGATTTCTGAAATTGTTTTTGTAGTTAGTAACAGATACGATTAGCATTCCAGAAACAACATTTTCTTGAAATATAATTTGATCTCTGAGAAATTAAGATAATTGATTGCACCCAAATTGGCAATTTGAATTTATAGGTTTCAGATAATATTCATATATGAAATATAATACCCAACATCCGATTTACACAAGTTCTTCCTACCAATGAATATACAAAAATCTAAAGCCACTCACGGTTCCTGCACACCGCATGCAAGTCCCACCCAACAACCAGTTCCCAGTTCTCTATGTTTGACAAGTAGTATGAAACTGTGGCTTGGAGTATTGCTTCTCTATACTGTTTAATGTATTCTCTGTGAATCTGGTGATGTTTTTTCCCCCTTTTCAGAGAAATTAGTAATTCAAGTCGCTTGCATTATTTGCCATAAAGTAGTGTGAAAGTACAAGGTTTTGACCACTAGATGCAGCTGTTCCTGCTATACCGCAACACTATTTTATCGATTGTGCTAGTCTCTTGTGTTTATTTAATTGATCACAACATTTCCTTTGGGACTTTGGGTAGAAAACCAATGGATTTGTCTCATTATGAAAATTAATGTTGTGGTCATACTCACAATTCAAGCCAGCAATTCAGTTTGTCCTAATAGCAACCTAATGCATCAAAACAACTCTCCTTGAGTAGTCCAACAAGTGTCTGTTCTCTAATGGCTATCCCTATGCAATTTTCATACAAAGACTTTTCCTGGAAGCCCAAGACTTTGATGGTGAAATGCGTTTGGGACTTCATTGTTGTGACAACCCTAATAAAATAATTCATTGCATGGCAGTCTTATGTTTGTCAATAAAGTTATTAGGAAACAACTCTATGTATCTGTGTCAGTCACCCATGGTGTTGGGTTGGGTTTAATTCACACTACTTTCCAGAGTGGCGCATCTCAGTGAAAGATGCGTCACTACAGACACTGGTTTAATTCCAGACTGTATCACAACCGGCCATGATTGGGGGTCCCATATGGCGGCGCACAATTGGTCCAGCATCGTCCGGGTTAGGGTTTGGTAGGGTTAGGCTGTAATTGTAAATAAGAGTTTGTTCTTAACTGACTTGCCTAGTTAAATAAAGGCTAACTTAAAAATACATTTAAAAATAACATTACAAAACACTATACAGTGTGTGTTTGGAACTATTACCATTGAAGACCATTTGAGACCATAACATTGAAACCATTAGAACAGCTTTAGCCTAGTGGTTTGCCTGTTCACCAAGAATGGTCTAACAGTAACTAATCCAGATGTTTTTTGAAGGAAATAAACCACACACAAAGGGGCTGTTTCCTGGACACAGATTTAGCATAAAAGAAGGACAAACTGATTTGCTTTCACAGAGGACTGGCTTGAATTGTGAGGATGGCCACACAATTTATTTTTGTCACGGGCCAAATCTATTGGTTTTCTACCCAAAGTTACAATGGAAATGGTGTGATCTGTTTAATAAACACGACACCAGCTAAATGGATAAAAGAGTGTGGCTGTATGGCAGAAACAGCTGCATCTAGTGGTCAAAACCTGGGACTTTCACACTACTTTATGGTAAAGGATGCAAGCAACTTCAATAACTATTGTCTATGAACAGGAGGAAAAAACTTCACTGAGAATACATTACATAGGATGAAGAAACATTATCCGAGCCGCAGCTCCATACTACTTGTTAGACATAGAGAACTGATACTGTATACTGGTTGTTGGGGTGGGTTTGGCATGGACAATTTGGGTGCAATCAATTAGCTTAATTTCTCAAGAGATAAAATTATATTTTAACAAAATAATGTTGCCGTAATGCTGATCTTATCTGTTTCTAACTAAAAAAACGATTTCAGAACAATCTGAGATGGTGGGTGTCATGGTTTGCTGAAATGACATGGAACAAACCTGTGTCAGTTGGTCGGTGTCAAAGTCATAGGCTGCAAGTTTTGAAGTCAAGAATGCATGACCATTGATCAGAGTACAGTATGAGTTCTCCTTTAAAAGGTCATGATGTCTAGCTTCCCACACAACCTAGAAAAATGTTTTCAGAGAAGTGTGTGTGAGACTGGGCGATTCTACTTCCCTATGCTCAACTAGGCCTATAGTCTCCCTTGAGATCAATTCATTTCTTTGGAGCAAAATCTATTGGGAGGAAATCTAGATCAAGTCTTGCCTGCAGTTATTATCAGGATAGTAACAAAGCTCAGTCTCAATTTGTTATCTATAACCCAATCCTAGTTGTGAATAGGGCTGTTGCGGGAACATATTACCGCCACACCGGCAGTCATGGGTCATGACCGCAGTAAAATGCCATGTGACTGAGTCACGGTAATACCCTTTTATGCACTCTGGACATGCTTTGCTAGTACCCAACTTGCTAACTACCATCAGGTCCTAATGGTCTGGTATTCAGGGATCTATTGTTCCTCCATCAGGTCCTAATCGCCTGGTACTCAGGTCTCTATTGTCCCTCCATCAGATCCTAATGGCCTGGTACTCAGGTCTCTATTGTCCCTCCATCAGGTCCTAATGGACTGGTTTTCAGGGCTCTATTGTCCCTCCATCAGGTCCTAATGGCCTGGTACTCAGGGCTCTATTGTTCCTCCATCAGGTCCTAATGGCCTGGTAGTCAGGGCTCTATTGTTCCTCCATCAGGTCCTAATGGCCTGGTTCTCAGGGCTCTATTGTTCCTCCATCAGGTCCTAATGGCCTGGTTCTCAGGGCTCTATTGTTCCTCCATCAGGTCCTAATGGCCTGGTACTCAGGGCTCTATTGTTCCTCCATCAGGTCCTAATGGCCTGGTTCTCGGGGCTCGAGAGCATGCTCTTCAAACAGGAATATCACCTGTCGGGGCAGTGAGAGCATGCTCTTCAAACAGGAATATCACTTGTCGGGGCAGTGAGAGCATGCTCTTCAAACAGGAATATCACCTGTCGGGCAGTGAGAGCATGCTCTTCAAACAGGAATATCACCTGTCGGTGTAGCGAGAGCATGCTCTTCAAACAGGAATATCACCTGTCGGGGCAGTGAGAGCATGCTCTTCAAACCGGAATATCACCTGTCGGGGCAGTGAGAGCATGCTCTTCAAACAGGAATATCACCTGTCGGGGCAGCGAGAGCATGCTCTTCAAACAGGAATATCACCTGTCGGGGCAGTGAGAGCATGCTCTTCAAACAGGAATATCACCTGTCGGGGCAGTGAGAGCATGCTCTTCAAACAGGAATATCACCTGTCGGGGCAGTGAGAGCATGCTCTTCAAACAGGAATATCACCTGTCGGGGCAGTGAGAGCATGCTCTTCAAACAGGAATATCACCTGTCGGGGCAGTGAAAGCATGCTCTTCAAACAGGAATATCACCTGTCGGGGCAGTGAGAGCATGCTCTTCAAACAGGAATATCACCTGTCGGGGCAGTGAGAGCATGCTCTTCAAACAGGAATATCACCTGTCGGGCAGTGAGAGCATGCTCTTCAAACAGGAATATCACCTGTCGGGGCAGTGAGAGCATGCTCTTCAAACAGGAATATCACCTGTCGGGGCAGTGAGAGCATGTTCTTCAAATAGGAATATCACCTGTCGGGCAGTGAGAGCATGCTCTTCAAACAGGAATATCACCTGTCGGGCAGTGAGAGCATGCTCTTCAAATAGGAATATCACCTGTCGGGCAGTGAGAGCATGCTCTTCAAACAGGAATATCACTTGTCGGGGCAGTGAGAGCATGCTCTTCAAACAGGAATATCACTTGTCGGGGCAGTGAGAGCATGCTCTTCAAACAGGAATATCACCTGTCGGGCAGTGAGAGCATGCTCTTCAAACAGGAATATCACCTGTCGGGCAGTGAGAGCATGCTCTTCAAACAGGAATATCACTTGTCGGGGCAGTGAGAGCATGCTCTTCAAACAGGAATATCACCTGTCGGGCAGTGAGAGCATGCTCTTCAAACAGGAATATCACCTGTCGGGCAGTGAGACCATGCTCTTCAAACAGGGGTTGATGTGAGGAGTGAAGTAAGTGTTATTTATTTCTCAGCTGCTCATATTAAGCACATGCTCCGCTATAAAACCCAAGTAGCATCATTGGAAAACAGACCGGCGTGAAAGCGTGCGGCCTCCATTCGCTATTGGATTACGTACAGATGACATGTATTTTTTCCCCTGCCTCGTTTCCAGCCCATTCGATAATGGCCCATTCTCTATCAAAACACATTTGACATATTAGTAAAGACAAGATTAAATTGAGAATAGTCTGATGGGTGAAAACGAAGGAGCACAAGCATTTTTTGCTACTTTTTCAAATCATCAATAGTCTATAGTCGCACCATGCAGCCTATATACAGTGCCTTCGGAAATTATTCAGACCCCTTCACTTTTCCACATTTTGTTACGTTACAGCCTTATTCTAAAATGGGTTGAGTCATTTTTCCCCCCTCATCAATCTACACACAATACCCAATAATGACAAAACAAAAACAGGTTTTTAACAGGTTAACTGAAATATCTAATTTACATAAGTATTCAGACCCTTTGCTCAGTACTTTGTTGAAGCTCCTTTGGCAGCAATTACGCCTGAATGTACCACGTTCATCTGTACAAACAATAGTACGCAAGTATAAGCACCATGGGACGGCGCAGCCGTCATACTGCTCAGGAAGGAGACGTGTTCTGTCTCCTAGAGATGAACGTACTTTGGTGCGAAAAGTGCAAATCAATCCCAGAACAACAGCAAAGGACCTCGTGAAGATGCTGGAGGAAACAGGTACAAAAGTATCTATATCCACAGTAAAACAAGTCCTATATCGACATAACCTGAAAGGCCGCTCAGCAAGGAAGAAGCCACTGCTCCAAAACCGCCATAATAAAGCCAGACTACGGTTTGCAACTGCACATGGGGACAAAGCTCGTACTTTTGGAGAAATGTCCTCTGGTCTGATGAAACAAAAATGGAACTGTTTGGCCATAATAACCATCGTTATGTTCGGAGGAAAAAGGGGGATGATTGCAAGCCGAAGGACACCATCTCAACCGTGAAGCACAGGGGTGGCAGCATCATGTTGTGGGGTGCTTTGCTGCAGGAGGGACTGGTGCACTTCACAAAATAGATGGAATCATGAGGATGTAAAATGATGTGGATATATTGAAGCAACATCTCAAGAAATCAGTCAGTAGGTTAAAGCTTGGTCGCTAATGGGTCTTTCAAATGGACAATGACCCCATGCATACTTCCAAAGTTGTGGCAAAATGGCTTAAGGACAACAAAGTCAAGGTATTGGAGTGGCCATCACGAAGCCCTGACCTCAATCCTAAAGACAATTTGTGGGCAGAACTGAAAAAGCGTGTGTGAGCAAGGAGGCCTACAAACCTGACTCAGTTACATCAGCTCTGTCAGGAGGAATGGGCCAAAATTCACCCAACTTATTGTGGGAAGCTTTTGGAAGGCTCCCCAAAACGTTTGACCCAAGTTAAACAATTTAAAGGCAATGCTACCAAATACTAATTGAGTGAACTTCTGACCCACTGGGAATGTGATGAAATAAATAAAAGCTGAATTAAATCATTCTCTCTACTATTATTCTGACATTTCACATTCTTAAAATAAAGTGGTGATCCTAACTGACCTAAGACATGGAATTTCTACTAGGATTAAATGTCAGGAATTGTGAAAAACTTGAGTTTAAATGTATTTGGCCATGGTGTATGTAAACTTCCGACTTTAAGTGTACGTAGCACAAATTGCTTGCTAGCTAGATAGCTAAGCTAACTACCTTGCTGGCTAGATCGCTAACTACCTTGCTGGCTAGCTAGCCAGTTACCGTTAGCTAAGTGAGAATGTGATGAGGACAGGGCAAGCTACTCACCTTCAGACCACCATGCCTACTCTCTCTCTCTCATATTGTTACCTAGGGCTGAATGATGTTCAATGAGCAGCATGTAGAGCGCCCTCTTCTGGCAACCGTTGAACATTTCTAATAATGACAGCAAATCAGCAGATGTATTTGTTTATTCTATGTATGTAATATCAGTACTTTATCTGCGTAAAAAAGACCGATACAGATATTTCTGTGAAAGGCTGATGTCGGCCGACAAACAAAGATATTTGTACTCCAAGGAGGTGGGGGTGGTGGATGGGTTAAATTTAAAAAATAAATAAAACATGTCTTTACTGATTACAGTTTTGTTTATGAATTACTAAGTGATTAAAATGCATCACTGTTACCAAATCGGTGACCGAAAAATCTGTGACAGAATGACTTCAATTGAATTGGCTACAATGGGAAATCATAGTAGTCCCAACCCACAGTTGCAGTGTAGCGCAGTACAGTAGAGTACATTACAGTAGAACACAGAATAGTATAGTAAAGAAAAGTAGAGCACACGTATAGAGTACAGTATAATGTAATATACTCTACTGTACTGAACCATACTCTGCTTTTCTTTACTCTACTGTACTATATTGCAGGGATTGCGTTAACGCAGAATTTAGCGTTTTTCAAGCAGAACCCCCCCCCAGAAAAACTTGTTGCCTTCTGAGAACGCAGGTGTATTGACCAAGAGAGATTACATTTCAAGTTCCAACTTTTTAGATTTAAATAGACTCGTTCCAAAACGTCTCATCCATCCTCCAGACCACTCGCTCTCTGCCTGTCTGTGGGGGATGGTGTGGGAGATGAGGAAGTAAGAGATTAAGAGCACATTTTACGTTGACAATTTTATGTGGCCGTTTTCACACTAGTTTGTTTGCTAATGTTCGAAGCAGTGTTCGATTTTTTTGTTACATTGTGGTTACATCGAAGAATGAAATAAAATAAAAAATCTTATTTATAATGATTTATTCAGATGAGTGTCGCGAGCTTGTCATTTTTCCTACGCACTTATAGCATTTGTTTTTCAACAAAGTTGAGTACTTGCATATTGAGGCTATATTATCGTTCAGATGAATGATTATTGAATGTGATTATAATAACACTATGTTTTCACATAGCACCCTCTTGAACTGACCCGGATTTTCCTGCACTCTAGAACACTGAGTGGACCCATGTATTTATTGTCCACTTGTTTAATTAGAGGGCAGGTGAATCTATTAAAATGCAGCTTTTTGGCGGGTCTGTGTTTTGAAAATGCAGACTTTTGAATGCTAACGCGACCCCTGGTGTGTTTTAATTATTATTTAAAAAATGACATAGTGGTGCAGCCCAATCCACAAGGGGGCGCAGCGGCCCTCTTACGTTCTTTCGAGAGAATCCTGGTCTGATGGAGATTACACTGCTTGCCTATTTTGACTATTATTCCAAGGAGATTAGAGCCATGTAGCCTAAATTCGTTGTTGGGTGGTCTAACAAAGTGGTACATTACTAATGTGTTTCATTTTTTAAAATGCATTTGCGCTGTCTATCCCTCCCTCCCTCTCTGCTATGCCTGTCTTCATCTCTAAAGTGTTTTCTGTTCTCTCAATACAGGTGAGCTGACTCTGAAACCAAGCTGTCTGTCAGTCCATCCATCAAGCGGATCTATCAGAGGAACCACCTGTGCATGAGAAGGAACACAATCAGTTTTCAAAAGAAGTGTTGGGGTGTATCCCTCACACTTCCTGCTCCACCCACCCACCTCAACTCAGACTCCACCCAGTGACCCTTGACCCCTGACATCCAAGATGAAACTAAAAGAGGACATGAACCCACTGCTGCTGCAGGTCTTCCGCTCGGTTGTCTGGGTCTACTCTGTCATCACCTTCCTGCCCTGGTACCTGCTCTCGGGCGCTGGAGCCAACCTAGACCGGGCGCGGCGGGTCAAGGCACGGTCAGTGAGCGGTCGCCCGGCGGGCCCTTACCGGGCGACCAACCATGAGGATGGTAGCCAGCAGAAGCTGGTGTCTTCCTTGCACCCAGGAGTGGACACCCTGGACAAGGTGATGGAGCATGGAGCAGCCAGGTTCCCAGAGAGGAACTGCCTGGGCACGAGAGAGGTGCTGAGCGAGGAGGACGAGCTCCAACCCAACGGGAAGGTCTTCAAGAAGGTGAGGAAGAGGGAGAAAAGTGGATTTAATTATCTTTCTTCATACAGTGCCTTTGGAAAGTATTCAGACCCCTTGACCTTTTCCACATTTTGTTACGTTACAGCCTTATTTTAAAAGGGATGAAATAAATAAAAATCCTCAGCAATCTACACACAATAACCCATTTCTTAAAAATAAAAAACAGAAATACCTTATTTATATAAGTATTTAGACCCTTTGCTATGAGACTTGAAATTGAGCTCAGGTGCATCCTGTTCCATTGATCATCGTTGAGATGTTTCTACCACTTGATTGGAGTCCACCTGTGGTCAATTCAATTGATTTGACATGATTTGGAAAGTCACACACCTGTCTCTATGTAAGGTCCCACAGTTAACAGTGCATGTCAGAGCAAAAACCAAGCCATTAGGTCGAAGGAATTGTCCGTAGAGCTCAAAGACAGCATTGTGTCGAAGCATAGATCTGGGGAAGGTTACCTAAAAATGTCTGCAGCATTGAAGGTCCCAAGAACACAGTTACCTCCATCATTCTTAAATGAAAGACGTTTGGAACCACCAAGACTCTTCCTAGAGCTGGCCGCCCAGCCAAACTGAGCAATCAGGGGAGAACGGCATTGGTCAGGGAGTTGACCAAGAACCCGATGGTCACTCTGACAGAGCTCTAAAGTTCCTCTCTGGAGATGGGAGAACCTTCCAGAAGGACAACCATCTCTGCAGCACTCCACCAATCAGGGCTTTACGGTAGAGTGGCCAGATGGAAGCCACTCCTCAGTAAAAGCCACATGACAGCCCGCTTGGAGTTTGCCAAAAGGCACCTAAAGTCTCTCAGACCACGAGAAACAAGATTCTCTGGTCTGATGAAACCAAGATTGAACTATTTTGGCCTGAATGCCAAATGTCACGTCTGGAGGGAACCTGGCACCATCCCTACGGTGAAGTATGGTAGTGGCAGCATCAGGCTGTGGGGATGTTTTTCAGCTGCAGGGACTGGGAGACTAGTCAAAACAATTTAATCCATTTTAGAATAAGGCTGTAACGTAACAAAATGTGGAAAAAGTCAAGTGGTCTGAATACTTTCCAAAGGCACTGTATAATTTGTTTACGTTGTGTATGAGAAAGGCCTCTTTGCTATGGTTGCAGTAGGAGGACATTAGATGGCACTGTCTAACCCTGTTTGAAGGCAGCTTGTTTTTATAGGTAATTCTGGGGTAATACTGTCGTACAAGGAGACCTACCAGACATCGGTGTGTGTGACAGTTTAGTGGTGCATACTTCTAGTATTAACAATGTTATTTTTAGTTTTTGGGGTCAGCTATGAAACTAGCAGACAGATGAGTCTATAAAATATCACTAATTGCATAATTTCTGATCCCCTTTTTTTTGCCTCTACCATCGCCTACCCTGGTTGGAGGACCTGGTGGAAAAACATTACAATTTAAAATATGCTGTGCCTTCAGAAAGTATTCACACCACTTGACTTCATCCACATTTTGTTGTGTTACAGCCTGACTACTATATTTTTGTCACTGGTCTTCACAAATACGGCTGACCTCAGTTAGTCGATTATTCAGTCAATAGGCTGTTGGCCGACCGAGATTTCTTTTCAGTTTTTTTATGGTGCACAAGACACCCGCCTGTTTCTCACCTGCCTCAGTGGACTAATCCATTGCGGAGGCCATGGGGATGGCACAATCCATCACTCTTAAGATGCTACTGAAATTGTGTATGGTTATATTATGTATGAATAATGATGCAACACTAATAAATATAATATTATTTGATAACAAATGCGCCTCTCCCACATTGAATAGCGGTTGCTGTCCGCGGCTCTGAAACATATTCTTCAGTGCCCCGTTGAATTGGCGCCTTTCCCTATATGTTGCTTTGTGCACAATAGCAAAGTTATCCAGCATATTGGTGTTGAGAACAATGCGACGGAGGCAGCAGCGGTGTGAGGAGACGAGAAAACAACCCTTGCCTTAATTGTCTAAGAAAATTAAGGAGAGAGGAAACCCCAATCTAATTAGGTATATAATCAATAGCCTAACGGTTTAATGTGCCTGGCTTTATAAATCATCCGTATATACATCATATATATACTAAAGTATGTGGACAGCCCTTCAAATAGTGGATTCGGCTATTTCAGCCACACTCATTGCTGACATGTGTATAAAATCGAGCACACAGTCATGCAATCTCCATAGACAAACATTGGCAGTAGAATGGCCTTACTGAAGAGCTCAGTGACTTTCAACGTGACATCGTCATAGGATGCCACCTTTCCAACAAGTCAGTTTGTCATATTTTTGCCCTGCTTGTGCTGCCCCTGTTAACTGTAAGTGCTGTTATTGTGAAGTGGAAACGTCTAGGATCAACAACGGCTCAGCCGTAAAGTGGTAGGCCATACAAGCTCACAGAGCGGTACCGGCGAGTGCTGAAGCGCGTAGCGAATAAAAATCTGTTCTCGGTTGCAACACTAACTACCGAGTTCCAAACTGCCTCTGGAAACAACGTCAGCACAATAACTGTTCGTCGGGAGCTTCATGAAATGGGTTTCCATGGCCGAGCAGCGGCACACAAGCCTAAGATCATCATTCACAATGCCAACCGTCGGCTGGAAGCTTGCCGCCATTGGACTCTGGAGTGATGAATCACGCATCACCATCTGGCAGTTCGAAGACAAATCTGGGTTTGGCGGATGCCAGGAGAACGCTACCTGCCCCAATGCACAGTGCCAACTGTAAAGTTTGGTGGAGGAGGAATAATGGCCTGGGGCGGTTTTGAATTGTTCTGGCTAGGCCCCTTAGTTCCAGTGAAGGGAAATCCTAACACTACAGCGTACAATGACGTTCTAGACGATTTCAGCAATGCCCCTGTGCACAAAGCAAGGTCCATACAGAAATGGTTTGTCAAGATTGGTGTGGAAGAACTTGCATTGCTTGCTGTTTGGAGTTTTCGGCTGGGTTTCTGTACAGCACTTTGAGATATCAGTTGATGTAAGAAGGGCTATATAAATACATTTGATTTGATTTGACTAGCTTCACCGATCCCTGACCTCAACCCCATCGAACACCTTTGGGATGAATTCGAACGCAGACTGCGAGCCAGGCCTAATCGCCCAACATCAGTGCTCAACCTCACTAATGCTCTTGTGGCTAAATGGAAGCAAGTCCCCCCCCCAAGCCATCTTCCAACATCTAGTGAAAAGCCTTCCCAGAAGAGTGTAGAGGTCGACCGATTAATCGGAATGGTCGATTCGTTTTTGCAACCTTCCGGTTACTAGTCCAACGCTCTAACCACCTGCCTTCCATTGACGTCCACGAGGTGCCTGCATGGCAGGCTGACTACCTGTTACGCGAGGGCAGCAAGAAGCCAAGGTAAGTTGCTAGCAAGCATTAAACTTATAAAAAACAATCAATCTTAACATAATCACTAGTTAACTACACATGGTTGATGATATTACTCGTTTATCTAGCGTGTCCTGCGTTGCATATAATCGATGCTGTGCCTGTTCATTTCTCATTGAATCACAGCCTACTTCGCCAAACGGGTGATGATTTAACAAGCGCATTTGCGAAAAAAGCACTGTCGAAAAAAGCACATTGCACCAATGTACCTAACCATAAACATCAACGCCTTTCTTTAAAATCAATACACAAGTATATATTTTTAAACCTGCATATTTAGTTAATATTGCCTGCTAACATGAATTTCTTATAACTAGGGAAATTGTCACTTCTTGCGTTCCGTGCAAGCAGTCAGGGTATATGCAGCAGTTTGGGCCGCCTGGCTCATTGCGAACTGTGTGAAGTCCATTTATTCCTAACAAAGACCGTAATTAATTTGCCAGAATTGTACATAATGATGACATAACATTGAAGGTTGTACAATGTAACAGCAATTTTTAGACTTAGGGAAACATTATAACCATGTGTCACGTGAAGACGGCAAGAGTTGAGGGAATAGGGAATGAGGGATTTTGGCAACATAACTTTTCAGTCAGAGAATCAAGTAAGGAACCAAATGGCTGTAATGATGGTGCAGCTTCAGCACGGACAGCTCGATAAACACTTGCTGTGGTGCTTGTTCACTGCTGCAGGGAGGAGAGAGAGCGACAACATTACTCAGTCACACAGGCACTCGCTGTCATTCAAAATAAAATGTAACACCGCGTGGCCATCGGTTTTCCTCTTGAGTCATTAGTGTGTCTTAATTATTTAATCAAACAGTGTGACTAAAGCATCAGACAAGCTTATTCAAACACATAGGTGGTGTCTATGGAAAGATCCATGTATTTAAAATGTAGACCAATAGACAGGTAGTCGGGGACAGCCCTGCGCTGTCTACATATAGCCTCTTCCTATTTGTACTAGACTCCAAGATCAAATCAACCAATCCTTCTAATCTTAATTCCACCCCTCAGATGTCCACAGCCTACCAATCTGTCCCAATATATTACCAGTGAGTGTGTGTGGGTTTGAAGGTGATCCTGGGGGGGTATAAATGGATGTCGTACGAGGAGGCCTACCAAGCAGCAGTATATTAGTGTTTAGTTAAGTGTATATGGTTGTGTTATCTCTAGGTGATCCTGGGGGAGTATCAGTGGATGTCGTATGAGGAGACCTACCAGGCAGCAGTGTGTTTTGGCAGTGGGCTGGCCGCGCTGGGCCAGAGGCCTCAGTGTAACATCGCCATCTTCTGTGAGACCAGGGCTGAGTGGATGATAGCAGCACAGGCCTGCTTCATATACAACTTCCCATGTGAGTGTTTATGTTAGACAGTAGCACACACACTATAGCAATACACACACTATAGCAGCACACACACTATAGCAACACACACACTATAGCAACAAACACTATAGCAACACGCCGCACACACACAATGAATCTCTAACTCCAGTCTGTGTCATTCTGCCAGTGGTGACGTTGTACTCCACTCTGGGCGGAGCGGCCATTGCCCACGGTCTGAACGAGACTGAGATCACCCACATCATCACCAGCAAAGACCTGCTACACAGCCGTCTCAAGGTAGGCTCTGCTCGCCTTGTCCTGATCACTTCCTGCAATGCCATATGAGACAGTACACACTCCAGCCAGGTAATACAAGCCAGGTAATACAATTTTCCCACATTTTAAATAGTCTTGCATATATATTTATATATATGTTTATATATGTTTATTTATATATATGTTTATTTATATATACATATTATTTATTTATTTAAAAGCATGACTACATTTTGAATAGTTTTCACCCATAAATATGCATTGGAACACTTGCCCACTTGCATTACAGTCCTTGAGCAGACAGTCTAATTAAGTGTTGACATTCAGTGTGTTAGAGGGGATCCGTTTGTACAAGGCAATGCGTAGAATTGCTAGTCTTAATGGCATAATGAGCCGTTATTTGGAATGTGAGATGATTTGTAGATCATAGACTACATTGATTCTAAGCAGTCCAACTGCAATCTCCAGTCAATAGCTACATTCTCTCCCCCTCTCTCCTCCCTCTCCTCCTGCCATCTCCTCCCAGGACATTCTGTTGGAGGTGCCTCGGCTGCAGCACATCATCGTGGTGGACAGTAAGCCAACCAGTTGGCCCGGCTTCCCCCGTGGCATCATGGTCCACAACATGGACGCCGTGCAAGAGCTGGGCTCCAGACCCGACAACAGTAAGGAGGGAGAGCGTGGGTGTGTGTGTGTGAGGGGTGTGTGTGTGTGTGTTTGGGTCTACGTGTTGTCTGACTCGGTAATCATAGTTTTTTGTACCTGAATAGCCCTCTCTGTCATATCCTATCAGATTGTATTAGCCCTGTGCTATGTGCATGCCCTCTCTTGAAAGACAGATCAATAGCCGTTCTCTGATGCTCCCGCATTGTGCAATGTTCTGACCCAAAAGTCTTTCTGTGACCTTTTTAACTTCCCTGCTGCCTCCCCTTCTCTCTGTCTCTCTCTCTGCGTAGTGGCGGTGGCGCGCCGGCGGCCCCTGCCCTCTGACATCGCTGTCATCATGTACACCAGCGGCTCCACGGGCATCCCCAAGGGCGTCATGATCTCCCATAGCAACATCATCGCGGGCGTCACAGGCATGGCAGAGCGCATCCCAGACCTGGAGTACGTACAGAGAACTATGGTGTCTTCTAGAATGACTGCTAATTGTTTTTGACTATTCACTCTCTCTCACTGCCACTCTCTTCCCCCCCTGTGTGCCCTGATCACTGTTTTTCTCCTTTTCTCTTTTCCTCATTCATTCGCTATCTCTCTCTCTCTTTCTATCTCTCTCTCTTAATATCTCTTTTCCTCATTCATTTGCTATCTCTCTCTTTCTCCCTCTCTCTCTCTCTCTTTCTATCTCTTAATATCTCTTTCTCTCCCTCTTTCTATCTGCCACCATTTCCCCTACAGAATGTAAACGTATCTCTTTCTTTCTCCTTCTCTCTCATCTCATGAATATCTCTGAGTGTCCTGCTCTTCATGTCCTTTCTTCTCTTCTCTATATTAGTACCAGTCAAAAGTTTGGACACCTCCTCATTCAAGGGTTATTTTCTACATTGTAAAATAATAGTGAAGGCATAAAAACTATGAAATAACACATATGGAATCATGTAGTAAGCAAAAAAGTGTTAAACAAATCAAAATATATTTTTTATTTGAGATTCTTTTAAGTAGCCACCCTTTGCCTTGATGACAGCTTTGCACGCTCTTGGGCTTTTTCTCAACCCGCTTCTTGAGGAATGTTTTTCCAACAGTCTTCAAATCAAATCACATTTATTTATATAGCCCTTCTTACATCAGCTGATATATCAAAGTGCTGTACAGAAACCCAGCCTAAAACCCCAAACAGCAAGCAATGCAGGTGTTGAAGCACGGTGGCTAGGAAAAAGGCCAAAACCTAGGAAGAAACCTAGAGAGGAACCAGGCTATGTGGGGTGGCCAGTCCTCTTCTGGCTGTGCCGGGTGGAGATTATAACAGAACATGGCCAAGATGTTCAAATGTTCATAAATGACCAGCATGGTCAAATAATAATAATCACAGTAGTTATCAAGGGTGCAGCAAGTCAGCACCTCAGGAGTAAATGTCAGTTGGCTTTTCATAGCCGATCATTAAGAGTATCTCTACCTCTCCTGCGGTTTCTAGAGAGTTAAAAACAGCAGGTAGCATGTCCGGTGAACAGGTCAGGGTTCCATAGTCGCAGGCAGAACAGTTGAAACTGGAGCAGCAGCACGGCCAGGTGGACTGGGGACAACAAGGAGTCATCATGCCAGGTAGTCCTGAGGCATGGTCCTAGGGCTCAGGTCCTAGGGCTCAGGTCCTAGGGCTCAGGTCCTAGGGCTCAGGTCCTAGGGCTCAGGTCCTAGGGCTCAGGTCCTAGGGCTCAGGTCCTAGGGCTCAGGTCCTAGGGCTCAGGTCCTAGGGCTCAGGTCCTAGGGCTCAGGTCCTAGGGCTCAGGTCCTAGGGCTCAGGTCCTAGGGCTCAGGTCCTAGGGCTCAGGTCTAGGGCTCAGTCCTAGGGCTCAGTCCTAGGGCTCAGGTCCTAGGGCTCAGGTCCTGAGAGAGAGAGAGAGAGAGAGAGAGAGAGAGGAGAGAGAGAGAGAGAGAGAGAGAGAGAGAGAGAGAGAGAGAGAGAGAGAGAGAGAGAGAGAGAGAGAGAGAGAGAGAGAGAGAGAGAGAGAGAGAGAGAGGAGAGAGAGAGAGAGAGAGAGAGAGAGAGAGAGAGAGAGAGAGAGAGAGAGAGAGAGAGAGAGAGAGAGAGAGAGAGAGAGAGAGAGAGAGAGAGAGAGAGAGAGAGAGAGAGAGAGAGAGAGAGAGAGAGAGAGAGAGAGAGAGAGAGACTAACAACACATAAATTACTGCAGCATAAATACTGGAGGCTGAGACAGGAGGGGTCAGGAGACACTGTGGCCCCATCCGATGATACCCCCGGACAGGGCCAAACAGGAAGGATATAACCCCACCCACTTTGCCAAAGCACAGCCCCCACACTACTAGAGGGATATATTCAACCACCAATTTACCATCCTGAGACAAGGCCATAGAAAGTAAGTTGGTGGTTGAGTAGGAGTTCCCACATAAGCTGAGCACTTGTTGGCTGCTTTTCCTTCAGTGTGCCTTGAATTCTAAATAAAGCACGACAGCGTCACCAGCAAAGCACCACCACCAAAGCACCACCTCCTCCATGCTTCAGGGTGGGAACCACACATGAGGAGATCATCCGTTCACCTACTCTGCATCTCACAAAGACACGGCGGTTGGAACCAAAAATCTCAAATTTGGACTCATCAGACCAAGGGACAGATTTCCACCAGTCTAATGTCCATTGCTCGTGTTTCTTGGCCCAAGCAAGTCTCTTCTTCTTATTGGTGTCCTTTAGTAGTGGTTTCTTTGCAGCAATTCGACCATGAAGGCCTGATTCACAAAGTCTCCTCTGAACAGTTGGTGTTGAGATATGTCTGTTACTTGAACTCTGTGAAGCATTTATTTGGTCTGCAATCTGAGGCCGGTAACTCTAATGAACTTATCCTCTGCAGCAGAGGTAACTGGGTCTTCCATTCCTGTGGCGGTCCTTATAAGAGCCAGTTTCATCATAGCGCTTGATGGTGTTTGCGACAGCACTTGAAGAAACTTTCAAAGTTCTTGACATTTTCCGTATTGTCTTAAAGTAATGATGGACTGTCATTTCTCTTTGCTTTTTTGAGCTGTTCTTGCCATAATATGGACTTAGCCCTATTTAGTAAAAGACCATCTTATGTATTCCATCCCTACCTTGTCACAACACAACTGATTTACTCAAAGGCATTAAGAAGGAAAGAAAGGCACACCTGTTAATTGAAATGCATTCTAGGTGACTAAAGCTGGTTGAGAGAACGCCAAGTGTGTGCAAAGCTGTCAAGGAAAAGGCTGGCTACTTTGAGGAATCTCAAATATGTACTATATTTTGATTTGTTTAACATTTTTTTTTGGTTACTACATGATTCCATATTTATATAGTTTCTGTATGTTTGGCAGTTGAATAAAATGTTTTTTGTTTCCGTTCGTGAAGTGAGACAGACACCTATATTGGGTACCTGCCGCTGGCCCATGTTCTAGAGCTGAGTGCAGAGATGGTGTGTATCTCTCACGGCTGCTGCATCGGATACTCCTCCCCACAGACGCTAGCAGACCAGGTGAACACACACACAGACACACAGACACACAGACACACAGACACACAGACACACAGACACACAGACACACAGACAGACAGACAGACAGACAGACAGACAGACAGACAGAAAGCCAAGGCACAACAACACAACGCGGTATGTAGAAACCCTCTATTAGAGAACAGGCCTAGCTGTGCTCTACTCCTAGTCTGATCCATCTCTCTCTCCTCTCTTCCTCCCCAGTCGACTAAGATTAAGAAGGGCAGTAAAGGAGACACCAGTGTTCTAAAACCTACACTCATGGCTGCTGTACCGGTAAGCACTAAAGCTGCTGTAGTATATATATATACCCGAGTAAGACATGCACAGAATTTATTATTATTATTTTTTAAATTGAAGTTGTGTTTTGTTCTCTTTCCTTCCCTGTCCCTCGTTCTCCCTCCTGTAGGAGATCATGGATCGGATCTATAAGAATGTGATGACCAAGGTGGAGGAGATGAGCAGTGTGCAGAGAACCCTGTTTGTGTTGGCCTACAACTATAAGATGGAACAGATCACCAAGGGCTACAAGACCCCGCTCTGTGACAGGTCATACACACACCTGTAACACACACACACACACAGTCAATGGGTAATGATTGATGGAGAGTCTCCAGGAGGTTGAACTATCACTGTGGCGGTCATGACATTTTGTCAGCCGGTTATTGTCATGCAAAAGACCGCCGGTCTCACGGTAATTGACCCTAATTAACATAAACACATTTAGCATCTCCAGGCCCCTGCTCATACGAGCCGCTGATGTGCCTTTGGAACATCTACATTTAAAAAGTCTAATAAATCTATTTAATATTCACCATCACAATATATCCAGTATTTCATTTAGGCAGCTCTAAAGAAACATAATGAAGAAAATGTATATGAGAAGGACAGAATATGAGTTGGTCTAACTGTATGTTTTCCTGTTGGCTGTAGGCTTGTTGGTTTAGCTGACTTATGCCTTTAAGTCCCGTGCCATTATTTTATATTATAATATTTAATGGTTAGAAGAATATCATTGAACTTGGCTGAATAAAATAGAAGGGATATTTTTCCCATTCCGGAGCGAGTACGCATATGAAGGCAATGTAGAGCGTAAAAGTGATAATTTGAAACAGGTCCTATACGCTAGATTGAGTTATTTGGCAACTTTACTTGTGAGAGATACAAACCTTAGAATGTCTTATAAATCAAAACATGTAATGGGCCTCATGATACGACTAAAGTACTTCATTTAGGAAACCTAGTGAAATCTGTTCGAGAACATCGAAAATAACATGTTGTCACAATGAAATATAGAGTATTTAATTAAACTGTCGACGGCCCCTCTCTCTGCGCGCTTGAGAAAGGAATGAAGGAGAGAGGGGAGGAGATGGAAACGCACGGTGGTGAGATATTCTGTAGCTAAAGGTAATGTATCACCCAATTAATGATGAAATATAAAACATTCTCTATTACTAGGCTATTCAAAATCAAATACAAATTCACTATTGTAGGTGAACTGTAAGCCGCCCTGCACAATCAATGAACCAACAACATTGCCTAGGCCTCTACGTTCTCTCCCAGACTCATGGATAGAAATGTTGGATCATAGCATAAGGTAACCAGTCCATCCAGTATGCATATTAATACAGTCTACAATCAAAGGCGATTACTAGAATTTGTTTAATTTTGGAATGTAGGCTAGACCAATTAAAGAAGTCTTAAATCATTTTTTGATGTTTTTCTGCGGTGCGTAATATGCGGTAGGCTATGTATTGTATAACGAATGTCATAATCATTATTTTAATTCTGGGTTTTTTTCAGGCTTGGGCTCATATATAGGCCTATGCATATGCAAAAATGCAACACAACAGCCTTAATGGAGACTCACACACCGACATTCTCGAATATTGCTGTGGCCGGTTCCTGCGTTAAACAGAAACCTAAGGTTCACACAGAGGTTATTATGAATGACTTGTTGTTTATCTTGGTGTTATTCTCATCCTCTGACTCACTGTCATCCTCTTTTTCTCCCTCTCTCTCCAGTCTGGTGTTTAGGAAAGTGCGCTCGTTGTTGGGGGGTCACATGAGGGTACTGTTGTCAGGCGGAGCGCCCCTCTCCGCCGCCACCCAGCGCTTCATGAACATCTGCCTCTGCTGTCCCGTGGGCCAGGGCTACGGCCTCACCGAGACCTGCGGAGCTGGCACCATCAGCGAGAGTAAGAGAGCGGGAAGGAGAGAGGGAAGGGAGGGATGAGTAAGGGGGATGGAACGGAGTGAAGGGGACGGGAAGGAGGAAGTCAGCCGGGGCTACGGCCTCACCGAGACCTGCGGAGCTGGTGAGGGAGGGTGGGTGGAGGCGGTAGGTCCAAGAAGAAGGGAGGGAGGGTAAAAGAGAAGGAAATGTGTAGACTTCTGCTGCCTGATGGAAGAGAGGAATGGGGGCACAATAGAGAAAGCCAGGTGATTGTACACAGTAATGTGATATGCTTTGTCGTTCTCACGTGTATTTTTTCCTCTCTCTATTTGTCAGTGTGGGACTATCGCACAGGTCGGGTTGGCGCTCCTCTGATCTGCTCCGAGATCACCCTCAAGGACTGGGAGGAGGGTGAGTCCCTCCATAGCACTGGGACTGCAGAATCAGGGATATTAGGGGGAGGGCTGGGAGGGTGGAGGTGAGTGGGGTTGGGGGCTAGGGTGGATGATAGTTATATTGGTAGGGATGGACGTGGGGCTGAAGATGCTTTGGGCATAGACCTCTTCTCCTGATCTTCTCCAGGCGGTTACTACAGCACAGACAAGCCACACCCGAGAGGGGAGATTGTAATCGGCGGGCCCAACGTGACTATGGGTTACTACAAGAACGAGGTGAAGAACCGCGAGGACTTCTTCGTGGACAGCAACGGCCAGCGCTGGTTCTGTACAGGAGACATCGGGGAGTTTCACCCAGACGGGTGCCTCAAGATTATCGGTGAGCAGCCCAGAAAAAAGACCTGTTTTCAGAGAGAGCCCTATGATATTTTGTCTGTCTATCTGTGGATTTAAATGCATACGAGTCAGGATGAAAGCGCCAGATCCTCCAAATTTTCTGCAGGTGAACTAACAATTCAGACCCGTACAGTTAACTGAGGGTGACCTTGTGGTTAAAGCCACCGCCCTCGGGCACATAGAGGATGATTCCCTTGTCTGCGTGGATACGAATCTACCAGTCATACTCCTCCCCTTCTCTCTGTATCCACTTCACTTCATACTCGTCTCTGTCAAAAACAATCAAATATGAAAGGATTTGCATATATAAACGACAGATAAATTCCTCCCAAAGGCAGCTGTATATTAATCTACCTTAGCAATCATTGTGTTCCTTCTGTGTAGACCGTAAGAAGGATCTGGTGAAGCTCCAGGCTGGGGAGTATGTGTCTCTGGGGAAGGTGGAGGCCATGCTGAAGAACTGCCCTTTCGTAGACAACATCTGTGCCTACGCAAACAGGTAACAATGCCCATATTATATACCGCTCGGGTGACTGGAGTCTCTATAACACTGAGTGTACAAAACATTAAGAACACCGTGCTAACATTAAGAACGAAAGCGTCACACAGGAATGCTGGCCCATGTTGACTCCAATGCTTCCCACAGTTGTGTCAAGTTGGCTGGATGTCCTTTGGATGGTGGACCATTCTTGATACACACGGGAAACTGTTGAGTGTGAAAAACCCATCAGCATTGCAGTTCTCAAATCAAGTTGTATTAGTCACATGCGCCGAATACAACAGGTGAATACTTACAGTGAAATGCTTACTTACAAGCCCCTCAACAACAATGCAGTTTAAAAAATAAGAATAAGAAATAAAAGTAACAAGCAGCAGTAAAATAACAATAGCGAGACTATATACAAGGGGCACTAGTTAGTCAAGGTAATTGAGGTAATATGTACATGCAGGTAGAGTTATTAAAATGACTGCATAGATAATAACAGAGAATAGCAGCGGTGTAAAAGAGGGGGCAATGCAAATAGTCTGGGTAGCCATTTGATGAGATGTTCAGGAGTCTTATGACTTGGGGGTAGAAGCTGGTTAGAAGCCTCTTGGACCTCGACTTAGCGCTCCGGTACCGCTTGCCGTGTGGTAGCAGAGAGAACAGTCTCTGACTAGGGTGGCTGGAGTCTTTGACAATGTTTAGGGCATTCCTCTGACACCGCCTGGTATAGAGGTCCTGAATGGCAGTAAGCTTGGCCCCACTGGGCCGTTCGCACTACCCTCTGTAGTGCCTTGCGGTCGGAGGCCGAGCAGTTGCCATACCAGGCAGTGATGCAACCAGTCAGGGTGCTCTCCATGGTGCAGCTGTAGAGCATTTTGAGGATCTGAGGACCCATGCCAAATCTTTTCAGTCTCCTGAGGGGACTGTTTTGTCGTGCCCTCTTCACGACACAAAATGGTGCCCTTTGGCACCTACTACCATACCCCGTTAAAGGGACTTAAATATTCACCCTCTGAATGACGCACAGACACAATCCATGTCTCAATTGTCTCAAGGCTTAAAAATCCTTCTTAACCTGTCTCCTTTGCCTCAACTACACGATGAAGTGTATTTAACAGGTGACATCAATAAGGGATCATAGCTTTCACCTGGCCAGTCTGTCATGGAAAGTGCAGGTGTTCTTAATGTTTTGTACACTCAGTACAAAACATTGATTGTCTGTTTCTCCTTGTCAACTTGTTCTGTCTCTAGTCACAATGTCTCCATCTGCTGTCTGTCACCCACTTTCTACTTCTCTCCTGTCTCTCTCTTTGTCTTTTCGACTCATTGCTCTCTCTATCCTTCATCCTATTCTGGCCCGTCTTTCTCTCTCCATCTTTGCCTTTCATTATAATAATAACTAGAATGATGATGATAATAATATAAAAAGGAATTATACAAATCAACTGTGTTGTCTAAATTTAACAATAACACTATATTATCTCTCCATTTCCTTAACTCTCTCCGTCCCAGTGACCAGTCGTACGTGATTGGCTTTGTGGTGCCCAATCAGAAGCATTTGATGGCGCTGGCGGAGCAGAGAGGGTTACGGGGCAGCTGGGAGGAGATCTGTAACAACCCTGACATGGAGAGAGACGTTCTCCACGTCATCACAGAGGCCGCTCTGTCAGGTAGGATGGAGGGATGGAGAGGACGATGAGAGACGGATGGAGGGAGGAATAGAGGATTCTGGTTGTAACATATGAGTACTGTTTCTCCATCTTTTTGGCCCTAGCGTTGACTTGTATTTCTCAACCCCAGCCCATGCATTCGTCTCTAAAGTCCGGTGTTGTTTCCCCCCCACAGCCAAACTGGAGCGCTTTGAGATCCCTAGGAAGATCCGTCTGAGTGCAGAGCCCTGGACACCGGAGACTGGCCTGGTGACCGACGCATTCAAACTCAAACGCAAGGAGCTCAAATCACACTATCAGGAAGACATCGAGAGAATGTACGGTGGCAAGTAACACACACACAGACATACGCAAGGAATCTAACAAACGCTATCTAGATGACAAGAAAACTGGAGAGAATGTACGACGGCAAGTTACACACAAACAGACACAGCCCCCCCCCCCCCCCCCCCTTCTTCCCAAGACAAAAGACAGAGGGGCCAAGCCAGTTGGAGCAACATCGGTTGCTTGTCTTCGCCAAAAGTTTTTAGGGGTCTGTGTGTTGCTATGACGACGCTGTCATCATGGCGTGACTCGGCTGAGACACGGAAAATGACACGTTAGTCTTGTCCCACTCCTGCACTCCTCTCCTTTTTTTTCTCCTTCCCTTCTCTCTCCTAACCTCTGTCTAGCATGGTCTTCGGCCTCTGTGTGTAGTCCAGACACCTGATAGTAGAAAGGATGGTTTTTGTGTGAATGTGGCCTGGATCGTGTTCATTAGGCATCAAACGGAAGAAAACTGACTGAAACAGGGAGGGACTACCTGAACTTGTCCAACAAGAAATGTTTTGCTATGTTGTGCACTAATGAATACGACTCTGAAAAATGAGGCCCTTCGGTTTAAACGTTCCACATCCAGGTTTGAATCTATGCAGGGATCTCTTTTATTGTATAAATGTTTTAGGATGTGGTGATGTTTTGTTCATGTTTTGTTATTTTTCTTTTTTTAACGTAATCGGTTTGTCTTGGTTCGTTTCCGAAACCTATTCGATGAACATCTTGTGTCTGAGAGAAATCAGTGTTTTGCGAAACCATGAGATTTTTGGAACACAACTCGCATTTTTTATTTGCTCTCCTTATTTCTTATATTCTTATATTTTTCTGAATGGTTTGTTTCTCATTTATCTGTTACCAAACTGACATTAAAACAACATGTTTTCCTCTTCTTTCTTTTTCCCCCCATGTGAATTTCCTAAATTCTTCTCCCTCATCTGCCTCTATGTCCTGAAGGTTGCTTCTATTCTATGGAAGAGTATGTGTTTACTGACTTGACTAGATGAAGTCCTATGTTACAGTGTGCCAGTGATGGAATCTCCTCCCTGCTCTGTGCCCCTGTGTGTGGCTATGGGCTGATGTGATGTGCCTGGGTTGGCTGGTGGAACCTGTTTCTTATAATGTAGCCTGATCCTGGATCGGTTTGTACTTTAGCCACCTCCTTTGACTATTTGTGGGACGTCATGAGTTGACCAAGGCAAGAAATGATCTGGGACCAGGTTAGTAATGATGGTGAGGTGTCCAGGGGGGCTACGGGGAATTGGGATGCAGTTTCCCCATAAAGCTGATCGAAGTTTAGTTCCTCTTCCCTGTGGTTGAGGCTAGGATGGGGAGAGGACAAGCTGGTTCCTTGATCTGTGCCTAAAGGGCAAGTTCTCAGCATGTGACACCAATCCTACTGAGACCCTTATTCATTTCTATTCTGTCACTTAACCAGTAGGAGGCAGTCTCTGCCACTGGTTTATCTTTGAAACATAATCTGTATAATAATGTCCAAATTTACAGGGGTGTGTATGTGTGCATGTGTGGTTTGTGCGTGTGCTGATGTTTGGGTGTGTGTGTGCGTTCTCTGACCCTGAGCTTGTTCCAAGTCCCCTATGTCGCTGTGAAGCCCGCTGCATGCCCACCCCACCTGACCTGTAGAAGTCTGTGACCTTTCAATGTTTCCTCCAGCAAAACGATGTTACATACACAGTATCCTGCTAAACCAGGTCTGTGGCTCCATAAACCATGCTATCACCTGGACTATCTGCTTCCATAAACCATGCTATCACCTGGACTATCTGCTTCCATAAACCATGCTATCACCTGGACTATCTGCTTCCATAAACCATGCTATCACCTGGACTATCTGCTTCCATAAACCATGCTATCACCTGTACTATCTGCTTCCATAAACCATGCTATCACCTGGACTATCTGCTTCCATAAACCATGCTATCACCTGGACTATCTGCTTCCATAAACCATGTTATCACCTGGACTATCTGCTTCCATAAACCATGATATCACCTGGACTATCTGCTTCCATAAACCATGCTATCACCTGGACTATCTGCTTCCATAAACCATGTTATCACCTGGACTATCTGCTTCCATAAACCATGTTATCACCTAGACTATCTGCTTCCATAAACCATGCTATCACCTGGACTATCTGCTTCCATAAACCACGTGGATTGTCTTTATTGAAATTGGCCTAAACCTGCCATTTTACTCCATAAAATGATGACCTATGTACCGCATGGATGTCTCTAGGAGAACCAATGAATCCCAGTCCAGATCTGTAGCTGTTTGCCTTTTTAGTTGCTGTTTGGCAGACTGTGTGTTTGTGTCATCCAACGGTAGTCCTATCTACTCTGATGTCCCCTGTTCGTATTACAGTAATGGATTGTCCCATTTCTTTGTCATACCTATAGTTACTGTTACTCTTATTGATGAAATATGAAATGCAGATTAAATGTGCAATATTTATAGGAAATACAACTTCTAAAACTAAAGTATGTAAAGGAAAAATGCACAGAGAGAGAGAGAGCCCCTTCACAGTGTATGAATGTGTGGGTGCGGGCCTGTCTCTTTCCAATTAAATGTAGAAAGAAAACCTAGAGGACAGAAAACATTGTTGTAGAAGTAGTAACATATAGCCTCTATGGTGTGGTATTAGTGCCAACAGAAATGTCATCTGAATTCAATCATCTTGAGTTCATTCAAATTTGTTGGCAGTAATATGACTCCATACTTATTTTTCTGTATTGTGAAAGTACTGTACCAATTATAGTAATGAAGACTAATATTTTGGCCTTGTGAAAGTAAAGTACAGTGGTGAAGAATAAGGCACTACAGGTGAACAGAGTTAGGTCTCCAGGAAGTTGTTTGGGTTGCATGATTCCTTGTGAATGCACTATATACATTTGTGACGTACAATGTATTCAGATATCAAATCCAAGATGAGAAGTCATGCATAAAGTCATGTGGGCAATTCCATACGAGATTTGCCCAAAGATATGTAATCCTTGGAAAGGTACTTTGGGGTAAGGAGGTTTGGCATACCTTTTTAAAGTTGAAATCGTTGATTTTAAAGTTGGAAAGTTCATGACATTTTGTCTTTGCCCAGGCCTTTTGAATATATGACCCATTTTATACATGAGTTGACATTATAGGCCATTAACCAACTGTGCGAATCACCAGCAGAGGGAGTTCTGAATCCGTTCCCACATTATCTGTGTTTTTGGTGCTCCCAAAAAATATTGGCTTTTCAAAAGTAGCAGAGCGACCACTCTGGAAATGTTATGTACTTGTAGAGTATATTGTTTTTAAATAATATCCAATACTGAACGAAATTAAAAAGGGTACTTTTGAGACATTTACGGTAAGGCCCGGGTAAGGCCAACGTTTCACACATTTCCCAACTTTTAATGAGTATTCCTCAATAATTATTTTGGATACAGATGTCAATGGTGTGCCAGACAAAATTACGTTTTTTATTGATTTCATTTCAGGAAGATTAAAAGCATCATAAATATCTCTGGGCCAATTTCGTTTGGAATTCCACGTACATTATAGGCTGCCATATATGTATTGTCTGCAAATGAATTACTGTGTATGAGCAATGTACAGTATATAGCGTAGAAGAGGAACAGCTTGGATATTCTATATTTAGCACAAGGGATATTTCAGCATTTGAAAAGGACCCTCGGTTTTGGGAAGTAGTCCAAAACACTGATAATGTTACGAATGAGGAACCCAGGTGCAGGCTGGTTCCCGTTCTTCTTACAGTTCCTGATATTTTATTGGTTCTTTGTATTCAACTCCCAACCAATGTCTGTCCAGTCTGTTGCTTTGCTATCCCATACCAGGCTACAATTGGTTAAGAAGATTTGTTCATAGGAATATACTAAGTGCTATCTTGAGTGTTTCTCTGAGGTTACATACATACATCATACATACATACATACATACATGCATGCATACATACATACATACATACATACATACATACATACATACATACATACATACACTACCGTCCAAAAGTTTGGGGTCACTTAGAAATGTCCTTGTTTTTGAAAGAAAAGCAAAACATTTTGTTCATTAAAATAACATCAAATTGATCAAAAATACAGTGTAGACATTGTTAATGTTGTAAATGACTATTGTAGCTGGAAACGGCAGATTTTTTATGGAATATCTACATAGGTGTACAGAGGCCCATTATCAGCAACCATCACTCCTGTGTTCCAATGACACGTTGTTAGCTAATCCAAGTTTATCATTTTAAAAGGCTAATTGATCATTAGAAAACCCTAGAAGGCCAGCATCCCGGAGTCGCCTCTTCACTGTTGATGTTGAGATTGGTGTTTTGCAGATACTATTTAATGAAGCTGCCAGTTGAGGACTTGTCAGGCGTCTGTTTCTCAAACTAGACACTCTAATGTACTTGTCCTCTTGCTCAGTTGGGCACCGGGGCCTCCCATTCCTCCTATTATTCTGGTTAGAGCCAGTTTGCGCTGTTCTGTGAAGGGAGTAGTACACAGCGTTGTACGAGATCTTCAGTTTCTTGGCAATTTCTCGCATGGAATAACCTTCATTTCTCAGAACAAGAATAGACTGATGAGTTTCAGAAGAAAGGTCTTTGTTTCTGGCCATTTTGAGCCTGTAATCAAACCCACAAATGCTGATGCCCCAGATACTCAACTAGTCTAAAAAGGCCAGTTTTTTTATTGCTTATTTAATCAGGACAACAGTTTTCATCTGTGCTAAAATAATTGCAAAAGGGTTTTGTAATGATCAATTAGCCTTTTAAAATGATAAACTTGGATTAGCTAACACAGCGTGCCATTGGAACACAGAAGTGATGGTTGCTGATAATAGGCCTCTGTTTCCAGCTACAATAGTCATTTACAACATTAACAATTTCTACACTGTATTTCTAATCAATTTGATGTTTTTTAATGGACAAAAAAAATGCTTTTCTTTCAAAAACAAGGACATTTCTAAGTGACCCCAAACTTTTGAACAGTAGTGTACGTACGTACATACATACATATATACATACATTACATGTCTTAGTAGTGAAGTCATCCACTTTAACTACTGATGTACCTAAGACAAGGAACAAAGTTTGGTGTACAGATTAATTTGACCGCTCGTATTGTTTCTCATAGTAAATATGTTGGAAGGGGAGGGGTTAATATGATCAAATTTCCTAAAGATATATCAGTTGTGCAGGTGTAAAACCTCATTTAAACCTATTTGGTCTTTGTTATTGACCAGTTTTTTGGGGTGGGTCTTTTTCCTTCTCGTTTAGCGTGGGTTACTGGCCTTGTGACATCATGGGCTATTTGCAAATGTCTCCTTATTTATTTGTCATTTGGCCTTGGAAAATTGTCATGAAATTAAAAGTTGTGATTGGTCTAAAAATATGTTCATTCTGTTTCAATCATGGATTATATTGATTCTTGTTAACGTGGATATGCCTTTTTTGAATGAGAATGATTTTGATGTGTCTGTGCGTGTATGTATAACATTCCAGACAGAGTGGCTAACACAACGGCTTCATTCAAATCGTGTCCCGAAGCGTGTTATATGGCAACGAAGCCGAGGTGTGTGTGTTTGTGTGTGGAGATGACTGTGGGATAGGTAATGAATTGACGTGGACATAACAAACCGTTCAGATGTGAGCTAGTCCACATCTACAGACTAGCAGAAGTTAGGGCTTTATTCAATCCGTATCGCTGGAGCGTCATTTCCTGTTGAGCCGACTTCTGCAGTGCTTACCTTGAATGCAGTCTCCGCTAACGCGGGAACATTGCCTTGAAATTTAAATCGCGCTGTAACACTGAATTTCCATGATACGGATTGAATAGAGTCCCAAGTCTCTCTCCACCGAATCAGAACAAACTAAGAGCAGGGGATGTATCCTGTTTCATCACATAACAGAATCACTGTCTCCTTCACTGGCTTTCAGGACCCCCCCCCCCCCTCTCCTGGCTGCACACTACAACACCCACCACATCGTGACCTTCTGAAGCCCACCCACTCAGGCAGTATTCAGAATGTTGCCCTATTCCCTATATACTGCACTACTTTTGACCAGGGCACATAGGACTTTAGTCTAAAGTAGTGCGTATGGAATAGGGGGCCATTTGGGATACCAGCTGGCTTGAGAAGGACTGACTGGGGGAAAGGAGTCTGTAACAGGAGCATTAAGGAGCTGAGACAGAGGCCCTCTTCCTCTGAGATGAAAAAAGACACTCAGAGTTCCCTCTCTACCAATTCAAAGGGCTTTATTGGCATGGGAAACGTGTACATTGCCAAAGTAAATGAAATAGATAATAAACAAAAGTGAAATAAACAATCAGAAATTAACAGTAAACATTACTCACAAGTTTCAAAAAGAATAGACATTTCAAATGTTATGACTATGTACAGTGTTGTAACAATGTGCAAATAGTTGAAGTATGAAAGGGAAAATAAATACAGATAAATATCCTTTATTTACAGTGGAGTTTGTGCTTCACTTTCTTGTGGCAACAGGTCACAAATCTTGCTGCTGTGATTGCAAGATTTGTGATCTCTCTGAGGTGCGTGCCACTGTTATTATTAGGGGGGGTACTTATATTTGTTCTGTTAGACGCAAGTGTGTAATGAAAATGCGTTTCTTGCATATCCCAACTCCTCTTGAGACACCTGCAGTTACTTCTCTTACACTCCATTCATTCCAACAGCATGAAACAGTCACAGGAAAGAATTGTGAGCAACAATAATAGTGGCCAAGGTGCAATACTGTCAACCAACCACAGGATGTCAGTCATGTACCCATGAATGGAAGAATGTCTCCTGTGAGTGTGGTACTACAGTTGAATTCAGAAGTTTACATACACTTAGGTTGGAGTCATTAAAACTCGTTTTTCAACCACTCCACAGATTTCTTGTTAACAAACTATAGTTTTGGCAAGTTGGTTAAGACATCTACTTTGTGCATGACACAAGTCATTTTTCCAACAATTGTTTACAGATTATTTCACTTATAATTCACTGTATCACATTTCCAGTGGGTCAGAAGTTTACATACACTAAGTTGACTGTGCCTTTAAACAGCTAGAAGAATTCCAGAAAATTATGTCATGGCTTTAGGAGCTTCTGTTAGGCTAATTGACATCATTTGAGTCAATTGGAGGTGTACCTGTGGATGTATTTCAAGGCCTACCTTCAAACTCAGTGCCTCTTTGCTTGACATCATGGGAAAATCAAAAGAAATCAGCCAAGACCTCAAAAAAGAAAATTGTAGACCTCAACAAGTCTGGTTCATCCTTGGGAGCAATTTCCAAACACCTGAAGGTACCACGTTCATCTGTACAAACAATAGTACGCAAGTATAAAAACCATGGGACCACGCAGCCGCCATACCGTTCAGGAAGGAGACGCGTTCTGTCTCCTAGAGATGAATGTACTTTGGTGTGAAAAGTGTGAATCAATCCAAGAACAACAGCAAAGGACCTTATGAAGATGCTGGAGGAAACGTGTACAAAAGTATCTATATCCACAGTAAAAACAAGTCTTGAATAGACAGTTCTATTGTTGTTTCATCAGACCAGAGGACATTTCTCCAAAAAGTATGATCTTTGTTCCCATGTGCATTTGCAAACCGTAGTCTGGCTTTATTGTGGATGTTTTGGAGCAGTGGCTTCTTCCTTGCTGCGCGCTCTTTCAGGTTATGTCGATATAGGACTCGTTTTACTGTGGATATAGATACTTTAGTTCCTGTTTCCTCCAGCATCTTCACAAGGTCCTTTGCTGTTGTTCTGGGATTGATTTGCACTTTTCACACAAGTATGTTCATCTCTAGGAGACAGAACGCGTCTCCTTCCTGAGCGGTATGGCGGCTGCGTGGTCCCATGGTGTTTATACTTGCGTACTATTGTTTGTACAGATGAACCTTCAGGCGTTTGGAAATTGCTCCCAAGGATGAACCAGACTTGTGGAGGTCTCCAATTTTTTTTCCTGGGGTCTTGGCTGATTTCTTTTGATTTTCCCATGATGTCAAGCAAAGAGACACTGAGTTTGAAGGTAGGCCTTTAAATACATCCACAGGTACACCTCCAATTGACTCAAATGATGTCAATTAGCCTAACAGAAGCTTCTAAAGCCATGACATAATTTTCTGGAATTCTTCTAGCTGTTTTAAGGCACAATCAACTTTGTGTATGTAAACTTCTGACCCACTGAAATTGTGATACAGTGAATTATAAGTGAAACAATATGTCTGTAAACAACTGTTGGAAAAATTACTGGTGTCATGCACAAAGTAGATGTCCTAACCCACTTGCCAAAACTATAGTTTGTTAACAAGAAATGTGTGGAGGTTGAAAAACGAGTTTTAATGACTCCAACCTAAGTGTATGTAAAGTTCTGACTTCAACTGTACTTACCAGTATCGTCTGTTGGAGTATAAATATATTTTCACTGATTGAAGGAGGGAAACACGCTTATCCATGAACAGCGTGTCTCTGTATAAGGATGCTGCTCATTCGTGGGATGCGACCCATATGCCACCCTATTCCCGATATAGTGCACTACAGTGTGGTGTGGTCGTCTGCTGCAATAGCCCATCCGTGACAAGGACCGACAAGTTGTGCGTTCCGAGATGCCGTTCTACTGCGCCGTTGCCTGTTTGTGGCCCACCTGTTAGCTTGCACGATTCTTAACAATCTCGTTTGACCTCTCATTAACGAGCTGCTTTCGCCCACAACACTGCCGCTGACTGGATGTTTTTGTTGTTGGTCGCATCGTTCTCGGTAAAACCCTAGACACTGTCGTGAGTGAAAAGCCCTGAAGGCCGGCCGACGATCATACCACGCTCAATGCAGGTCGGCCTGCTTTATATAGCAAGCCACGACAAACGTGACTCACTGTCTGTAGGAGAAAACCGTTTTCACTAAACTGGCCACTGACTGTATACAGTGCATTCGGAAAGTATTTAGACACCTTCAATTTGTCCATGCTTTGTTATGTAGCAGCCTTATGAAATTAATTTTTTTTCACCTCATCAATCTACTCACAATACCCCACAATGACAAAGCAAAAACATGTTTTTAGAAATGTTACATTTACATAAGTATTCAGACCCTTTAGTCAGTACTTTGTTGAAGCAGATTTGGCAGCAATTACAGCCTTGAGTCTTCTTGAGTATGACACAACAAGCTTGGCACACCTGTATTTGGGGAGTTTCTCCCATTCTTCTCTGCAGATCCTCTTCAAGCTCTGACAGGTTGGATGAGGAGCATCGCTGCACAGCTATTTTCAGGTCTCTCCAGAGATCGGTTTCCGGGCCACTCAAGGACATTCAGAGACTTGTCCCAAAGCCACTCCTGCGTTGCTTTGGCTGTGTGCTTAGGGTCCTTGTCCTGTTGGAAGGTGAACATTCTCCACAGTCTGAGGTCCTGAGCAGGTTTTCATCAAGGATCTCTCTATACTTTGCTCCATTCATCTTTCCCTCAATCCTGACTAGTCTCCCAGTCCCTGCAGCTGAAAAAATTCCTGTCATAAGGCCTGTCATGTGCCTTTAACTGAGGAGTGGCTTCCATCTGGCCACTCTACCATAAAGGCCTGATTGGTGGAGTGCTGCAGAGATGGTGGTTCTTCTGGAAGGTTCTCCCATCTCCACAAAGGAACTCTGGCACTCTGTTAGAGTGACTATCAGTCTGGGCAGCCAGCTCTAGGAAGATAATTGGTGGTCTAAACTTCTTCCATTTAATAATGATGGAGGCCACTGTTCTTGGGGACTTTACTGTCTCGAAGCTCTACAGACAATTCCTTCAATCTCATGGCTTGGTTTTTGCTCTGACATGTCAACTTAGGGACCTTATACCGGCGTGGGCAATTCCAGTCCTCGAGGGTCTTATAGACAGTTGTGTGCCTTTCCAAATCATGTCCAATCATTTGAATTTACCACAAGTAGACTCCAATCAAGTCGTAGAAACATCTCAAGGATGATCAATGGAAATATGATGCACCTGAGCTCAATTTTGAGTCTCATGGCAAAGTGTTTGAATTCTTATGTAAATCATTTCTAAAACCTGTTTTCACTTTGCCATTATGATAATGCCCTTTTAGTGTAAGAGCTGGTTGAAAGGACCGCCTGGAATTTCAGACTGTTTTGGCGGGTTGGAGTTTTGGCCTGCCTGGTGACATCACTAGACAGTAAATTAGGTAACAGACTAATATAGGGGTTCCAACCCTCTCTGACAAAAACAGCTAGTTTTCCCCTCCCCACTCAGACCAAAATTATTGCGTGAGAAATTGCTCTTAGCAATTTGTTTATTTTTGACCATATTAATTGAAAAACAAAGGTACTTAAATGGATTCTCCAGTACTTTGTATATTTTTTAGCCAGTGGTTCTGAAAGTAGTCAAAAGTGGTCCCCGCAAATTCCAGTGTCATTGCTCCCTCTCACTCTGCTTTATGTACATGATTTGCCTCTTGCTAACACTTACTTATATGGCAAGGGGCTGAAGCTCATAGGTCAAACCAAAATTGCTAGGGGGCTGGCCCACGTGGGGGAAAATGGCACAGCACAGCTTCCAGAAAAACAGTTACTTTCAAACTAAGGATTTGGTGGCTAATTGATGTAACAGTAAATCTGCTCATAGATTTTGCATTTATGAACTACACAGACTGATGCACAGGTTAACTCATAACCTGCAGTTACATCCACCGGGACGGATTGGTTTAGGGTCATTGAAGTGTGGATGAAGGGCGGGTATGTTGAATAAAGAGAAAATACCTTAAATCCATAAATGTATCATTCTTGTGCAATTTATATCTATAGGCTACATGGAGGTTTTTATTTATTTTTAGGCTATCTGGCATTAGTATGTAAGCCTAAGCTTACGTACTAAGGGTCTAACTGTACACGCACCAAATAGTCTACACACCGATCGCCAAATGCTTTGGAAACAGGCAGGATAAAGTTAGCACTCCATGGAGGTAAAGACAGTTTAATTCAGTAAGAGAAAAGCTGCAAAATGGAGAGCTGAAAATAAAGAGAAGGGAGGGCCAGAACAGTAATGTTTGGGAAAGATTTGGTGAAGTGGTAAAACAGGATGATAGTGTTGTGTGTGATTGTGAGGCGCTATAAAAAAAAAAAAGTTACTTCAAATAGGGAAGTTCAAGACAACTGTAGCCCACTGTTCAGATGAGTAAAATGGAAAATTACATCTGGACACAGACTGTAGCCTATATTTTAACTCCTGCAGAGTTAAGCATACCTTGTAGTAAAATTATACACAAAATGTAGTCAAACTTTTCACTTGAACAGGAATGGAGAAATAATCTCTCTTTCAGCATCCTGAGAGAATGCGAATGCTGTTAGTTACCACCTGTAGAGCTGCCCTCTATCAGCATCATAAAAGCTGATCCTATTTCAGCCACAAACTATGCATCCAAGCCAAACTGAAATCTTATCAGAAACATTTTGGGTAGTTTTCACAGCTTTCTTTGGCCTTACACCCAGTCAAAAGGATGTTATTTGGACTTTTTGCACAGAAAACGTTTCCAGTTTTTGTTATTGCGCCGCGAAAGATAACTTTACCGGTCAACTAGTTAGTCATAAATCAATAGAATGAATGCTTCAATCTGGTGAGCAACGACAGAGGAGAAGCTGCATGTATACAATTATAGACAAGTTGACTAAACACATAGCCTACCAAAATGTTGGAAATCATAAGCAGAAACATCTAAACCAGGGTAAAAAAATATCCTACATCCCATAAAAAAAGAAAAACACTATGCTGTCTTTGACTGAAGCCTACAAAGCATTTACTATATTATCGGGTTAGGGTTGGGTGTGAGCCTCAGATTTTCACATAGAGCCAGGCGGTTATGGATGGGTTATAAGCAACAAAGACACATCCAGCGCAAAGTGGGAGGTTAAAAAAAATACCTAGGTCACCAAAGTTCCAGAGCATGTCTTTAATTGATACCCAGAAATGATTTGATATGGAGAAAACTGCTGCATTACTATGGGAAATATGCCATTTAGCAGACCCTTTTACACAAAGCGACTTAGTCAAGAGTGCATACATTTTTACGTATGGGTGGCCCCAGGAATCGCCATGCTCTACCGACAGCTAGAGGACCAGATAAGCATCTAGGGTTAACTTCACCCTACTCTTTTCCATTCTACTATGAACACAACATGGAACAATGGGACGAGACAAAAAAAACTAAACAAGATACATGCTGGTCCAAACACATAATGCCCTGGGTTTTATTTTTTGTGAGAAGATAATTTTTCATTTTGTGGATAGAAAAAACAAAATTGATAAATTATGCCATTGGAATGGGCATTCATATTGGTGGTACAACAACAACTAACTAGTAGCCTTGTTTAGTACCGTACTCTTCACAGAAGAGAGCTCCTATTTCCAAAGGAAGGCACCCGATACTTGTGGTTCATCTTGGCCTCGCAGCGTTCTGGAGAATTATTATTCTAAAAGCAAAGAAATCTGCCTTTTTATACATGTTTTCTTCTGTTATGTATAAACTGGAATGATACATGTAATCAAGATGTTACTACATTCCTCTACCCGATCGCATTTCATCAACAAGTAACAAAATAATAAAGTCTTTCAATGAGGAACATACAATCATCATCATCAAAAATGGAAAGGGGATACAAAAAATTACATTTTTCACAAAATAATTGGGGAAGGGGTCTTAAAAAAAAGGTACTGATGTGAAAACAAACCAGAGACCTAAATCATATAAAAGCAGCATTCATCGAAAACAAAAATAGTGCTTAGATAAAAGTCAGAAGCAGCAGTGACTTCTAGGACTTTGTGTTACTTTGTCTCATGAACAATTTAAAAATGGAAGATCTTAAGTGATTACCCTCTGACTGACAAACCGATGCCTTAAATCCACAGCCACCGACTCTGTATGAATGCATGTCACCATTTGTTTCTACATGATACAATGAACCAACAGCCAGGAATCTTAAAGTGAGGACCCCCTGGTTATGTTCACAATATAGATATATAAAATACAGAGAAGTTCATAGCTACCTAAACCCAGACTACAGCACGGGAACCAATGAGGGTACAGTGGACAAAAAAAAACATTAAAAAAACTAACAAAACGTAGAAGAAAAAGAACTGTAAACACGGCACAATAAATAGATAAAACAGCAGGTTTCACACCATGCACTGACGTGATGATGACACTGTTGTACAACTCACACCCGAACCAGTTGCAGTTTGTCTTTTCATTTTTTTTTTTTAATCCCAAGTGCAAAACATCAAATGAACAATTTCCGTATTCAAGTAACATTATATACAAGGGGGGGATTACAAATATCTGGTATTGTACATATAATTGCCATATTCATAATTACAGATGTTGATATTTCTTATCAACAGTAACAGTAACAAATAGGAAATGAAAAAAGTACGAGACGACCATTGCAATTAAGTCCCAACCGTCACTATGGAGACAGCGTTGTATGCTGTGTGCGCATTCCACTACCCCTTCCTTGCATTCACAACTCTACGATGCATAGCACCTAAATGAGTTCCCGGGTGAGCCCACAGTCCTGTCCGTGTTCCGAGGTCACGTGACCTCCATAGCCACTGTGTTGTCCGAAATGCTGTTTAGTGCTGGCTTTTCTTGATCCTGATTTTCCCTGGAGGCAAGTGGAGAGAATATGTACAAATCAATCAGACACTGTTCAATAATATCTACATTAATATTGACTCAGACAGACTCAGGTAATGTTCCTGAATCAGCAGTTTAAGCTACGGTTGTCTGAACACTGTGTAATGGTCCATTTCTATACACTTAATCTGTGTCCCAAATGGACCCTATTCCCTATGTAGCGTACTACTTCAGACAAGAAGTCTCTCTCTCTCTCACCTTGACACCAGGTCCATTGACGGGGTGATTGTGGAGACCTTAGGCATTTGACAGTTAGCGGTGGCAGCCAGCTTTAAGGCAGATGACGACACGGGAGCGTGGCTTAGCGTCCGGGGTATGTGGCGCTTGGTGAGGAGTCCCCCGGGGGAGGACATGCTCAGACGGAGGTTGTTGTTGTTCCCCATCAGGACCTGAGTGGTGGTGGAGTTGGCGTGGGTGGTGCCGTTGTTGCTGGGCAACAGGAAGGGGAAGGAGGGGGTAGTGGTGGTCAGAGGGCTAGGGGTGGAGGTGGGGGCTGCAGGCAACGGGGATGCTGTGCTAGTGAGGTGAAAGCCCTTGTAGACACCTGTAGTAAGGGAAGACAGAACTAAATCACTTCATGTGCATGGTGCTAGCAGAAGCTATACAAGCCGTTTCCTCTTTGATCAGTTCCAACCTTTTACGTTTGCTTCTGTGAAAGCCCTGCATTTAATTTGAAACGCACTTGCACGTCTGAGGTTACTTGTTGCAGGTGCGTGGGAATAATTTGATGATATCTTGAAAAGGAAAACTTGCACACTGTGCTTACCGGATTCACTTGTGTTTATTTAGCTTATATACCGTGCCTCGTGGCCTTTGTCAAAGCGTTCAAAGTCTTATGTGCAATTTTCTCTTCTCTTTGATGCTCTGCTTTAAAAAACTGTATTTATTTAACCTGTTAAGGCATTACCCTTTTACAATAACCACCTGACCACAACAAATGCTTGGGTGCAGTGTTAACCTGAGGGTGGAAGGACCCCGTTGACCCCGCTGCCCGGTCCACCCTCATCCTTGGTCTTCAAGGCCAGAAGCTGGTCTGTGGTCACCAGGGCAGAGGCAGCAAACTGGGCACTGGCACAATCTAACATCTTGGACACCAAAACCTGGTAGAGGAGGAGAACAACGTATTAACACAATGCTGAAAAGACAAACAGATGGACAGAGAGAGAGAGGTCATGGGGCTGTATCAAACATCTCAGAGTAGGAGTGCTGATCTAGGACCAGGTCCCTCCTTTCCATTGAATCTTATTCATTATGATCTAAAAAGGCAAAACGGATCCTGGTTCAGCGCTCGTATTCTGAGCCACTGAGAATACCAGCCCAGGTCAGAGAGCGGGCTAACTAACCTGCGTGCTATTGGTAGTAGTGGTGGTGCTGTTGGCTTGCAGTTGCTGTTGGATCTGCTCCAGCTGCTGTTTCTGCATCAAGGCCAGCTGCTCCTGATGCTGCTGGTATTGTTGGGCGGTAAAAGCTGCAGGAGACACAGAGAGGAGAACAGGTCACACACGGACCGGTCACATCAATTTGGGATGCATCCTATGAGGAAAGTATTCAGAAGCTTTGAGTTTTTCCCTATTTTGTTACGGCACAGCCTTATTCTAAAATTGATTAAATTGTCCCGTCCCCCCCACTCATCAATCTACACACAATACCCCAGAATGACAAAGCAAAAACAGTATATTTTATTTTAGCAAATGTATTAAAAAAATGTTTAAAAAAAAATGAAATATCACATTTACATAACTATTCAGACCCTTCACTCAGTACTTTGTTGAAGCACCTGTGGCAGTGATTACAGCCTCAAGTCTTCTTGGGTATGACGCTACAAGCTTGGCACATCTGTATTTGGGGAGTTTCTCCCATTCTACTCTGCAGATCGTCTCAAGCTCTGTCAGGTTGGATGGGGAGCGTCGCTGCACAGCTATTTTCAGGTCTCTCCAGAGATGTTCAAATCAGGTTCAAGTCCGGGCTCTGGATGGGCAACTCATGGACATTCAGAGACTTTTGTCCCAAAGCCACTCCTGCGTTGTCTTGGCTGTGTGCTTAGAGTTGTTGTCTTGCTGGACGGTGAACCTTTGCCCCAGTCTGAGGTCCTGAGCGCTCTGGAGCAGGTTTTCATCGAGGAACTCTGTACTTTGCTCTGTTTATCTTTTCCTCCATCCTGACTAGTCTCCCAGTCCTTGCCACTGAAAAACATCTCCACAGCATGATGCTGCCACCACCATGCTTCAACATAGGGATGGTGCCAGGTTTCCTCTAGATGTGACATTTGGCATTCAGGCCAAAGAGTTCAATCTTGGTTTCATCAGACCAGAAAATCTTGTTTCTCATGGTCTGAGAGTCTTTAGGTGCCTTTTGGGAAACTCCAAGCAGGCTGTCATGTGCCTTTTACGGAGGAGTGGCTCCCGCCCGGTCTCTACAATAAAGGCCTGATTGGTGGAGTTCTGCAATGATGGTTGTCCTTCTGGAGAGGATCTCGAGCTCCGTCAGTGACCATTGGATTCTTGGTCACTTCCCTGACCAAGGCCCTTCTCTCCCAATTGGGAGAGCTCCAGGAAGAGTCTTGGTGGTTCTAAACTTCTTCCATTTAAGAATGGAGGCCAGCCTCCCAAGTGGCGCAAAGGTCTAAGGCACTGCATCGCAGTGCTAGAGGTGTCACTATAGACCCGGTTTCGATCCTGGGGTGTATCACAACCAGCCTGTGATTGGGAGTCCCATAGGGCGGTGCACAATTGGCCCAGCGTCGTCCGGGTTGGGGGGGGTTGGGGGGGGGTTTACTTGGCTCATCGCGCTCTAACGACTCCTTGTGACGGGCCAGGCGCCTGCAGGCTAACCTCGGGTGTCAGGTAAAGGGTGTTTCCTCTGACACATTGGTGCGGCTGGCTTCTGGGTTAAGCGGGCGGGTATTAATAAGTGCGGTTAGGCGGGTCATGTTTCGGAGCTCGCGTGACTCGACCTTTGCCTCCCGAGCCCGTTGGATTGCAGCAATGAGACAAGATTGAAATTGGGGAGAAAGGGGTAAAAAAAAATATTTAAAAATGTAGGCCACTGTGTTCTTGGCGACCTTGGATGCTGCAGAAATGTTTTGGTAACCTTCCCCAGATCTGTGCCTCGACACATTCCTTTGACCTCATGGCTTGATTTTTGTTCTGACATGCACTGTCAACTGTGGGACTGTATATAGACAGGTTGTAAAAACATCTCAAGCATGATCAAATGAAAGCTCAATTTTGAGTCTCATAGCAAAGGGTATGAATACGTATGTAAATAAGTTATGTTTTAAATTGAATACATTTGCAAAAATGACTAAAAACCTGTTTTCGCTTTGTCATTATGGGGTATTGTGTGTAGATTGATGAGGACATTTTATTTAATCTATTTTAGAATAAGGCTGTAACGAAACAAAATGTGTAGAAAGTCAAGGGGTCTGAATACTTTCCTAAGGCATTTAGAGCACTTTTTTTTTTACCAAGGCCCATCTATGCACTACAGGGCTCAACATTTTACGCTCGTCCTCTTGCCGGACAAAAACAATATTAGATTTAAGTTGTCCATTTGAATGGACAAGTAAAAAAATTAATATATTTATTCTAATAAATGTTTCACATGTACATAATTTAAAAAGCCTACATGCATATTGGCTACAGCCTCATGTCCAAACTGATGCTGACAGGAGGGAGGCGCCAGGAAATGTAGCCAAACTTTAACGAGACTTAATTACATAAACATAGGCTAACGCCAGTCATGTTTGGCATATATAATTAACATTAACGTTGAAAGCAGGGGTGGGCAATTCCAGTCCTCGAGGGCCTGATTGGGGTCACAGTTTTGCCCCAGCTAACACACCTGACTCCAATAATCACCTGATCATGATCTTCAGTTTAAACTGCAATTTGATTAATCAGCTGTGTTTGCTAGGGATGGAGAAAAAGTGTGACACCAAATCAGGCCCTCGAGGACAAGAGTTGCCCACCCCTGGTCAAAAGGCTTGATTCTGTTGACATATGAGGCACGGGTGCGTTCAGACCAAATGGTCACAAGACCGGAGAGTGAAGGACAATGCCTATTGCGCACCGCACATTACCCACCCTGAATCTGAGTGCAGGCAGTCAAGCATTCTGAAACGATTTAACCATAAACTTAATTGTTTAAAACCGCAATGTTTTATATCATTTTATGAAGCATGTCTTAGCTTGTTTCAAAGTAGCCTAGCCTAAATACGACTACAGAACTGTTGAGGGAATTTTATAAATACTTAATGCTATTTAAACCAAAATGTCTCATGTTCCTAGTCATATTAGTAACTCATGCTGGTTGATCTTTAGATCTCAACAGATGATTTCATCGGTCACATGATCATGCTCACGCGTGCTGTGCGCTTTTGAGAACGCCGTTTTCCCGCTATAACATTTTGGACAATTCATACGTATCCTATAGCCATGTGTGCATTGATGAGCTTATAATATGAAGAAATGAAACTATCAACATTTTAAGCTAAACTCTCTGATCTGTTCCATCAGCCTCAATGCTTTTGCAAAAAGATAAATGTATGTGCAGTGGTTGTATGAATTTTGGATCTGTCGTCCCAGTCTGTTGAACCGTAGAAATATTTATCGGCCCAGGGACGACGGGACGACCCTTACATTCGAGCCCCGGAGGGGGCATAAAAAGTATTTGATAGTAATTGTAATATTGCAATATTTCATAGGCTCCCAAGGGTGGCTAACTATCTTCTAGTCTAGGAGAAGCTTTAAAAAGGTGTATTGTATTTTGAGACAGGCTTGAAAAAGCAAAGAAGAGTGTATTCTACATTTCTTGTAAAAAATATGGTAAAAAAGATAATGCATTTTATTTTGTAAAGTGGCATCCTTGTATCATACAATGAGCTTTTGGACAAGTAAAAAAAAAAAAAAAAAAAAAAAATCTACTTGCCCCAAGTGGCTAAAGGTTAATGCCCTGCATTATAAGGAATAGGGTGTCATTTGGGATGTAGCCTGTGGGGGACGTAATAGCCAGGAGTGTTAAGGGACTAGGGGGAAGGGCAGAAGACTGGCTGAAGGTCCATCCCGTGGCTTTAACGCTCACTGAGCCCCCGAGCTGAGATAGACTTGCTGCTGACCACAGCTGTGTGTGTGTTCTGCCCTCTCAGCACTGACCCTTTCTGCCGAGGGGTTAAGATCAGGAGGCCAACCAAGCCCCACAAACACCACATTTCCCTATAGGACAATAAAGTATTTGATCATTCACCCACACAGTACCATAAAAATCAGTCCATCTTTAAAACCAAAGCCATCCAATATCAACAAATCTCTTCCCAATCACTCAACTGACATGTAATGAAAATTCTGGAAGAAATCAATAGGCTGACATTTCAGAGGGTTTTTTGGATTAAAATGGGGCTTAAGCTGACAGAATATTTTAGAGGCCCTCCTGTTGGCCACAGGAGCACATTTTCTGCAATTCCACACATTTTGCCACATGGCGAAAATACAATTTTAAAGTTTCAAAGCTAATTTCCTGCAATTCTACACATTTTACCATGGCTTATGCTATTCCGAGTGACTCTAGCATAACAAAACCCATGCCATGACAAAAATAAGCCTGAATGCATTATTTGGGGAATTTTAGATTCTCCCTGACTGTTTAGCTTTAATTTTGGTGATTGTTAGTTCTCAAAGATGATCTTATAAAAAAAATCTACTTTTTTTGTCGTTTAACTTTGCACTTTCTGGGGGGTTCGGACATAGGTGGCCTGAAAAACTCCTCGGAGTGAGATCACTGAGCGGTGACATCGAGCCAACAAAGGGTTACATTTGTATGCTTGTGAAATGGTATTACTCTATGAAAACAGTTTGAAAATTAGGATACTCATTCACACTGATGCCCCAGACAATACTAGAAAGGACAATGGCAGCGTCCCAAGCGAAACCTTAATCACTTTATAGTGACCAAGGCCTATATCGGGAATAGGGTGCCATTTGGTACGCAGACGATACTTTATATTCAGAGCAGCGTCCCCTCCACATCTGTCCACCCACAGAATATATTTATCCCATACATTTTTAATTGACCGTTGCTGGCCGGGGGAAAGGCAACGCCACATGAATTCCAAACATTACAGCCATTCAAAATGTCACACTCATGAAGAAAGGAATTGATCACATTGTCCCCACCTCAAAAGGAACAAGAATCTTTTTTTATTTCCCTGGTGGGCAACTGAGTCGTGGTCCCAAATGTCCCCCTTTTCCCTATATAGTGCCCTACGTTTGACTAGACCCTATGGGTCCTAGTGCTTTATATAGAGAATAGGGTGCCATTTGGGAAGTACCCTTAAATTCAACCCACACACACGGACAGCAGCACAAAAGCAGGGGTGGCAGGGATAGAGAATCGATCTAACACAATGTCTTTAATAATTTCATGATTTTCCAATTAACTTTCTTAAACACCTACCAAAGTAAGGTTTGCTCCTTTTTTATACAGCTCCTGCTAGCTAGACAAACCATGATTCAGTGCCTTTGATTTGGGACGTGGACTGTATGTGTGTGTGTCTATGGTACGGTGATTGAGAGTGAGAATAACCCCGGGCTCTACTCACCAGCTGTGGGGGCCGGGGGACCAGCCCCTCTCAGGGGGCCAGTGTTGCCAGCCAGGGTAGAGGTGATGCGACTCAGGCCCCTGCCCAGCCTCCTGAATAAGGGGTCTGTGACCACGTTGTCCTCGTCGTGTAGTGGTAGTGTCCGAGGCCTAAAGTGCCGCCATCGGCTCGACTTAATGTTCAACAGTATCTGACTGAGGTCCGCAGAAGAGGATGAATAAGAAGAAGAGGTTCTGTCCGAGGTATTTGTTTGTGAGGTACTAGCAAACTTGTCTGTGACTGGAGAGTGGGGCGGCAGGTCAAGCATTTCCGAGTCCAGCCCATGAAATACATTGTCAAAGTCTGTGTGCGCCCTGTCCAGCAAAAGCCTGAGGGAAATAGAACAGGGAACAGTGTTTAGTCCTTCTGTTAGCCACGCAATTCATTCATGCTATTGGTCCCAGAAAACTAGAATTTTATTCTCATGGGTGGGTAGTACTAGCATCCATAGCTCGGTCTATGAATTGGAGACTGGTTACATTGCTCCTGCCCCATCACTCAGCTTTTTACTAATAATATTGGCGGGGGTGGACTGCTTGGATGTTTTGAATCCCAGATTGCACCTTGAACTCTGCAGTAACCTACCTGCCCCCTCGTCCCAGGCGTCGTCGCGCCATGCCCAGGCAGCGTGGTGGCACGGTGAGGGTGGTGAGGCAGTAGCGGTAACGAGTCTCTCCCAGGCCGCCCTCTGACGGACTGACCCACGGCCAGCTGCCCCCGTGGTCCAACCGAGACTGGGGACAGACACAGGAGGAGCCATTAGACATGACAGGAGTTATGAAACATGGCCAGACAGGATGCCACTGGGATTATATGGGAATATGTGTGTGCATACTTCGGCTGTGTTTCTGTATTGAAGTACGTTGTATTGTAATTGATTGATTGTGCATTTCGTATGCCGACCACAAAATTGTGTTTTTTTGTGTAAATGTTCAATAAAGTTACTGTATGGAGTCGTCTATACTCACAGCATAATATTGACAGCCTGCTTTCCTCCGGAAGGCAAAAGAACCGTCTGGGTTGTTCTCCTCCTCAGCTTCTGAGGAACCTGAGTGCATCTGGAGAGTAGTAAAGGGAGAGAGACCAGTCAGTCACAGGTCACCAACAGGGCCATTTTTATGATTAACTTCTTATGGCTTATGGGGGGCATTATTGAGTAGCTTGGATGAATAAGGTGCCCAGAGTAAACTGCCTGCTACTCAGGCCCAGAAGCTAAGATATGCATATTATTAGTACATTTGGATAGAAAACACTCTGAAGTTTCTAAAACGGTTTGAATGATGTCTGTGAGTATAACAGAACTCATACGGCAGACAAAAAAACGGAGAAAAAAATCCAACCAGGAAGTGGGAAATCTGAGGTTTGTAGGTTTTCAAGTCTTTGCCTATCCAAGATAGTGTAAATTTGGCCCGATTGCACTTCCCAAGGCTTCCACTAGATGTCAACAGTCTTTAGAACCTTGTTTCAGGCTTCTACTGTGAAGGGGGAGCTTATAAGAGCTGTTTGACTAAGAGGTCTGGCAGAATGCCATGAGCTAAGTCATGCGCGCGGCCGTGAGAGTGAGCTGCGTTCCTTTTCGTTTCTAAAGATAAAAGGAATTGTCTGGTTGGAATATTATTGAAGATTTTTATTAAAAACATCTTAAAGAATGATTCTATATATCGTTTGACATGTTTCTACGAAATGTAATGGAACTTTTTGACTTTCGTCTGGACTAAGTGCCTGCGCCTCGTGAATTTGGATTTGTGAACTAAACGGGAACAAAAAGGAGGTAATTGGACATAAATGGACTTTATCGAACAAAACAAACATTTATTGTGGAACTGGGATTCCTGGGAGTGCATTCCGATGAAGATCAACAAAGATACGTGAATATTTATAATGCTATTTCTGACTTCTGTTGACTCCACAAAATGGCGGGTATCTGTATGGCTTGTTTTGGTGCCCGAGCGCTGTACTCAGATTGCATGGTGTGCTTTTTCCCTAAAGCTTTTTTGAAATCTGACACAGCGGTTGCATTAAGGAGAAGTATATCTTTAACAGATTTCCACCACAGATGTCCAATCCTAAAGTGACCCCTAAGCCCTTGTGGAGATCTGAGAAGATTTGTAAAGTGAAAATAATCATAGCTCCACCTTCCTCTCTGATGGGCTAAGTCAGGGTTTCCCAAACTCTGTCCTCGGGACCCCAAGGGGTGGACATTTTGTTCAAATAATCAACTAATCCTCAAGCTTTGATCATTTGAATCAGCTGTGTAGTGTTGCTTATACCAATCAAATCCTCTCAGATCTCTAAGTGCCTCGGGGTCCATTTGGGAGACAGCCCAGGTCAAACCGCTCTGCCTACCTGGGAGTGCAGCTCGTCGTCTGAGCTGGGGAAGTCATACTGGTGGACGTCCTTAGCATTGAACACAGAGGGACCAGAGTGGTGGAGGGCAGCAGCTGACAGGGGTAAGACTTTAGGCTTCTTCTCATACTTCCTCTTCTGCCTGACGACCTCGGTCTTCTCCGGCTAGAAGGGAGGGAAGGACCCAGACACATTTTGTCACTCAATTGCGGTCTAATATTTCAGAAGTAAACCTTCAAGACATTGGCCCGTATTCACAAAGTATACCAGAGTAGAGCTGATGATCTAGGATCAGGTCTCCTTTCTCCATATAATCTTATTCATTGGGCTCTAAAAGGCCAAACTGATCATAGCTCTAGCAGTCTACAGTTGAAGTCGGAAGTTTACATATACCTTAGCCAAATGCAGTTTTTCACAATTCCTGACATTTAATCCTAGTAGAAATTCCCTGTCTTAGGTCAGTTAGGATCACCACTTTATTTTAAGAACGTGAAATGTCAGAATAATAATAGAGAGAAAGATTTCTTTAGATTTGATTTCTTTCATCACATTCCCAGTGTTTCAGAAGTTTACATACACTCAATTAGTATTTGGTAGCATTGCCTTTAAATTGTTTAACTTGGGTCAAACGTTTCAGGTAGCCTTCCACAAGCTTCCCACAATAAGTTGGGTGAATTTTGGCCCATTCCTCCTGACAGAGCTGGTGTAACCGAGTCAGGTTTGTAGGCCTCCTTGCTTTTTCAGTTCTGCCCACACATTTTCTATAGATTTGAGGTCAGGGCTTTGTGATGGCCACTCCAATACCTTGACTTTGTTTTTAAGCCATTTTGCCACAACTTTGGAAGTATGCTTGGGGTCATTGCCCATTTGGAAGACTCATTTGCGACCAAGCTTTAACTTCCTGACTGATGTCTTGAGATGTTGCTTCAATATATCTACATACTTTCCCTACCAAATGATGCCATCTATTTTGTGAAGTGCACCAGTCACCCCTGCAGCAAAGCACCCCCACAACATGATGCTGCCACCCTTGTGCTTCACGGTTGGGATGGTGTTCTTCGGCTTGCAAGCCAGCCGCTTTTTCCTCCAAACATAACGATGGTCATTATGGCCATAAAGTTCAATTTTTGTTTCATCAGACCAGAGGACACTTCTCCAAAAGATACGATCTTTGTCTCCATGTGCAGTTGCAAACCGTAGTCTGGCTTTTTTATGGCGGTTTTGGAGCAGTGGCTTCCTCCTTGCTGAGCAGCCTTTCAGGTTATGTTGATATAGGACTCGTTTTACTGTGGATATAGATACTTTTGTACCTGTTTCCTCCAGCATCTTCACAAGGTCCTTTGCTGTTGTTTTGGGATTGATTTGCACTTTTCGCACCAAAATACATTCATCTCTATGAGACAGAACGCGTCTCCTTCCTGAACGGTATGACGTCTACGTGGTCCCATGGTGTTTATACTTGCGTACTATTATTTGTACAAGTGAGGTGTTTGGAAATTGATCCTAAAGATGAACCAGACTTGTGGACGTCTACAATATTTTTTATGAAGTCTTGGCTGATTTCTTTTGATTTTCCCATGATGTCAAGCAAAGAGGCACAGAGTTTGAAGGTAGGCCGTGAAATACACCCACAGGTACACCTCCAATTGACTCAGATTATGTCAATTAGGCTATCAGAAGCTTCTAAAGCCATGACATCATTTTCTGGAATTTTCAAAGCCGTTTAAAAAGGCACAGTCAACTTAGTGTATGTAAACTTCTGACGCACTGGAATTGTGATACCATGAATTATAAGTGAAATAATCTGTCTAAACAATTGTTGGAAAAATTAGTAGATGTCCTAACCGACTTACCAAAACTATAGTTTGTTAACAAGACATTTGTGGAGTGGTTGAAAAACGAGTTTTAATGACTCCAACCTCAGTGTAAGTAAACTTCTGACTTCAACTGTATATGAATACGGGCAATTGAGGTCACCCTCTTGCTCTGTTGCCATCTCCCTCTCTCACCTTGGACTTGTACTCCTTGAGATCCATGTGGTCCTGATGTCTGTACTGGTTGCTGTTGGTCAGCGGCACCAGAGGGATAATATGGGCAGGCTTGTCCAGTGCACGCTGGGCCAGCACTTCAGCCATGATCTCACCACCAAAGTCGGACATGCCGTTCCTGGAGGGGCAATGGTCAAAGTCAAGATAGAAATCAAGCATTTGAAAAACAACTGGATCTCAATCAAACCGTCAGCCACTCTATCAAAACCCGATTTAAAACATTGTTTAGGAACTAAATGATCGAAGGCTAACTCTCTTAAATGGATCAGAACCATTCCTATATACAGTAGTACCAGAGATCCTATAGGCCAAATTGATGGTTGGCTAGCTAGCTAACAAAACACATCTACAAACGCATTGTTTTATACAATATTCTACCATAATTTGATCAGTTTCTAGAATTGAAAGCTTTCCTGACCAAGATGGCTGGCATCCTAGCAACATGACTTTAAAAACAACCTGTGTCTCTCTGAGTAGTACCCACCTCTTCTCTACAATCTCCAGGGTGAGGTGCAGCAGCTCTCTCTTGCTCTTCTCCCTCCTCTTGATCATCTCCAGGATGGTGACGGCTCGGCTCAGGTCCCTCCGCAGCTTCAGCATCTTCTCATAACCAGCCTCCTCGTTCTTACGGTTCTGAGGTGGGCAATTTCACCATTAAATTGACAGTCATCCGCTGTCAATAATCTAGCGTAGGCCTCTATTTAGTTGAAATGGAAATGTTTAGGGGTATTGGTACATACACTTAGGGACAGTTTCCTGAACACAGATAAAGCCTAGTCCTGAACTAAAAAGCATGCTCAATGGGAATTTCCATTGACAGAGACTAGGCTTTATCCATGTCTGGGAAACAGGCCCTTAGTGTTTACCTGGGTTGGGTCAACTAGCCCCTATATGCCCTGGTCTAGAGGTGGGATCCTACCTTTCTGGTCTGCATCTTCTCCGTCCTCCTGCGGAAGGCCACGTATGGGTCTGAGGTGCTGGATCCGTCCCTCTTCTCCTGCTTCACAGTGGGGTGCAGAGTGTCGTGCTGGTTGTTTTTCCTCTTCCTGGTCCAGTAGTCAAACACCTCCTTGATCAGCTCGTCATCCTCCTTCAGCAGCAGCTTGGCCTCCTGCAGGCTCACCGCCTGACAGAGGGAAGAGGGGAGGGAGGGTCACTGTCATAACTTGACCCAAAGATTCCCAGGACGCTATTAACTTTTTAGGGATAGGGGGCAGCATTTTCACTTTGGATGAATAGCATGCCCAGAGTGAACTGCCTCCTACTCTGTCCCAGATGCTAATATATGCACATTATTAATACTATTGAATAGAAAACTCTGGAGTTTCTAAAACTGTTTGAATGATATCTGTGAGTATAACAGAACTCATATGGCAGGCAAAAACCTGAGAAGAAATCCAAACAGGAAGTGGGAATTCTGAGGCTGGTCGATTTTCAACTCATCGCCTATTGAAATCCCAGTGGGATATGGATCTGTTTGCACTTCCTACGCCTTCCACTAGATGTCAACAGTCTGTAGAACGTTGAATGAAGCTTATACTGTGATGTTGAGCCGGATGGGAGCTGTTTGAGTCAGTGGTCTGGCAGAGTGCCAGGTCCTTGTCAAGCGCATTCCACATGATATCGACTTGCGTTCCATTACTTCTATAGACACAAAGGAATTCTCCGGTTGGAACGTTATTGAATATTTATGATAACATCCTAAAGATTGATTCTATACTTAGTTTGACAAATTTATTCGACCAGTAATATAACTTTTTGTAGTTTTCGTCCGAAGTTCCCTTGGACCTGAGCGAGCGTTTGGATATGTGTACTAAACGTGCTAACAAAAGTAGCTACTTGGACATAAATAATGGACATTATCGAACAAAACAACAATTTATTGTGGAACTAGGATTCCTGGGAGTGCATTCTGATGAAGATCATCAAAGGGAATATTTATGATGTAATTTCATATTTCTGTTGACTCCAACATGGCGGAGAAATGTTGTTTCTATCTGAGCGCCGTCTCAGATTATTGCATGGTTTGCTTTTTCCGTAAAGTTTTTTTGAAATCTGACACAGCGGTTGCATTAAGAACAAGTGTATCTTTAATTCTATGTAAAACATGTATCTTTCATCAAAGTTTATGATGAGGATTTATGTTATTTGATGTGGCTCTCTGCAATTTCTCTGGATATTTTGGAAGCATTTCTGAACATGGCGCCAATGTAAACTGAGATTTTTGGATATAACTATGCACATTATCGAACAAAACATACATGTATTGTGTAACATGATGTCCTATGAGTGTCATCTGATGAAGATCAAAGGTTAGTGATTCATTTTATCTCTATTTCTGCTTTTTGTGACTCCTATCTTTGGCTGGGAAAATGGCTGTGTGTTTTTTGGACTTGGCGGTGATCTAACATAATCATATGTTCTGTTATCGCTGTAAAGTATTTTTTATTTTATTTTAAATCGGACACGATGGGTAGATGAACAAGATGTTTATCTTTCATTCGCTGTATTGGACTTGTTAATGTGTGAAAGTTACATATTTAAAAAATATATTTTTGAATTTCCCGCGCTGCCTTTTCAGCAGACCGTGTGTCCTAGAAAGGTTAACTTAAACTGGAACCTAGTCGTCATTTTAACCATGTTTACTTCACCGTATTTCCACAGTACATGGTTGCCATTGCACTCAGGTCAGGTCCATCAACACCGAGACTACCACGCAGGCGTACTAATAACATAGCACCGTAATAACAGAAATAGAGACACTTAAAACATGAATTTAACAGACACCACCATGAGTAACTAATAAGAGTATCATGTTCACCGCCTGGACAGGATGCTAGGCTGATGCTACGAGTACCTATTGTAGGCTACTCTCTCTTATCCCATCTAAGCCAAGTGCATGTGATTGGGGATATGAGGGTGGGGGACGCCCAGATTAGCAGTGCACTATATAAGAAATAGGGTGCCATTTGGGATGCAACATCCAAGGCTTACCTGCTGCCCACTGCCTTTCTCCAGTCGGTCGATCATCTCCTCAAACTGCAGGAAGGTGATCTCCATCTTCTTCTTCAGCTTGTTCACAAAGGCCTCATCCTCCGTGTCCAGGTCATAGTCCGGCTGCTCCGTGTCCAGGCTGAAAGCTACACAGAGAGACAGAGAGAGAGAGTTTAGACATGAGGATGTCAGTGTCCAGGTTTAAAGCTACAGAGAAGGGAGAAAAGGAAAGTTTATTTTTTTAGACTGGTGAAAGCTGGATGAGAGATCTTTAGACATGAGGATGGGAATGAAGCGGACTATCAGAGATCCTGGGAGCCATTTCAAATCCCCATCGTGATGTCAAACCCGCAAGAGATTCATGCTGCTCAGCGTAAATGTAAGTTCTGGTTCGGTTTTCAAGAATTAAAAACCACTTGATAAAGTGGCTCGTGCTGGCAAAAGCTACGTGTCCATGACGCACGTACCCAGTGTAACTCCCCTGTTACCACTGAGCACACATGCTAATGTGAAATTCCATTTCAAGAGTTCAGATTAAGAGCTGTCTGCTCATCTCTCCCATTATAGGATATGGGGAGGCCTTTTATCCCTAGATCTTCTGTCTGAAATAATGCGGACTTTATGTTCTGAGCTACTAGCGCTTCAATGTCGAAGGTGCATAAAGATTTGGGAATTCAGATATGACGTCATGGTTTTACCACTATCCATGGAGTTTTTAAAACTATGGCACGTGACATGGTCCAATGCGCCAATAAAATCAGCACCATCTACTTTTGGGGTTTTTCAAATTGCATGCGTCTTGGAGCTTAAATTGGGATCATGTATACTGTGCTAATGCCGATACCAAAAAAATCTAAATAACAGATAGGGATGCACAATATATTATGGGGTAGCTAGATAGCTTTAGCTTGGTACCTAGCTAGCACCAATACAACCAGCCTGAAAACAATGGCCAAACTGCAGTCATTTTCATTATTCTTAGCAATGATTTAGGAATCCTTGTGAGTAAGTATTAGCTAGGTTGCCACTTGTTCACCTATTGAAATACAACTTCAGTTCATGAAAATAAATAGCTAGTCAGCTATTTAACCATGTTGCCAAAAGCTAACGTTATAAGCAGCCAGCTAGCTTAATCTGGCTAGCGAAGCTTGACCGGACCGCGTTGTGTTGTGAAGCTAGCCACAATAAGGATTTGGCACAATAGTGGAATTTGTGGTTTGCATTCAAAATAAAAGCTTTTTCACTTCTGCACACAAATTTTCTATAGGATTGAGGTCAGGGCTTTGTGATGGCCACTCCAATGCCTTGACTTTGTTGTCCTTAAGCCATTTGCCACAACTTTGGAAGTATGCTTGGGGTCATTGTCCATTTGGAAGACTCATTTGCAACCAAGCTTTAAATTCCTGACTGATGTCTTGAGATGTTGCTGGATATGATACAGCCTGGATTCGAACCAGGGGCTGTAGTGACGCCTCTTGCATAGAGATGCAGTGCCTTAGACCGCTGTGTCCGTGTGTGTGTGTTAATTATTTAACTGTACTAGAATGCTTAAAAGGTCAGCAAAAAAATATATATATCGGGGGGTAGGGGGGGTTTGGCAAGGAAAATATCGGAATCGGACAAAAATGTCTTATCGCTGCATCACTAGTAACAGGGCAATCAATATACAATACAGTGAATTTTGGTAAACAAGGAATTTGTGGTAAGCGCATGGAGGCCACCATCTTTATGCACCTTTACTATTCTGACCAAAGCTACAGCTATATTGATTAGGGAAAAGTGATTACTATTCATTTGGTCGGTTAAACAAATCTGAGCAGAATCAAGCTAAAGGCACATACAAATTCATGGCAGTCATTTTAGGCAACTGCATTTAAATTTGGCCAATGACACTTTCAAAGCCCAAGACGGGCAAGAATCCTAAACACAAACGCCTTCATTTAAATAAATTACAATGTCATTAGAAGTTTGATTTGAGCTCTGGCGGCTTCTACTGCTCGACTTGCAGCAAAAACGTCAAACAAGGTGACATGAATGAACTCCATGCTTATCATAGAAAATATGTCTCACATCGGACACACGGCAGCAGGGACTTCTACTTTAAAACAAAGACAAAAAGACATGACCAGGAAATTACATTTAGCCTAGCTCTTATCTGAATCAATCACAACAAATAATGTGATTCATGGACGATACGATAAGGTCTACTAAATTACTACTAAGGACAGATCCCCCTCCCCCTACTATCTCAAATGCCACAAAATGGATAAAACGTCTTGCCATTGCCTACGAACCTACACCCGCAAATGTAGATGGTTGATCAACACCTCCAAAATGGACACCTTGACCCAATGCGCAGATCTAAGAGGATCTGACTGCTGCAATCAATATGGAAACAGCTTCACTGTGTCTTCTGATAGGCTGGGTGGAAGTTTCATCATTGCTTATACCATTCAGATCCTGTCAGATGTCCACAAGTGACACAGGGTTTTAGGGTCGATTTGGTTGAGAGCCGTGAGAAAACGAGTTTTGATCAGTCATGGAAATAAAAAGTGACAAACACGTTGGCACACTATTTATAAAGAAGATGGAGGTCAAGCTATAGCACCCGTACTTATAGGCGGACCACGGGCCGGATCCGGACGCAGAAGCTTATTTTTATTAGATCAGGATTCGACTCCTGGTATCGTACGAACACACAAAAGACATGAAAAATGTGTAGAATTACAGGAAACAAGCTTTAAAACGTCTATTTTCCCTCTCTGCCAACAAGAGGGGTGAGAACAGTTTGAACAGTTCGGGATCGCATGGGCTGCGAGGTGGGGGGGTGGCGGGGGGGGGTTGTTCCTACGCAGACAAATGGCAATAATCATCTGGATCTTTACCACCTAGGAAATGTGTGTGACCGGACCTTCTTAAATAGTGTTTGAGTACCCCTGAGCCCTAGGACGAGACGACTAGAGTTAGCTAATCCTATTCTTTTTAGTTATACAAATCTATATACTTGGGAGTCAAAGTATCGATATAATATCATCTAAACTAATACTGCACCCCCCCCCCCCATATCAATAGCAGCCAGGTCCACTACTCACGCTGTATGTGAATAAGCTGCTTTGGCATCTTGAACTCCCCGGGGTAGAGGGACTCGTAGTAGGCGATGTTGCCGTCTGCCTCCGGGACGGGGATGACCATGTTGTGTTTCTCTCCATACACTGACTGGGCCGACATGGCTCTCTGGAGATGGTGTTCCTAGAGAGACAGAGAAATAGTTTAGTAATATAATATATGCCATTTAGCACTCTTATCTAAAGTGATTTCTAAATCATGCGTACATTTTGGGGTGTGGCACCAGCAGGAAACCAACCCTCAGTTGCAATCGCCATGTTCTACCAACTGAGCCACACAGGACCACAGGGAGAAGTTCAGAGAAGAGGGCCAATGATTGAACAACATACCTCTGCCCAACAGGCCCTATATATTAAACAAAGTCCAAGCACTTGAATAGCTAAATTGACAGGGTCAGCTGGAAGTCTGAGGTAACGGATGCCTAGAGAGAGGAGTACTTAAGTCAGAGTGAACCTCAATCACGGTCACACCAACTGCTGCCATCTGATCTATGAGGCCAGGAACAAATCAAGCGTCAAATCAGTACTGACAGAAACGGCAGCCTTTTCAAGGAGATTTCAGGTGACAACACTATTCATTGTTTGAAAGTACTAGAAAAAAAACAAAAGGACTGGAAAATCAAAAGTACACAGCAGGACTTGGCAAGGCAGGAGTAAAAGTCCTGGAATGGTTTGCAGTCACACACTGAGTTATTAGGTTTTTCCTCCAGGTGCAGAACCCACGTACACTCCTCCACTTATAGCCAAGGCAATTTGTAGGCTTACTCGCATACCTGCTCCTGTTCCAAAGTCTGGGGACTAGTTTGGACCAGGCACCTTGCAGATGCACTTTACAACAACCAAATAATGACAGTCTTTTGAATTAACTACAAAACACCAGTGGATAAAACAACAGTGTATCAAGTTTGAACAGTGTCCTCTGGCTCTGAACAGGGCCTGGAGCGGTGCTCGTCTGAGCGGGCTGGCCAACAGTACTAAAATGAAAGGGCCCTCTGGCTCTTAGACAGATGGGCACCTTGCCCTTGGCAGCCTGTCAACACAGCACAGCGTAGGCCCAGACTTGTACATCATCTCTCCGGAGTGTGTGTGTTTATGGTTTCACTGCTCTGGGGGCCCTAGGCAAACTAGAGATGTTTCTTCTGCCTTCTCACCAGCTGTGTCAAATGGAACCCCATTCCCTATTTAGTGCACTACTTTTGACCATGTCAAGAGAAGACTTTGGCCTGATTAAAAGTGCACTATATAGTGATTATAGCCGCGGATATGCACCCATTCTCGGTGGTTGAGAAAAATTGGGAGTTTCAGCGCCTCTTGAAAGTGCTCGAGCCACATTACTAACTTTGCAAAATACATTCCGAACCGTGGGCTTGGTGAATCGTTACACCCTTAACATGGACAGCCACATGGGACGGTGACTGACGGGGCCACGGAATAGCAGCACATGTCCGGGGAGAAGAACTCATTGTGTAACTTTACCACTGCGAGACTGGATGTCTCCCAAATGGAGCCCTATATAGTGCACTACATTTGACCAGAGATCTATGATCTCTTTATATTTCAAGTTTAGCCAACTTGGATCTATTTGCTAGTTAACAAGGCAGAACAGTTGCATTGTTATGAACACACCCATCTGTCCGTCTCCAACTGTTTAACAGCCTGTCCACTTTGTTCAGATGTTGAAATCAAGTGGCCTACCTTATTTCTCAGAATGAGAAGGAGTTACCAATTCCTTATAAAAATGTTGTTATGCTTATTGCACATTTGTAAAACACAGACTAGACAACTAGTATAACAGTCTTTAGCTAAGACGCTGCTAGCAGTACACCAACACCACGCACGACAAACTGACCGCTCATTTTCCAGAATCATTGTTTATTGATACTTTCATTTTAGTAGTGTCTGCTCTGTGTGCAATTTGAGCAGTTGAGAACATAAGAGGGTATTAGAAAAGTTACCTTCTCTATTACAGTAAAATAATGTCCCAATGTGTTTGTCCATACGACCGATTCTGTTGGACCAAACCTCAAAATGCAAATAGCGAGTTGAAACCGCTTGTCAGAGAGGAAGAAGTGATCTCTCATCTTTGTTATGTGAGTGGCAGGGGCTTGGTGTGTGTGTGTGTGTGTGTGTGTGTGTGTGTGTGTGTGTGTGTGTGTGTGTGTGTGTGTGTGTGTGTGTGTGTGTGTGTGTGTGTGTGTGTGTATGTATAAACAGAGGAAGTAGTGAAGCAAGAAGTTTCACTCATCAAAATGTGTCCAAAATAATCCCCAATGTGTTTCTTTGGGCTTATTTTGGATCTAACCTTGTCGCCTGCCTTCTCGCCTTTGGGACAACAACTCCCATTGTTAAGTGCGGGGACATGGGCATCTCATTATATACAGATCTCTGGTGTAAATGGGAAAATGCACACAGCCAAGAAGGAGCAAAAGAGAAGACCAAGCGGACATGAACGGTCAAAAACAAAATAAAACATTGATTCTTGCAGTACAGGCTTTTGGAATATTATGGAGAAAGAAATGTTGAATTAATTTGACTTCTACCACAGCATTGTTGAATACTCATTTCTGTTTGCCCTTCCAGCCATTTTAGAATGGACATAAAAAACAGATATCGGGACAGTTGGAAAATATATATCAGGACACCTTGCAATCATGATGCAATATGCGACTACACTTGCCACAAAGACACAGAAAGAAACCAACAACTACACAAACTGAAAGTGGGTCACATTGTAAACACATGTCCCAAAAGTTTTTATATAAAACAGCTAGCTAGCATTAATTTGTTTTTGCAGAATAATTTTTTGGGAGTATCTGATGCCCTAACGTGGTGAGTGATGAACATTAATTTCTCCGGTCCCCTCCACCGCTAAAGCTGTCAAATCCTCCCACATACTTCTAGTTTGACCAGCTGTTTTTGCAACTGATATTTTTGAATTCGGTTGTCATATTGGCAGGTTTACTAGCATTTTATTTTTTTACCTAGCTTCGTGTTTGATGTGCAATCTCTTCGTAATTAACAGTCAATGTTGACGAGTGTCCTGACGAGAACACAAACTTTTCTAACTATGCCAGGCAAAAATCTGGCATTATTAACTCATTGTTACGGATGTATCCAAATTAATGTCAATAGAAAACAGCTACTTTATTTTTCTGGCTGCAGAGGTCGCAACTGCTAGTTGGATAGCTAGCAGCACGCAAGGGATATGAACGTTGCCACTGAGCATGCCACCGTAACATAAAGAACAAAACGACTGGGTCGCGTCTGTCAATATCGAACTAACCAAAAGATTATAAAATATGAATTCGCTTAACGGACGTTGCCTCGTCCATTATTTCCAAGGTAATGTACATTTTTTTCAAACATTTGCCAAAATGCAATTCGCGGCCAAACACCATTCCAAACAGCGCACCTGATAGTGGTTTCATATGTGACAGATCTGTTAGAAACTTAGAGAAAAGAGGAATCTAAAGATGCAACAACTACAGTGCCTTGAGAAAGTATTCAAACCGCTTGACTTTTTCCCACATTGTTGTGTAATAGCCTGAATTTAAAATTGATTAAATGCTAACAAAATGAACACAAGTAATAGCGAATTTCCATGGAGGCTGCTAGCTAGATATGCCAATGAGAGCCAAATAAAATAAACTGCAAAGACAGGAAATTCAGCTCATAAAGTTATACATTTTTATAGATAGGCGCTACCAAATGTCATTTTTGGTGAGTTTGGACATTTACAAGCGAATAGGAACGAGAGACATTGTGCAAATGAAGTGTTTCGACGCATGCTTGTTTGAAAGAAGAACAGTACTGGCGGCTCTGGGCCAGCATGTGTGGGCAACATGCTGTGTGTGGGAGTCTGGAGTTGCTAAGGCAAAAGGCCAGCCTGCTCTGCTCATAGAATACAGGCTGAGAACTGAAAGAAGAAAAAAAAAACGTAAGGAAATCAAGATGATGGCAGCTGTACAAATTACACATCCAAAGGGCTTTGACTTCTCAAACACGGCAGAAAGCTAAAACAATGACGACCCCGTCACAAAAATTACAATACATTAGAAATATCTTCCTGCGTTTTGTAAATGCAGATGTAAAATGTTTCTTATTGTAATTTCTGCATCAGTTGCACTCAGATGAGAATTCACCATCAGCAGACCGCGCACTGACCGACAGCTTTTCTTACGTAAAATTAAATATTATCTTTGAGCAAAACATTTGGCAATGTAGCTGGCTACATTTATTTATTTAACTAGGCAAGTCAGTTAAGAACAAATTCTTATTTACAATGACGGCCTACACCGGCCAAACCCGGCGGACACTGGGCCAATTGTGGGACTATGGGACTCCCAATCACAGCCGGTTTTGATACAGCCTGGATTCAAAGCAGGGTGTCTGTAGTGACATGCAGAGCCCCCTACATTCTTTCTATGATAAACAGAAATATGATGGCCATGCATCGACCTCGCTTTTTCATTGCAAGCTCATTTACTTGAAGCGTTCCACTTCTGTTGTCATCTGACGAAAATTAAGCTATTTTCTGGCAAATGTGTTGCACTTATGTATTTTCTGTTTAGGAAAACTATAGTTGCACATCCCTGATCACTATTGAAGCAAAAAAAGAATAAGAATTAAATAAATTACCATTTTCCATTATAAAACACGACCTGTCAATATACAGCTGGGCTCACCTACACCCGCTATCTACAGTTGTGCCATTTACAAACAAACATGTGATGGGCTCAACTGTTCTGGGGAACTACGGTAAGCTTCATTATGTGACAGGTGAAATGTAGAACGCAATCTACTTTATCTCCTAACGTATTGCACAAGTTGACTACAGGCATTTACTTAAAAAGTATCTACAAATATAAAATCTATTGAAAAACTTAAAATAGTTAACGGTATTGAAAAACCATCCCATGGCTATTTCCAAATACCCCGGTATACTGCCCAAGCCTAATGGCAAGACCTGAAAATGGTTGTCTAGCAATGATCAACAAACAATGACAGAGCTTGAAGAATTTAGAAAATTTTTCTTAAAATGAAACTCAGCAATTTCAACGATTTGTACGGTCTTACAGATCATAAGGAAATCTGTCAAGTGAAATAAATTAGGCCCTAATCTATGGATTTCACATGACTAGGGAGGGGCGCAGCCATGGGTGGGGATAGGCCCACCCACTTGGGAGCCAGGCCCAGCCAATCAGAATGAGTTTATCCCCACAAAAGGGCTTTTTTCCATCAGCTGTCTGGGTGGCTGGTCTCAGGCGATCCCGCAGGTGAAGAAACCGGATATGGAGGTCCTGGGCTGGCGTGGTTATACATGGTGTGCGGTTGAGAGGCTGTTTGGAAGTACTTCCAAATTCTCTAAAACGACGGAGGAAGCTTATGGTAGAGAACAATTCTGTGGCAACAGCTCTGTTGGACATTCCTGCAGTCAGCATGCCAATAGCACACCCCCTCAAATCTTGAGACATCTGAGGCATTGTGTTATGACAAAACTGCACATTTTAGTGTCCTATTATTGTCCCCAGCAAAGTGCACCTATGTAATGATCATACTATTTAATCAGCTTCTTGATATGCCACACCTGTCAGTTGGATTATCTTGGCAAAGGAGAAATGTTCAGTCACAGGGATGAACAAATTTGTGTAACATAATTTGAGATTAAAAAACTTCAGTTTATGAAACCAACACTTCACATGTTGCACTTATATATTTGTTCAGTATAAAAAATATTGAGAAAAGGGGAGGGGTGTGTGGCGAATATATAAAAGACAAGTCTCTCCAGAATGGCTAAGCTGTCTCCTGACAATTCTTGCGCATTCATTGTGTGACGTGTTAGCCTTTAGATTAAAAAACAAACTAATCAATTCCCATGACATACTGTATGTCAGCAGTAGTAAATGTACCATTAATACTAGTGATGCACCGATATGACATTTTTAGCCCATACCAATATCCAATATTTTCTTTACAAAAAAAACCCTGATACCGATAACTGATATTTGCGGCCGTTTAAGTATTCTTCTTATGGCTGCAAGGCAAAGTGTTGAGTAGCCAGTGAAATCGTGCCCATTTCAAACGGCCTCCTACTCAAATCTTGCTCGTACAATATGGATATTATTATTCTTTTTGGATAGAAAACACTTTCTAGTTTCTAAAACAGTTGGAATTATTTCTCTGAGTGAAACAGAAGTCCTTCTGCAGCACTTTTCCTGACCAGGAAGTGAAATGTCAGAAATCGATGCTCTTTTCAACTTGATGCCTATACATGGTCTTGACACTTAGGAGTCTACTTACACTCTATACACCTTCCTATTGGTGTAAAGAGGATGTGAGAGAAGAAATTTTTGTGCTCCTCTTGGTCTGTGGTGGAAAAAAACCTATTTCTTTGACGTGACCATCCACTTCCGGTACTCTGAAGGAAGTGGGATTGACTTCTGTTTTGCTGCCGTAACGAACGGCTAACATCTCTCTAATTTTCTCTAATTTTTTTTCATACATGTGACCATATCATCGTAATGTATGTTTTTTCAATATAGTTTAATCAGATTATTGAAACTTTTTTCGGGAGTTTTGTCGTGTTCCGTCCTCTGACTGTGTTTACGTTGGAGAAATTTGTGCCACTCGGCTAGTGCCAATGCTAATTGAAGAGGGAAATTTGCCATTCTGAATCCAAACGACGACTCATCTGGACAGAGGACACCTTCTTCAACATTCTGATGAAAGATCAGCAAAAGTAAGACCCATTTTATGATGTTATTTCATATATCTGTCGTGCATGTGAACTGGCCGTGGGCGCCCAATTATTTCTGTCTATTGTAGCTACGCTAATACAGCGATACATTTTGTTTTCGCTGTAAAACATTTAATAAATCGGAAATATTGTTTGGAATCACAAGATGCCTGTCTTTCAATTGCTGCAGACTATGTATTTTTCAGAAATGTTTTATGATGAGTAATTAGCTATTTGACGTTGGTGTCTGTAAATATTATGGCTGCTTTCGGTGCAATTTCGGATTGTAGCTGAAAATGTAAACTATGGTTTATACATGAAATATGCAAATTTTTCGAACAAAACATATGCTATACAATAAATATGTTATCAGACTGTCATCTGATGAATTTGTTTCTTGGTTAGTGGCTATTTATATCTTTATTTGGTCGAATTTGTGATAGCACCTGATGGAGTAAGAAACTGATGGAGTTAGAAAAGTTGTGTCTTTTGCTAACGTGGTTAGCTAATAGATTTACATATTTTGTCTTCCCTGTAAAACATTTTTTTTAAATCGGACATGTTGGCTTGATTCACAAGATGTGCACCTTTCATCTGGTGTCTTGGACTTGTTAATGTGTGAAAGTTAAATATTAAAAAAATATATATTTTGAATTTCGCGCCCTGCACTTTGAGCTGGATGTTGTCATAAGTGTACCGGTGTCGGGCTGCCCCCCTAACAGGTTAACACACACGGTCTAAGGCACTGCATCACAGTGCAAGAGGCATCACTACAGTCCCTGGTTTGAATCCAGGCTGTATCACATCCGGCCGTGATTCGGAGTCCCATAGGGCTGCGCACAATTGACCCAACGTCGTCCGGGTTTGGCCGTCATTGTAAATAAGAATTTGTTCTTAACCGACTTTCCTAGTTAAATAAAGGCTACACACACCAATTTTACCGGAAAATTATTTTGATGGCATTTACGTACGTCCCCATATCCATAACATAATCAAAACCTATTTCTTTCACTTACTTCCTGTGCTGTTTCGTTGTTAATTTGTTCAGTCGTTTCATTCTAAACCAGGATTTCTATGTAACGCCCTTTGGGTCATTGCGTGTCCAAAAAGATGCACATCAAATAACACAATTTGACTTGTCAAATAAGCTTGTTGACCAATCTGGACCTGAATATGACTGCACGTCACATAATTTAACGCGTTCCAAAAAAATGTACGTAGTTATCGCACATTGATTACACTATCACTCGTATTTCATATGTCACAACGATTCATCTATAAGTATGCTAAGACGCTGTTAAAGTTGTCTTGCTATGACGCTGCTATGATGCTGGTAAAGTTAAAAATCTAGCTAGCTCATGGATGCAAACAACATTCTCCCCCAAAAACATAACAAAACAACATCTGTTTCAGTAGCTATAGTTAGCTATCTTACTATATAGCTGGTGTCATCATCTAAAATAACCCTAATTTGTAAGACAGTTCTTATTTGATTAATGGTGGATGGATGCATCTGTGTGAAGCTAGCCACAATAGGGATTAGCCACAATGGTCTTTGCGGTTAGCCTTCAAAATAAAAGTATGGCATAATTCTACTATTTGTATTAATTTGCGACACTGTCATTGACATACTTTTACTTAGAAGGAAAACCGCAAATTCCACTATTTTGCCTAATCCTTATTGTGGCTAGCTTCACAACACATAACCCGGTTCCGGTCGAGCCTCACTAGCCAGATGAAGCTAGCTGGCTGCTTATAACGTTAGCTTTGGGCAACAGGGTTAAGTAGCTGGCTAGCTATTTAATTTCATGAACTGATGTTCAATTTTAATAGGCGAACAACAAGTGGCAACCTAGCTAATACTTACTCACAAGGATTCCTAAATCAATAATGAAAGAATAATGAAAATGACTGCAGTTTCTACTGGCCATTGTTTCAGGCTGGTTGTATTGGTGCTAGCTTGGTATCAAGCTAAAGCTAGCTAGCAACCCCAGAAGTTGCGGTCGAACAAATTATGCTTTATTACCAATGCAGTATTGTAAACACATCGCTTGTGGCCAGTGTTTGCAGACTCTTCGTACAGCTTTGACAGTGCTACTGTATCTTTTTTGAAAGAAAGACCCAAACGGCGTTCCATAATATGTATGTCGTGAAGCTAATAGCAGTGACGCTATTACTGTGCAACTCCGGTAGGGCAACATTTGAAAAATTGCGCACTTGGTAATGTGTACCGGTGCTCGACCAGTCACAAAAGCCAACATCACCCACGACAGAACGGTTGATTGTCAAGGGCAATGAATTCCATTATCTTGGCTTTAATGGATTTCGCCTTTGAGTTGTCTCTCTGAAATGTTCTTACTCTTTCAAATGACTGCTCGACTTGTTGACTGCTCGATCAACACAGCAGACGTTGTGGGCTAGGTTAGGAATGCTGTGTTGCACGTGTAGCGCCAAATTTTACATGGCGTCATTAGTCATGTTCCAACGTTATATAGGTATGCAGGTCAGTTTGACATCAGCGTTAAACTAGACATCAGCCAATACCGACGTTGACATTTTTAGCTAATATCGTCCGATTCCGATATGTTCACCGATATATCGTGCATCCCTAGTTAATACTTGTAATTTAGTCGCATTCATTTCTGTTAATGCATGTATTAGTTATTTTCAGTGATCATTCTTGGAGTGGAAACGTTGTTTACAGAGTTCACAACCTGCTACACTTGTGAGAAACAAGTTTTGGTTTATTTCATCATAACCATAATTTACAAGATGTCAATTTTTTCTTTGTCTTTTGTTTGGAATGCTCCATTTGAGCAATGAGCATGTGGCTGGTTTCTCTGTCCTGATAATGTTGAGGGAGCATGCATGTTAGTACCTGGCCTGCTGCGTGGAAAAGTGTTTTTAACCCATCTCTTTTTTTTTATTGCGAATTATAATATATTAAAACTAGAGTGCCTCAAAGTAAGCGATTAGAAAAATCTTCCCTCGATAATCACAAATCCTCAGTGTGCAAAAGCAATGGAAGTTATTGTCCTACTGCTGCATTGGCCTATAGGCTATGAATTCAATGCTCTCATTTCTTTAGCCGCCAATGGATCACAGTGTGTCCATATGGCAGAGGCTGGTGATCTCGCATTAGTTTACTTAACTTTCAGATGATAATTTTAATTGAGATCATGATTAACCACATGACAATGATTGACAAACATGCGCATATAAAAATCCTAACTGGCACGCAGAATGGTAGGATAAATTGTAAGCCTCCCAAACGTGAAACTTACACGCCACCTATGACGTGTTAATAAAAGAATTGCCTCCACGGTGGGATTTTGCCTATAAGCTACTTTGAAGCAAGGTAAGACATGCCTCATAATACGAAAAAAAAACATTAAAGTTACAAACTAAGAATGTTTTCAAAATGCATACTGCCTCCAGCTCACATTATAAAGTGGTGGGTGATGCGCTGATAGCATGTTTGTTGCCTGCGCATGAATGGGCAGCACGCTTCAATTACCAGATAAGAAATAGAGAGCTATTTTTAAATTGTGCACCAAAACTGTTCACGCGATTGCACTTAGAATTGTTGCGCAATGAATAGGCTTACAAAAACACATTATACTCCAGAAACAACCAGCTGAAAATAGGCTCTGTATGATTTATGTAATAGTTGTGTTGGATAAAGATACATGATGACTAGCGAAAATACACAGGCCAATTGAATTCCACAAAATTATGCAAATTAAATCTAGACATAAGCATGACTTTTAAATCCATTTCCATCAACTAATAAAAATCCTTACTTTGCCTTTTGGAAGGCAGAATTGGTATATGACTGTCTTAACCCTCTAGAGTCTAAGCCGTGTGAGTGGGGGGGGGGGGGGGGGGATTGGAATTGTTTTATGATGCTATTAGCCAATAGATATGCATTGAATAACAGATTCACTACATGGAACAGATAGTCGACCCCAAAAAATCTAAAAGGAAGTTTGTTCTGAAGTGTCTGTCCTATTTCTGAGATATAAGACAGATCAGGAAACTAATAACTACGTATTTATCCCCTTATTTTAGGCACTGAACTATCTCCATATATACTTCCATACATTTTTTTTAAACTGGTACCGAGGACCAGTCTTGAGGGCGTCCTAGAGCAAAACAGAGAACTTTGTAGGCAAAACCATTCGGACGCTACAGATGTTTTGTGAGAAGACCAATTTTCGGGATGTCTAATGGTCTGACAAACACCCCTCTAGCTTCAACACAGATGCGGAAGGGCGATATCTGCAAATGCAGTGGATTGAGACGCAGCCCATGCAACAACAAAAAAGTCTTGCTTAGGCAGATTGATGTTTTTTTTGTTGATTATGTTAATTAGAATTCCACAGGGCCACAGAATTGTAGGCTAAGGGTTAAAGGATAACAGTTCATAAGCAGTCATGCATGCGTGGTGGTGAAACCATTTTACACCTGTTATCGGTAGCACTACCGCAGAGATTGTGGACATGTAGCCGATTGCACAACACATTCCAGGTGAAGGAGGTCAAAGCAGTAAGAAACTGGTGGTCTGCCAACATCTGTGTGTTCCAAGGAAAACTGGCACTCAGACAAATCAACAGATCCCACCAATTCCCTCTGCACCCTGTCTCAGACAATGACCCGGTGATGGTGAGTTCACGCAACAAACACTGGCTGTCTGGGCTGACACACAGTTCACACCTGTAGAAGGAAGAACTAGGGAGTCCCTGCCCTCCAGCTGTTCTACACCCACTAATCATCACTCAGGAGAATTCCACTGTGGTAAACCAAAGACATCCCAAAATAAAAGGTAACCATGTATGGTAGAGGTCTGTCCAACTGCTGTGCATAGAAGTGTTACCAAAAGTTCAGAAGCTAGGTTGAAAAAGTCTAATGTGCAATCAAGTAGAAGGCATAGACATAGTATTAAAGCTAGAACATCCATTCCCCACCCCAACCAAAACACCCTCCATGAAAATAACTTAGTGACATAAGGTGGATACCACGCTCATCTCGTTTCCCATGCCAGTTACTGAGAAGCTGTCACTTGCCTGACAGCTCCTCTGACAATGTGCGCAATATTCTACATAAACAAATCACTCCTATCTTGCGTGCCTCTTACGCAATACTAGTGCTGCACAGCATAACAAAAACTTCAGTACTTCTTAGATACTAGAATGTGAAAAACTGTCAGGTACAAGAACGTTACTTTCGGGACTTCTGTCAAATATGTCTCACTGATCAAGCATATATATCAGTGCAGCCAACCCCTTATAATAGCATGCACCATGACTGCTCCACTTACTCATTGCTTGCCTGCACTGGAAGTCTTGGCTGCATCATGTTAGCTCCCAACTCATGCTGCAGGTAAATTAATACACTTGAATAAAGCAACAAAGCATGTAGAAATGTTTAAACTTAATTACTGTTTGCAAAACAATGTCCATTGATTGAAGTCCACCTGTGAGAAATTCAATTGATTGGACATGATTTGGAAAGGCACATACGTCTGTAAGGTCTCACAGTTGACAGTGCATGTCAGAGCAAAAACCAAGCCATGAAGTTAAAGGAATTGTCCGTAGAGCGAGACAGGATTGTGTCGAGGCACAGATCTGGGGAAGGGTACCAAAACATTTCTGCAGTATTGAAGGTCCCCAAGAACACAGTGACCCCAATCATTCTTAAAACGGAAGAAGTTTGGAACCACCAAGACTCTTCCTAGAGTTAACTGCCTGGCCAAACTGCGCAATCGGGGGAGAAGGGCCTTGGTCAGGGAGGGAACAAGAACCCGATGGTCACTGACAGAGCTACAGAGTTCCTCTGTGGAGATGGGAGAACGTTCCAGAAGGACAACTATCTCTGCAGCAGTCCACCAAATCTGGCAGAGCAGCCAGACAGAAGCCATTCCTTAGAAAAAGGCACGACAGCCCACTTGGATTTTGCCTAAAATGCACCTAAAGGACTGACCATGAGAAACAATCATTTCTGCTCTGGTGAAACCAAGATTGAACTCTTTGGCCTGAATGCCAAGCAACATGTCTGGAGGAAACCTGGCACCATCCCTACGGTGAAGCATGGTGATGGCAGCATCATGCTGTGGGGATATTTTTCAGCGGCATGGACTGGGAGACTAGTCAGGATTGAGGGAAAGATGAGCGGAGCCAAGCACAGCCAAGCACCTTGATGAAAACCTGCTCCAGAGCGCTCAGGACCTCAGACTGGGGTGAAGGTTCACCTTCCAGCAGGACAATGACCCAGAGCCCGGACAAACATCTCTGGAGCGACCTGAAAATAGCTGTGCAACAACGCTCCCCATCCAACCTGACAGAGCTTGAGAGGGTCTGCAGAGAGGAATGGGAGAAACTCCACAAATACAGGTGTTCCAAGCTTGTAGCGTCATACCCAATAAGTCTCTAGGCTTTAAATCGCTGCCAAAGGTGCTTCAAAGTACATTTACATTTACATTTAAGTCATTTAGCAGACGCTCTTATCCAGAGCGACTTACAAATTGGTGCATTCACCTTATGACATCCAGTGGAACAGCCACTTTACAATAGTGCATCTAAATCTTTTAGGGGGGGGGGGGGGCAGAAGGATTGCTTTATCCTATCCTAGGTATTCCTTGAAAAGGTGGGGTTTCAGGTGTCTCCGGAAGGTGGTGATTGACTCCGCTGTCCTGGCGTCGTGAGGGAGTTTGTTCCACCATTGGGGTGCCAGAGCAGCGAACAGTTTTGACTGGGCTGAGCGGGAACTGTACTTCCTCAGTGGTAGGGAGGCGAGCAGGCCAGAGGTGGATGAACGCAGTGCCCTTGTTTGGGTGTAGGGCCTGATCAGAGCCTGAAGGTACTGAGGTGCCGTTCCCCTCACAGCTCCGTAGGCAAGCACCATGGTATTGTAGCGGATGCGAGCTTCAAGTACTGAGTAAAGGGTCTGAATACTTATGTAAATGTGTCCGTTTTTTTTAAAGAAATTTGCAAAAAGGTCTAAAAACCTGTTTTTGCTTTGTCATTATGTGGTAGTGTGTGTAGATGAGGGAGTCAAACGTTTTAATCAATTTCAGAATAAGGCAGTAACTTCAAGGTGCCTGAGTCCTTTCCGAATGCACTGTATGCAAACCATAACACAAAATGAAGCTGATTGCAAAGCTGACCTATGGAGAGAAATAGTAATGGCGACTTTTCGTAGGCACCAACTCCGCCATGGTTCGTTGGACAAAGACTTGGCGGAAAATGTATGGCCTTCTTGAATAACCGCCGAAAATAAGTGACAAACATGGGCTTAGGAGATGTAGGTTTTTATATTAGAGAATGTTCATCAGCTAATGTTACTTTGTGAATTGAAGAATTTGTGTTATATATATATATATATATTTTTATAAAACAAAGGTGTCATAATTCATAAAAAGGTCATGTTAATAACCTCTGCGGGATCGGTGTCCCATCCACAGGACGGTTGAGCTAACGTAGGCTAATGTGATTAGCATGAGGTTGTAAGCAACAACAAAAAATCCCAGGACATAGACATATCTGATATGGACAGAAAGCTTAGATTAAAAATAATTTAACTGCACTGTCTAATTTACAGTAGCTATTAAAGTGAAAGAATACCATGCTATTGTTTGAGGAGAGTGCACAATTATGAACTTGAAAATGTATTAATAAACCAATTAGGCACATTTGGGCAGTCTTGATACAAAATGTTGAACAGAGATGCAATGGTTCATTGGATTAGTCTAAAACTTTGCACACACTGCTGCCATCTAGTGGCCAAAATCTAAATTGTGCTTGGGCTGGAATAATATATTATGGTCTTTCTCTTGCATTTCGAAGATGGTATTATCTTTTACGAGATCAAATGTGTTATATTCTCAAACATTAATTTCACATTTCCAGAAACTTCAAAGTGTTACCTTTCAAATGGTATCAAGAATTTGCATATCCTTGCTTCAGGTCCTGAGCTATAGGCAGTTAAATATGGGTGTCATTTTTAGGCGAAAATTTGAAAAAAGGGTCGGATCCTTAAAACCTTTTGAGGTTTTTAACTGACTGGTATTATCTCAGAACAAAACGTACAACATCGCCTAAGCCTGTATTAACTTTAGACCTTATTTTCGGCATTCATTCCAAAACCCTATTCTTTCCCCATTATGATGGCTGAACGAACTAAATCTAACACATTTCCGGGTTATAGGACTACAAGCTAGTTAGCTCTACTGAATCCGACGGGCCCACCCCTCTTGCCTTGACGTCATTACTGGTTAGAGACAGCGCACATTTTTCCCCCTATGCAAATGTTGATCATTTCAATGAAATAAGTCCAAAAAATAATGGAAATCGATTTTTCTACAGACAACATCAGCAAAAACAAGCTCAATTACTCAATGCATGCCCACACTCATATTGAATACGCATTCACCTATATTGTGGCTAGGCCTATGCTACATCTTGAATTACCCAGTTTATCAATAAAGATTTATCATTCAGAAAATTACTACCATCATGTAGTTAGATTGACAAACAAAGTCAAATTGATTGTATGTGATTCATTAATGCATACATGGCTGTCAGAAGCAATAGAGCAGAGCAGTAGCATAGTTTATGTATGCATCAAATACCATTCTGTGAATGGATAACATGCCTTTTTTTTCCTGCGGTATCTTGATGGTATCAAGTATTGTGATACTAAACCTGGTATCAAAAACCAAATTCTGTTATGGTGACAACACAGTACATTTCAGTTGACTGGAGTGGAGACTTAAAGAGTAACACGGTATGAGTCATAATACCCGTAAAACCTAGCAGCCATTGGAACCATTTCACTGTTGGACCACTAGGTTGTATGGGTATTATGACACCTCCACTGTGGGGCTCTAATTGTTAAGGGGCCCCCTTGCTGGGACTCCTACTGTGCTCTGCATGCCACTAGTTTACTACAGCTGTGGTGGCTGCCTAACACACAGAACCTCTGGCTGACACCAAGCCTCAGAAAGCAATAAGATACATTGTATCACAGAGAAATGTCAAGAAGATATGTCCCGGCCTCCCATAAATAAATTAACACATTCAAGTCAAAATGTGCAATTAATGAAAACAGGTCTGCAGGGAGAGGGGGAGCATCGCACCTTAATTATAGCTTCACACACACAGAAGGCTAGCTGAGGAACACTCAACTCCGTTCTCTTATATTGAGGCGGAGTTGAGTTTTGACAACTGGTCGCGGGATTTGCTAGCAACATTGAGTTACCATCAGCCGATTCTTATTAAAATGTCAATTCTGAAAACGCTTACCTGAACCTCCTGTACAACTCTGCGGGGTGGTGAAATTAATACTTTTAATTACAACAACTTTTAGCGAGATTTAATTGGGTATGTGCTATCTGGAATCCTTGGGACGACCACCATTGAAGTTTACATTTTAAATGATTAGAGTAGGGGATGTGGGTGTCCCAGAGTTCCCGGATTGCACTAGCCGATTCAATTGAGTTGAGCAACACAAATTAAGAAAAAAGTCCGTGGTTGTATTCGATAAAGTTTTTATTTAACGTATGAATTTTAAGCACACGCAGAATGACTGCAGTTGTACAGAACAGACACAGAATACATTTTTACAAGAATCAACATTTGTACAAGAATCGACTGATGGTGGTGACTCAATGTCGTTGCAAGCAAATTGACCAGTTATCAAAACTCAACTCAAGCCTCGATATAAGGACGGAACTGCGTGTTCTTCAGCTAACAGAAGGTTAAACCATTGAAATGGATTGACAGACAATTCCAACGGTCATTAAATAAGGGGCCATGTTTCAACTGAAGCACGGCATGTATATAAATACAATATAACATGTTTTTAAAAAGCAGGCTATACAAGTTTCACTGAATTGTAAACACAGACATGGCCCAAGAGGCATGATTTCTTGTTTTTGATAATTATTTGACATCTTTGCTGCACTGTTAGGAGCTATTAACAAACATTTCTCTGCACCCGCTATAATATCTGTTAAACTGTGTACACGACCACTAAACTTTGATTTGATTACCAAAACACAGAGACTGACATGTAATGTTGACAGGTACAAACGTCCACACCATAACAAGGCCACGTGCGTAGACAACACTCTAGACACATGAAACCTTGGGGCGAAAGCCAAATATTAGCCTAGGCGGCAAGACAAATACACATTGTAATCACCCAATCATAAGTTAATTGAAAGTAAAGAAAAACAGTGCACCAATGAGTGATTGCTCATTCGTTGGCTAATACTTCAACATGACCAGAGTATGCGAGTCAATAAACAATACTGTAACGACCCTCTGGGTTTATAACGGGTTCGAGACCTGCTCCCTGCTGTTTCATTGCAATACATAATTTGAGTGCACACTTAGCTAGCTTTGTTTTATCTAAAAACACGGACCTTTCCTACTCAAGGCATGCAATGTTTAAATTTTTCCGCCAGTATCGTCTTCACACAGGCACATAAAGAATTTCTGATCATTAGCTCCCCCTTGCACCGGTCCTTTGCCATTACGCCAACAGATAAGGCACATCCCAAAGACACACAACAAAATGTCGGATTCATGGGAGTCACGTGATTCCTTTGTACTTAGAAAATCTCCTCCAGCGAAAATAACCAACTAAAACCAGAATATTGAATAATATATATAAATAATCAATCATTTGTGAACTGGAAAATGTATCCACTTATTGTTAACACTGCATCTACACCACATTTTCGTCGTGTTTTTTTTAAAATAAAATTGGCGGCCATTTTGTGTAAACATGCGCAGAAAAAAAAGAGGAGCGCCTCAAAATATAAAAATAAGGATAAATGTTTATTTGCAAATTTTCGAACTATAAAACATACCGATTCCTCTTCTTTCTCCATCCCCGTCGGCATTTGCGGCACTGCCCGGTTAATAGATGCATATTCGTGCAGGTCGGGTAAATCCTCACATCGGAAGACGGGTAGTGGCTTGGAAGCGTCCAGCGCCCGTGCCCGAAACGACAATTTACTCATTTTTTAAAATTCGAGATGCAACATAAATCTATCCGATCTCCTTAAATTCACATCGGTTTCGAGTTGAGCTTTCATGGATGATTCTGTGCGGTTATTCTGACATCTACGGTTCGACTGATTAAAGCTAAAGTTAGGGCGTCGCGAACGGAGCCGGGAAGGCCCGGATCTTGATCGCTCTATTTCGGTCTTTTTTTCAGAGGCTTCCCTGTCTATCGGTGGTTCAGTACGCCATGGCCAACATGGCGGACATTAAAAACTCTTTAACGCTCCGTTCGCTCAAAGCAGCCCAACCCACCCATCATCGAACAGCCATTCCCACACGGTCCCGAGCGCGTGCGCGTTCGCAACGGTGGGGGACGTGCCCCCCAAAACTAAAGAAGTCAAATAAAACATTTACATAATTTGGGTAAGTAGCTAACCATTATATAATTTGGGTAAGTAGCTAACCATTATATATGTTTCAGGTTAAATTTGGAATGCAATTACAGAAGGGGCATTGACACTACAACATATTTCGCTAAATGTCCCTAATTGGTTACACTCTAAATAGCCTACATTGCCTTATCATTAGGTCTCTCTTTATGTAGTGTTGTGTGTTTTGTACTATATTTATGGGGTATTTTTTTCCCCCAGGCCCCCATCCCCGCAGGAGGCTTTTGGTAGGCCATAGTTGAATTATTATTATTATTGTCTCTAACATTAGACAGTATATTATCATGCACCTTTTATTCTTCACTGGCCTTTACATCAGGCCTTTACATGTGATTTGAACATTGAGGGGGGGCTGTTAGTAAATTTGATTAAATATATTGGGATTTAGTCAATTTGATTAAATATTGGGATGGGAAGACATGGATGATAACTAACAAACCATACATGATGATGCATTTGCATCACAATGCTCTTCTGGCATGATACCAAATATTTGAAGTTGTTTTGCTGCTCTTAAAAGTTGAAACAAAAATATAAAACCCTTGAGTCATACACTACTAGTGTTATTTGAAAATAACCAAAAGTAAAATATACTAATTGACTAGACTTACTAGTCACTACCAGTATGGGGAACTGAACAGCTTCTGAAAATATTTTAAAAGTTTGAAAATGTTGCCCTCTTGTGGTGTGATTAACCCTAGAACTGTTGCCCGCTGCAACCTGAACTGTGTGGTCCTCCATTGACCAGTGTGTAAGTCCTATCGTAATTCAACAGTGGTGGCTGGAAAACATGTTTGATACCATTCCGCTCCAGCCATTACCACAAGCCTGTCCTCGCCAATTAAAGTGCCACCAACCTCGTGTATTTCAAATATTTGGAAATAATAAGAACCTCAAAACAAAGGGTTCTGGTGCTTTAAGTTAGCAATACTTGTCCAAGCCAGAATGGTCAATAAGGCTACTCTGCTTGACATCAACTCGAAGTCTTCCCACCTTCAGAGTCTAAAGGCTCCTTGATATTGTAGGCACAATGTGTTTCTAATGATGGGGGCTGTGCTTTACTGATTGGTTATCCTGTGCCAAACACCCACAGAGCACACAGCACCCAAGCCCTACCCCCTTCTAATACAACTGTTGGATTTTCAAATAGAGGTCTCAACCCCCCCAAAATAATAAACATTTGAGAGAACCAATCAAAGCTCAAGCCAATTTCATTGTGAATATTGCACCATCAACAGGTTCCTGTCCAGACAAGTGTCACACCTCTCCTTAGCTGTGTACCATGTGAGTTACATCAGCCTTGCTACCATAGGACATGAGTCCATCTCCTGTTTCTGTAGTGTGAGGCAGCTTAATGTACAAGTACACCCCCTGGACAGGATGCTAGTCTCTCTGTGCCTTACCCCAATACCTCATGAATAACAATCAGAGATGCATCTGGTGCTTTACTAAAGCCCATATTATAAGGTCATTCTCTGGGCTTACCTATAGTAATGGCAGACATCGGGTCTAGCCAGGCTCCAAGAGTTGTAGGTTCCACTTGGCGTCAACCATTACAAAAGACAGCATCATTGGGATCTGAGTGGGAATAAAAAAAACAGCTCATCATTCCTTTGAGTGTTTAATTAAAGGGGTCATCGCGTTGATAGGACTGGGACAGCGGTTCCAATTGCAAAGAGTAACTGAAATCATCAAGTGCCTCCGAGTAGGCGTGCTTGTGTGTATTCATTGCTCAGATTAGAGAGGCAAAACATTGTTTACGCTAGGAACCAAAAAGGGCAAACATAATGAAACAAACGGGGAGGGACCTACAGTGCATTTGGAAAGTTCAGACCCCTTCACCCCATACCCCCCCCCCCCCCTCCATTTTTTTTTTTTTTTTTTTTTTTAACATTACAGCCTTATTCTAAAATGGAATAAGTTAAAATTCCTCAATCTACACACAATACCCCATAATGACAAACCGAAAACAGGTAGACATTTTTGTAAATGTATTAAATAAAACAGATACCTTATTTACATAAGTATTCAGACCCTTTGCTAAGAGACTCGAAATTGAGCTCAAGTGCATCCTGTTTCCATTTTCCAACTGTGGGAAATTCAATTGATTGGACATGATTTGGAAAGACACACCTGTCTATATAAGGTCCTTCAGTTGACAGTGCGTGTCAGAGCAAAAATAAAGCCATGAGGTGAAAGGAATGTGTCGAGGCACAGATCTGGGGAAGGTTACCAAAACATTTCTGCAGCATTCAATGTCCCCAAGAACACAGTGGCCTCCATCATTCTTAAATGAAAGAAGTTTGGAACCACCAAGACTATTCCTAGAGCTAGCTGCCCAGCCAAACTGAGCAATCGGGGGAAAAGGGCTTTGGTCAAGGAGGTGACCAAGAACCCAATGGTCACTCTGACCGAGCACTAGAGTTCCTCTGTGGAGATGGGAGAACTTTCCAGAAGAACCACCATCTCTGCAGCTCTTCACCAATCAGGCCTTTACGGTAGAGTGGCCAGACAGAAGCCACTCCTCAGTAAAAGGCACATGACAGCCCGCTTTGAGTTTGCCAAAAGGCATCTAAAGGACTCTGATAATGAGAAACAATATTCTCTGTTCTGATGAAACCAAGATTGAACTCTTTGGCCTGAATGCCAAGCCTGGAGGAAACCAGGCACCGCTCATCACCTGGCCAATACCATCCCTACGGCGAAGCATGGTTGTGGCAGCATCATGCTGTGGGGATGTTTTCCAGCACCAGGGACTGGGAGACTAGTCAGGATTGAGGGAAAGAGGAAAGTACAGAGATCCTTGATGAAAACCTGCTCCAGAGTGCTCAGGACCTCAGACTTGGGCGAAGGTTGACCTTCAAACAGGACAATGACCCTAAGCAAACAGCCAAGACCACACAGGAGTGGCCCAGCCAGAGCCTGGACTTGAACCCGATCAAACAGCTCTGGAGAGACCTGAAAATAGCTGTGCAGCGACGGTCCCCATCCAACCCGACAGAGCTTGAGGATCTGCAGAGCAGAATGGGCCAAACTCCCCAAATACATGTGTGCCAAGCTTGTAGCATCATACCCAAGAAGACTTAATGCTGTAATCGCTGCCAAACGTGCTTCAACAAAGTTGTGAGTAAAGGGTCTGAATACTTGTGTAAATGTAATTTTTAACAAAAAATGTGCAACATTTTCTAAACCCGGTTTGCTTTGTCATTTTGGGGTATTGTATGTAGATGAGGGAATAAAAAAAAAAATCCACTTTAGAATTAGCCTGTAACCTAACAAAATGTGGAAAAAGTTGAGGGGTCTGAATACTTTCCAAATGCACTGTACCTGCATTTGTCCAATAAAAAACGTTTTAAACTAAATGCAGGTAGGTCCCTACGCGATTGTCAACAAAAACTACTTTCTATTGGACAAATGCAGGTAGGTCACACTCCCACTGGTTCCTAAAGTAAACCGTTTCCATTGCAAAAGGCCCAAACGTTTTGTAACAGAATCCAACTAATGAATACACCCCTGCTCTCTCCCCTGTCCATGTAATCTAACTCAAGACCTAAAAGGCAAAACTGATCCTAAAAATCAGCATTGTCCGAGACGCTTCATGATTAGGAGCCCAGGACAAGTCTACCCCATTCAGAGGCTAACTGCTTTAGTGCCCATTGACGATAGTATCTTCTGGTCGGGGGAGTTAAGTTCTGAACGTATCGTTTGCGGTACGGGTTTGGAAACATGAATAATGTATCTTTCATATCAGCGAGAAATGAAGTTACTACACACACCTTTATTGGGTTAGTGTTTCCACATGGTCATATCTCCATGTTACATTGTTTGTTTACGGAAGACATAGCGGCCACCTGTGCTAATTAGCTCTGAACACCTATGTGTAAACGTAAATGGGGAGGAAGTGTAATTCATCAACTGGAGGCACACAGCTTATGGATGTGTAAAACTGCAACTGTATAAAAGATAAGGGGCATATCAGCATATTTCAAAAACTAGTGAAAGCAATAATTGACGTTTCTAAACGTTAACACGGCATTGGAAATGTAGTTCGCACAGCGAATGTAACCGCTGAAAACCCTGCATACGGAGAACGGTTTTTGAAAGCTAGGACAAGTACTTAAGTAAAAATACTTTAAAGTACTACTTATGTAGGTTTTTTGGTTCTGTACTTTAGCATTATTATTTGACAACTTTTACTTAACTACATTCCTGAGAATGTAAAAAAGAAAATGTACTTTTTACTCTTTTCCCTGACACCCAAAAGTACTCGTTCCATTTTGAATGCTTAAAAGGACAGGGAAATGGTCCAATTCACACACTAATCAAGAGAACGTCCTTGGTCATCCCTACTGCCTCTGATCTGGTGGACTCACTAAACACACACGCTTCGTTTGTAAATGATGTCTGAGTGTTGGAGTGTGTGCCTGGTGATCCATAAATTAAAGAAAATGGTGCCATCTGGTTTGTTTAATAGCAATTATTTACTTTTGATACTTAAGTATATTTAAAACAATACTTTTAGACTTTTACTCAAGTCATATTTTACTGGGTGACTCACTTTTATTTCAGTCATTTTCTATAAAGGTATCTTTACTTTCACTCAAGTAGAATCAGGTACTTTTTCCACCACTGAGGACAAGCCTAGTGTTTTGTCACTGACATCAAGGCCAGGGCTAGTCACTTTAAGTCTGAACAAGCCACTCCACTGATTTCTGTTATTTACCTACATGCCAAACAACTTGGCATTAGTCAACACTTCAAATATGAATGTGCAGTTCCTTTGTAGACCACTGGTAGTTGGTTGGCAGTGTTGGCTAACAAATATTGCCTTCCTTGCCTAGCTAGAACATGACAATTAGTTAGTGGTTATAAACTAATTTACAAAATAATTGTACAGTTAACACCCGATTTATGTATGACACGTTGCGGTCATGAATTTGGTACGTAACTTAACGTTAACTGGCTTTCTTCCTGACTCTTTGGACTATAAATAATACATTTAGCAAGTCAGAACATTTGAAAGCAAGCGACAATTTATAACACCTAAACCAAAAACGAAAGCTAACCTACTAGCTAAAAATGGAGCTCGCTCGCGATTGTAACGTTAACGTAGCTAGTTACTAGTAGCCTAGCATGCTGATTGACTTGACATCGGTGGTTGGCCAACTTAACAGCCATGCATTTAATTGTGATAGCTAGCTATCCTACAAACAAGACGATTTTCACACGACAGTTTTACAAAGATATCTGAAAAACTTACCGTAAAATTGACTCCAGGAAGGGTGATAACATTTCTGATGATCATGGGTGATTCCCCAAAAGCCGAGGACAGACGCTGGCTTAAGTGTAACGTTATCGTTTTGCAAACGCCATGCAGTAAAATACTCCTGATAAGACGTCATTCAGCTTTTTAAGAAAGCATCGTATTTCTCTTGATCGTATCGGAAAGCCTCTCAGTCGAACTAATACGTTATTGAGATCAGATAATTATACTTGTTATTTCCAAGAAGATTAGCTAGCAAAACTAGAAGAGAAGTGTTCTTGTTGGGGGTTAACAACTTTGCAATAGAAGACGCATCCTGATTGGTCGGTGGCTGGCACCAATCATCTGTAGAGAGCAATGAGGTAGAGAACACTGGGTTGATGAGCTCACGCTCAAAAACGAGAAAGTTCTCTGTTGTACATGGTATTCTAAGCCCTCTATTACCTTGGGAATGGACCACCTAACATACAAGATTGAAACGACGCAGAAACGCAGTCTTTCAATTGCAGTACGGAAATGATTATTATAATGCTGCCTGCTGGTGCCTGATTGCAGGTTGGGAGTGATGTAATATCTGTACACTACTTACATCTTGATTTAAAATCAGTGAAACAAATTATACAATGTATCATTTACGGGATTAGAATTTTATTCTGTGATGGAACTATTCACAAAACAAACAAAAAATTAACCAGAAAGACCCACTAACGTCAGACCTCTTTTGCAAGGGAGACCGTTTAACACAACAGAAAACTAACTTCAACCATTGGGCATTCTCCCAACCTATATTGGAGCCGAGCTTCCAACTCCTGATACCAATGTTCAAACCCACTGTATGCACCAACTGTGTCCTGTGGAAGGGCCTTGTTTCCCCCTCCTAGCTACAGTGGCAGTGTTGATGCCATATGACTCAAGTATCTACGAATGCTCATTAGGCAGTGCAGCATCTGAAAACAGTGGCAGCTGTATTTCTGTTGTTCAGATCAGGAGACACTATCCTGAGATTTATCCGGAGTTGGAAAATGCATGAATTGGCCAAAACAAGAGGTGAAATACATCTGTTAAACTGTAGAAAACATGTGGGTAGCATAAGATGAGCAGTGAGTTGAAAGCTGGATCAGAGGCCTAGGCCACAATGAGCCAAACATTCCGTGGGATCTTTCTAACAAAAAGAAAGCAAGGACAAATGACAATAATTAACACACACATGCAGCATGTAACAATTTTGGGGTAATTTGTTTGGGAACTTTAATAAATAATTTCAGAAATAAAGTAATGCAAAATGTGAATGTGATGAAATAAAAAGGCACTTTAAAAACAGTGTGGAGATTGTGTTCTTACAACTAAGTGGGATGTTTGAAATTCTACAGAGATCTGAATGACATCCCTCCCTTAACACTGATCTTTATAACTGAAATGTAGTCACCATTATTCAATGGAAGAGTTCGATTAAACCATCTAAATTAGAAGATAATTATTTGACAGTAAAAAAAGAAAAAGAAAACACTGAGGATACAGGTCAAGTAATAAACCATTCAGAACCCCATTCAGAACTCAATTTCTGTAACTGAAGCAAGACACTTAAAATAAGGCATATTGTTTGCAAACAAGCCAGTGAGTTCTGTAATATTTGGCATCACTATTAATTAAGAGTTCAATAGGGACCTGAGTTCTTTAAAACTAAACAATTTAAACCTGGAGCCCATAATACTACTAATGTACATTAATGTCATTTTATTTATAAAGATTTACAAATATCTTTAAAAAATAAACATTTAAATTGATTGTTCAGGTTGAAGAATAAATTGATTAACATTTGCTTCCAGCCTTTGCTTCCAGCCCTTTTCTGTGACTAAAATATGGCTTTACACAGAATTTCCTACAAACTGTACACATTACAATTTACTGCTGTCCTAATGGCCAGCTATCGCTACGTATCTTGTCCCATATCGACATCCAATTTCACCCTCAAAAACAGAAAGAATGGCTCCACGGTTCTATGAAAGGCACAACCACACCTTCAATGACCTTGCCAGTCCTGTGGCAAAAATAAAATCAGTTTAAAAACATTCCGCCAAGTTCCACAAAAAAGTAAAAACCCAAGTTTATACATACTGTACAATTTTTCAATTCAAACGATGCATAGAAAAAAAGTTAGTAAAACATACTGAAATAGTGGCAAAATGCACTGCTATTATTTGGTGACTACAGAAACAAACCGTGAACATAAACCCCCCCAAATATTATTTTGCATACAGTGTTGTAAAGACAGAGAGGATGCTCCATCATTTGCCCTCGTATTTTGGATTGACAACAGTTGTTACAGCACTCTTGTAGATGGGATTCTCACCCTGCAAAAGACAAGTAAAAAGAGAGTGAGAAAAAAGAGTAATCATGGATACATTGTCTTTGTCCCAAATGGCAGCCTATTCCCAATTTTTTTACGTTAACCTTTTATTTAACTACACACACACATATATATACACATGTGTATATATATAGCACTACTTTTGACCAGGGCCCATAGGTGCCATTTGGAATGTAGTCCAAAAAGAGAATCATTCGGTTAGAACCATTTCACATATCACATTGTTTGGTTCAAATTAATTCCAGAGCAGCACGAACTCCATTTGGACAATACGATTTTTAACATTTCAATAGGGACTTGAGAACAAAGCAGTCACCTGTCCTATAATCTAGCATGTTAATGGCACACACAACAACATGCAGTTAAATACATGTTAAACCTTAACCCATTTAAAATAAGGCAGCGTGAATTGGATAGATGTTGGTGAGCTATAGAACACCGTAGTTTAAAAAAAATATATCCCGTTTTATTAAGTGATTCATTTCTTAGACAAATGTGTTCTTCAGGTTGCCTCAGACAGTACCAGAAACTTTAAACTCGCTACTGAAATGAGAAAAAGGTTATTTTACAGCTTTTGCTTTTAAGAAGTTAAATCTGTTTTTTTCTTAAGAATGAAAATATATCAGTGAAAAAGGCTGAAGAAAAGATGCAAAACTTAATCACAAAACACTTCAAGGGGAAAGTAAAGTACATGCAGGAAAAGGGAAAAGAGAGATAGGCAATACAAACGTAGACTTATAGGACCACGCCTTTACGCCCATAGCTTGGATTCTGGAACTTATTTATAGGGCTCTTGTATATAGGATTCTCTTGCTATGGTCGACAATGAGACAGACAGGGGTCAAAGAAAAGAAGAACAAGAAACAGCATGAAAAGAAAGTAAGCAGTAAAAGATGACAGGATGGAGGGAGTAATGGTTGAGGGACAAAGAAAGCAGAAAAGGTTTACCAACTAGGGGTCTAACCATCATTCAGAATACAAACATATCCAACCCCAATGGTTTAGCATTAGCCATGCTCTTGAGAATGAGGGTAAGTCCCAAATAGCACCCTATTCCATTTATAGTGCACTACCACTACTTTTGACCAGTACCACTATTTTTGACCAGGGCCCACGGGGGCTCTCGTCAAAGGTAGTGCACTATTTAGGTAATATGGAGCCATTTGGGACTTGACCAGAGGCTATATTCTCTCTCAGCTGTGCACTCTCTCAGCACACAAGTGCTCTGTCATTCTACTATAAACATGAAATACTGCTGCTATGACTTTGAGCACACTGAGCAGTTGGATTGAGCTTTCTTCTGTTGGTGACCAAGCGCACCCTCTCCCTCAGCTTCATTGCCTATTATGGGCATGAAGTACTGATGAGTGGACAGACAGTGGCAGCACTCCTAACCTAGCCAGCAAAATGCCCATGGAGGAAAGGCCACTCCCTCAGTGAATGAAGTCTGTCTAAGGGTGAGCAGCGTGACAGAGCCAGGTTTCTGTGCTGCCATTGTTGGCACAAAACAGAAGATGTAGCCAAAGAGATAACCAAGGCACAAATATAACGGTTGGTTTTCACACAGATAACCAAGACAATGAAGTGCATCTCTTGAGATAGGCGTAAAAGGAATGCTGGATGAATGAGCTCTGAAATCACAAGCAGTAAGCTATATTTATATACACTGCTCAAAAAAATAAAGGGAACACTTAAACAACACAATGTAACTCCAAGTCAATCACACTTCTGTGAAATCAAACTGTCCACTTAGGAAGCAACACTGATTGACAATAAATTTCACATGCTGTTGTGCAAATGGAATAGACAAAAGGTGGAAATTATAGGCAATTAGCAAAACACCCCCCAAAACAGGAGTGATTCTGCAGGTGGTGACCACAGACCACTTCTCAGTTCCTATGCTTCCTGGATGATGTTTTGGTCACTTTTGAATGCTGGCGGTGCTCTCACTCTAGTGGTAGCATGAGACGGAGTCTACAACCCACACAAGTGGCTCAGGTAGTGCAGCTCATCCAGGATGGCACATCAATGTGAACTGTGGCAAAAAGGTTTGCTGTGTCTGTCAGCGTAGTGTCCAGAGCATGCAGGCGCTACCAGGAGACAGGCCAGTACATCAGGAGACGTGGAGGAGGCCGTGGGAGGGCAACAACCCAGCAGCAGGACCGCTACCTCCGCCTTTGTGCAAGGAGGTGCACTGCCAGAGCCCTGCAAAATGACCTCAGCAGGCCACAAATGTGCATGTGTCAGCATATGGTCTCACAAGGGGTCTGATGATCTCATCTCGGTACCTAATGGCAGTCAGGCTACCTCTGGCGAGCACATGGAGGGCTGTGCGGCCCCACAAAGAAATGCCACCCCACACCATGACTGACCCATCGCCAAACCGGTCATGCTGGAGGATGTTGCAGGCAGCAGAACGTTCTCCACGGCGTCTCCAGACTCTTTCACGTCTGTCACATGTGCTCATGTGCTCAGTGTGAACCTGCTTTCATCTGTGAAGAGCACAGGGCGCCAGTGGCGAATTTGCCAATCTTGGTGTTCTCTGGCAAATGCCAAACGTCCTGCACGGTGTTGGGCTGTAAGCACAACCCCCACCTGTGGACGTCGGGCCCTCATACCACCCTCATGGAGTCTGTTTCTGACCGTTTGAGCAGACACATGCACATTTGTGGCCTGCTGGAGGTCATTTTGCAGGGCGCTGGCAGTGCACCTCCTTGCACAAAGGCGGAGGTAGCGGTCCTGCTGCTGGGTTGTTGCCCTCCTACGGCCTCCTCCATGTCTCCTGATGTACTGGCCTGTCTCCTGGTAGCGTCTGCATGCTCTGGACACTACGTTGACAGACACAGCAAACCTTTTTGCCACAGTTCCCATTGATGTGCCATCCTGGATGAACTGCACTACCTGAGCCACTTGTGTGGGTTGTAGACTCCGTCTCATGCTACCACTAGAGTGAGAGCACCACCAGCATTCAAAAGTGACCAAAACATCAGCCAGGAAGCATAGGAACTGAGAAGTGGTCTGTGGTCACCACCTGCAGAATCACTCCTGTTTTGGGGGGTGTCTTGCTAATTGCCTATAATTTCCACCTTTTGTCGATTCCATTTGCACAACAGCATGTAAAATGTATTGTCAATCAGTGTTGCTTCCTAAGTGGACAGTTTGATTTCACAGAAGTGTGATTGACTTGGAGTTACATTGTGTTGTTTAAGTGTTCCCTTTATTTTTTTGAGCAGTGTATATACACACACATATACACACACGTTAATTTTAGGACAGAAAGTCCTCTCACATTTCAAGAGTAGACCAGGGGCCGTATGCATCTAGTGTCTCTGAATAGGAGTGCTGATCTAGAGTCAGGCCCCCCTGTCCATGCAATCTTATTCATTGTGATCTAAAGGCAAAACTGATCCTAAATCAGCACACCTACTCAGAGACACTTTATGAATGCAACCCCAGATATCTGAACAGTGAAAAGAAAGCAAATCACCGCTAATATAAAAGTTAATATTCTTATTTGAAAGCCGGCTGTGCTGGTGTGATCCAACAGGATGCCTTACCGTGTCCCATTTGGCGTTCATCTTCTCCTTCTCGAACTTGGCGAACTCTCTGCGGTCGTGGATGATCATGAGCAGCTTCCAGATGAGCAGTAGGGCCAGGCCGATGAGAACAATGCCCGCCACCACGCCAGCCACGATGGGGATGATGTCAGGGCCCGCTGGGCACTCTGTAGCACACCAGGGAACACACATGGCAACATTATGCATTTACAGTTAATCATATACAATGGACTATGTACTTGTGTTTTGAAAGGCGTCCGCCAAATAAAATGTATAATTATAGGCCTACACTTTCGCTCTATCCCAAATGGCACCCTATTGCCTTCGTAGTGCACTGTCATTTTGTAGTGCACTACTTTTGACAAGAGATTATAGGGGCCCTGGTTAAAAGGTGTCATTAGGGACACGGGCTGTAAAATGCCATACAGACATGAAGTCATTAGGGCAGGCTATTCCTAAAATGGATGATCATAGATATTTGCTCCTCAGTGGTGCAGCACCAGCCATCCACTCACCCAGAGTCTCGACCACGTAGACCTCTCTCATTGTGTCGTTCCTAACGGCGTAGGTGTAGTAGAACCAGCAGTCGTTGGCGTCCCTCTCCTTACAGTGGGATAGGGGGTAGGACTGGTCGGCTGGCTGGGGCAGCTTGTCCCGATCCTTCACTCTGATCAGGTTGAAATAGCTGCAGTCCCTCTGACACGTGTCCTTCTTCTCTCCAGTCTCAAAGGCCCGGCACTGAACACACTCCCTTTTAGAGCGAGGACAACAACATGGTCAGGCTATGGCCACACAGATGGGTAGTAAGACGAGAAAAAACAGATTTATCATTGTTGTTGTTTTTACAAAATCCTCTTAAACAAGTTTTTTCCCCAGGTTATACAAAAGGCACATTCGGAAAGTATTCAGATCCCTTGTCTTTTTCCACATTGTTAGGTTACAGCCTTACTCTAAAATGTATGGCCATAAATCTACAAACACACACAATACCCAATACTGACAAATATTTTTATTTTTATTTCTGCTGATTTGTGTAATATGATTAAAAAAATATATATATATAAGTACTCAGACTCTTTACTAAATCACCTTTGGCAGTGATTACTTCTTGGGTATGACGCTACAGCTTGGCACATCTGTATTTGGGGAGTTTGTCCCATTCTGCCCTGCAGATCCTCTCAAGTTCTGTCAGGTTGGAAGTGGAGCGTCGCTGCACAGATATTTTCAGGTCTCTCAGTCAATCGGGTTCAAGTCTGGGTTCTGGCTGGGCCACTCAAGGACATTTAGAGACTTGTCCCGAAGCCACTCCTGCTTTGTTTTGGCTGTGTGCTTAGGGTCGTTGACCTGTTTGAAGGTGAACCTTCGCCCCAGTCTGAGGTCTTCAGCACTCTGGAACAGGTTTTCATTAAGGACCTCTGTACATCTTTGCCTCGATCCTGACCAGTCTCCTAGTCCCTGCTGCTGAAAAACATCCCCATAGCATGATGCTACCATTACCATCCTTCACCGTAGGGATGGTGCCAGGTTTCCTCCAGACGTGACATTTGGCATTCAGGCCAAAGAGTTCAATCTTGGTTTCATCAGACCAGAGAATCTTGTTTCTCATGGTCAGAGTCTAGGTGCCTTTTGGCAAACTCGAAGTGGACTGTCATGTGCCTTTTACTGAGAAGTGACTTCTGTCTGGCCACTCTACCATAAAGGCCTGATTGGTGGAGTGCTGCAGAGATGGTTGTCCTTCTGTAACGTTTTCCCATCTCCACAGAGGAACTCGGGTTCTTGGTCACCTCCCTGACCAAGGCCCTTCTGCCCCGAGAGCCTTGGTGGTTCCAAACGTCTTCCAATTAAGAATGATGGAGGCCACTGTGTTCTTGGGGACCTTCAATGCTGCAGAAATGTTTTGGTACCCTTCCCCAGATCTGTGCATTGACACAATCCTGTATCGGAGCTCTACGGACAATTCCTTCGACTTCAAGGCTTGGTTTTTGCTCCGACATTCACTGTCAACAGTGGGACATTATATAGACAGGTCTGTGCCTTTCCAAATCATGTCCAATTAATTGAATTGACCACAGGTGGACTCCAATCAAGTTGTAGAAACAGGATGCACCGGAGCTCAATTTCAAGTATCCTAGCAAAGGGACTGAATACTTATGTAAATAAGCTATTTCTAAAAACCTGTTTTTGCTTTGTCATTATGGTGTATTGTGTGTAGATTGATGAGGAATTATTTTTATTTATTCAATTTTAGAATAAGGCTGTAATGTAACAAATTGTGGAAAAAGTCAAATGAATACTTTTCAAAGACACTGTACAAATCCACAACTCCCTGTCAGCATTGTGGGTGAGATAAAGAGACAATGTTATCTATGGTTAACACCCTGAACGGGGACTCACTTGTGCTCAGCGCAGACTCCGGGGCAGGTGGGGCAGATCTCACAGGTGGGGCCCTGGAACTTGGGGTTGGTGCATTTGCAGACGCCACACTCGCAGGTGCCCCGGCCATTACATATCTGCTTATTGGCTGCCAGGCAGGTGGAGGTGTCCAGGGAACAGTCGCAGGCGCTGCCCGTGTAGTTGGCATCGCAGATACACACCCTGCACTCACAACGCCCATGTCCTAGTAGAGGGGAGGAGAGAATAAGAGATTGAATCTATGCTGGGCCTACACAACGCAGCCATCCATTTTGAAGAATCATCCAATCTAAAACATTTTCTTTCAGTAGGCCATGGCTGAGGAAATAGGTGGAGAAAATGGAGGATCCATGATATGCTGTACATTTTAAAAACACGTTCTTTCAGTAGTTTATTCTATAGATGTTACAGTATGCAGCAGTGTTGAATGAATACAATATGTCTACGAAAACTTGCATACATCTAGTCAAACCAAGAGGGCCAGCCACAGGTCCTACCTCCACATAGTTTGTTGTTGGAGCGGTCACAGTTGAAGTTGTCACACTCGCAGAATTTCCCGCTGTACCGTTCCTCGGGGTTCTCCCTCTTCTTACACTCACAAGTTCCACACACACAGTCTCCGTTGTTGCTGCAGATGTCTGTACCGTTGTCCTTCCGACAGTTACCGTCCAGGTCGTCTGTCCTCACCTCGTCTGTACTGCACTCACACAGTCTGCCGATACGTCCTTCGTTGCACCTGAGCCAAAGCAAGATCGTATTCATTAGTGCACATGGAAGCAAAAAATGTCACTGCGGAAAACAAAAAAAAGCATTTCTTATTGGATGAGTTAACGTAGTCCCTTTTGGTCCTTTTTCTTCCATTTGGATCCTAGTGAATATGACCCGTATAGTTTCAGAAGAACATTATGGTAATTCACACCTGAAAATCAGAACCCAAACCAGGGTTTTATGTTGTGCCTACCTGCAGGCTCCACACTCAAAGGTCCCGTTGCCATTGTGGCAGATCTTGCTGAGAGGTTCTCCGCCTTTGGAACATTCACATTCGCAGATGAAGTTGAGGACGATCTCCACATCCTCATTGAAACCCAGCGGCTTGATCCTAATGGTCTCTGACTTGCCTTGAGATGGACACTTCTGGGACTCGATGGTAATGTCAAAGGACACCTAGGAGATAGGATGATAGAAGGTATTAGTAAACTCCTGGAGACTGGTCTTGAGAAAGACCTCTGAGCTGAAACGTTGAGTAAAGGTCAAATATATTCCCTCTCGTTTTTCCAAAAGTAAACTCCTAAAATGTCTTGGATGGTTTACAATTTTTTTTTTATAGATGTATTACATTGACAAATGTAAATTCTCCACCCCTATTTCAATAGAGACCAGACCAACAAGGAAAGACAGCGCTCGCTCTCACTTACCTCGTCTCCAATGGAGATGTTAGAGCATTTTCTTCCGTTCTCTCCCGTACCAACCACACCATTCTTGCAGATGGACTTGTATTTTATGGACACACCTTCAGGCACCTTGTTGTTCTCCAGAATGACTTCAGATGAAAGAGACTACCAAACACAGAATGTTAACCAAATGTGTCAATATATTTTTAAAAAAACTGGTAAAAAGTAGTACACTATTTGGGAATAGGGTGCCTTTTGGGACAGATCCCAGGTATTGATTTTCTGCACAGTAACTATTAGCTTCACATCAAAGCCATTCCAAGTCAAAGCTGGTGTCAAAGCGTGGGGGTTAAACTCACATTGTAAGAATCGATAATGAGCTTGATGACGTTGCTGGAGTTGGAGGACAGGGTTCCTACTGCAGACTTGGGGATGAGGTTCTTCAGTTCTTTGTAAACAGGCTGGAATTCCTCAGTAACTGCAAAAATTGTCTGAATGTTGTTGTCGCTCAGTTTCTGGACCAAATGGGCAATGGAGGGATAGTCCTGTTAATTGAAAAGAAATACAAGATGAAAATGTCAAAACAAACATCCAACGATCCATACCACGGAGACATGAGCCAGTCATACAGCATATTATACCATATATGATAAGCTTATTGTCAGTTCACATGGAAATTCATTTAGTGAGGTCAGCACACAGAATAAGCACACTATAATGCAACAAATGCAATACAAAATGTCTGGAAGGTATAGAGTATACAGAGAAACACATACGTAGTAATGGCTCATGGTGTACATGTTGTTTTCCAGATGACACTTTCCATCGTTGGGCAGAACGATGCCGCCCAGTTTGCCGTCTCCAGCAAAGTGGAACCCAGCGTCAGTGGAGAACACCAGCAGACGAGTGACGTTCCTCCAGCCAATGGCATCCTGCAGGGGGAGGAACAGAAACAAATACAACCAATTAGAGCTCTCGAAAAATACATTCTCCAAAATAAATCAAAATTCTTTGTTGCAATGCTTTGCACTAGGGCTAAACCAATTTAGTCGACTGGTCGATTGTTTAGTCGATGGGCTGTTGGTCGACCAAGATTTTTTTTAGTCGGACAGTAGCAAAAAAATATATAAACAAATCATGGTGTATAAGACACCTGTCTGATGGACTGATCCATTGGTATTTGGCATTTTATTAGGATCCCCATTAGCTGTTGCAAAAGCAGCAGCTACTCTTCCTGGGGTCCACACAAAACATGACACATAATACAGAACATCATTAGACAGGGACAGAACTACATACATTTTTAAAAAGGCACACGTAGCCTACATATCAATGCATACACAAACTATCTAGGTCCAATCCACACAAACTATCTAGGTCCAATCCACACAAACTGTCTAGGTCCAATCCACACAAACTATCTAGGTCCAATCCACACAAACTATCTAGGTCCAATCCACACAAACTATCTAGGTCCAATCCACACAAACTATCTAGGTCCAATCCACACAAACTATCTAGGTCCAATCCACACAAACTATCTAGGTCCAATAGGGGGGAGGCGTTGTGCTGCGAGTTGTTGCTTTATCTGATTTTTGAAACCAGGTTTGCTGTTTATCTGAGCAATATGAGATGGAAGGAAGTTCCATGCAATAAGGGCTCTATGTAATACTGTACGTTTTCTTGAATTTGTTCTGGATTTGGGGACTATGAAAAGACCCCTGGTGGCATGTCTGGTGGGATAAGTGTGTAAGCTGACTATGCAAAAAATATGGGATTTTCAACACATTAACGTTTCTTATAAAAATAAGAAGTGATGCAGTCTCCTCAACTCTTAGCCAAGAGAGACTGGCATGCATAGTATTTATAAGCCCTCTGTTTACAAATAAAAGCAAAACATGCTGCTCTGGTCTGGGCCAGCTGCAGCTTAACTAGGTCTTTCCTTGCAGCACTGGACCACACGACTGGACAATAATCAAGATTAGACTAAACTAGAGCCTGCAGAACTTGCTTTTTGGAGTGTGGTGGCCATGGGGATGGCACAGTCCATCGGTGTAAGACATTTGCTACTGAAATTGTATATGGTTATATTATGTACAAACGATGGTGCAAAATAATATTTTATAACAAATGCGCTTTCTCCCGCGTTGGATAGTGGTCGCTGTCCGCGGTACTGAAACACAGTGCACTGTTAAATTGACGCCTTTTCCTAGACCATGTTGCAATGAGAATAATAGCAAAGTTAACCAGCATATTGGTGTGGAGAACAATGCGGGGGAGGCAGCAGCGGAGTTAGGAGACGAAAACAGCCCTTGCCTTAATTGTCTAAGAAAATTGAGGAGGGGGAACCAACTTAATTAGGTCTATAAATCAATAGCCTCTGTTTAATGTGCCTGGCTTTATAAATCATATCTACAGAAATAAGACTGATTCTGTTGCCTGTGTGATTAATAGCCAACTGATTCCGTGCGCACCAAGCCCCAGGCAACCACAACATGTCAGATAAAAAAAAAAGTACACAAATACAGCTGTTTTTAATCGTTGTTATGCTGTAATAAAGGCTTTACACTTGTTTTCCATTAGACCAGCCTCTCTGGTATTATTTATAATTTGTTTAGTGTTGTTTACACTGTTCTAAATTGTCAGAATTTGTATTTCTAATAATGACCCTCATTTTCCTTGATCTTCTTTCTATTATTACTATTATAATAATAATCATTATAATAATAATAATCATTATAATAAGTAATGCCGTTATCATTAGTAGGCTTAGTATAGTTTCCTTGTATAACCACCATTGAGCTGTAGGCCTAAGAGCACATCCTGTTTAGTCTTACTTAGGCCTATATTTCAATACGTACATAGACTACTGTATCATCAATAATGTATTAGTTCATGTTATCACAGCATAGGAGTCATTCACGATTTGAATAATTAGCGTAAACAATAAATAGGCCTAAACCGTTCCATTTCGGAAATTGAATTCACAAATGAATGCAACCGTTTTGTCTTTGCTGTAATAAAGGCTATACAAAAAAAATGTTACAGACTCTCTGGTGCGCTTATTTATTTCATGTTGTTTACAGTCAGAAAACGTATATTGTAATCTAACACCTGTTTGGCACACATAAAATGCACGCAGCGCTTGCTCCTCACCTTTTTCTTGATCTCCAGTATTTTCCACAACTAGTCAAATTCGTTCCACACATCTGACTTCCCCTTTACCTCCTGAGCAACCAGTAAACATTCCCCAGTTTCAAGTTTATTTGTCACGTCCTCTGCATCCATTTTGCTGTCACGGGTTATGGTGTTTTGAGTTTGTAATAACCAATTTATTGATGTGATTATGATATCCTATAGGTCAGGCCCTATTGGTCACATGCATGTGATGCATACATGTGTCACGTGAAGAGAGCAAGAGTTGAGGGAATAGGGAATGTTTTTTCTAAACAAAATGAGGGATTTGAGTAACAACTTTTCAGTCAAAAATGGCTGCAATTATGTTGCAGCTTCAGCAACACGGGCAGTGTGATACACACTGTTGGTGTTCTGTGGTGGTCGCTACAGCAGGGAGGAGAGAGAAATAATGGGTGCTAGTCACAGTCACTCACAGTTTTGTTTTAACACAGCGCAGCAAGTCTGAGCCAGGCCCAGCACAATCAAATCAATTGCGGTCGGACTCCCGCTAGTCATTTGTGTGTCTTAATTACTTGATCAAACAGTTCGCTTAAAGCATCAGTCAAGCTCAGTGCCTATAGTTGATTTGATTAAAACGCATAGGATGTGTCTATATATGGAGAAATATATGTTCAAATTTTCAATCAACCGATTGAACAGACAACTTTTTAGTTTTTTGGGTACAGCCCTACTTTCCACTGGCTGGTATTATTTCAATCATTAACCATTCTAGCCGATTTGGAACATTTCTGTACTTTTGAGCTGGTATAAAGAGTCTTCTATTAGAAGTGCTGATCCAGGATCAGGTCCCCCCTGTCCACGTAATCTTATTTAACTTGATCGGTAGTACTACTGATTGATCCTAGATCAGTAGTACTACTCTGCACTTTATGAATACAGGCCCTTAACGGAGACTAGCACACTTAGCCCAGGCCAGGTCACTCACCCCACAGACGGCCACCTGCATGATGGCATCGAAGCCTCCCTCAGGGGAGTCCAGGTTTCCAGAGATCTGCTGCTTGCTGACCAGGCTGTTGAACTGCTGCCCATTCTCGGTCAACTTGAGCACGTTCTTATAGCTGAAGGGGCTGGTACAGTTCTCATTGCCCGTGCAGGGGTTCAACAGCCTGGCTGGGGTGGTGCTGATGTAGGGCATCACAGTCTTCTCCACAAATGAGCCGAAACCTGGTTAGGAAAACAGTCAAGGTTTAGAAAGAGCTGGCAGAGCAGGCAGAAATGGGTAGCATCTGGCTGTAGCTAAGGAGGAAGGACAGGAGTCGGGAAATCAAGATCTAACATCCAAAGACAGGCTAGCGGCAGGAGGAGGCAGGAGAGAAACATTGAGGAGTGGTGTTCCCCGGCTGATAACCCTGTAGCTGGCCTACAGACAGGCAGAGATGCCCAGCAAGTAACTACCTATCTGTATAAAGAAGACCTTTTATAGACGGTCGAAGAGTTGTTTTAATTTTAACGTTTTAAAGTTGAATGGGTCTTACCAATCCTGAAGTCTGACGTGATCTCCTGCATCTCACGCATCAGGTCAGTCCCGAGGTTCTTGACATTCTCCAAATCGTCTTTCATGGAGAAGGAGAGGTCCATTAAGTAGTAGAGGTCGATGGGGTAGTCCTCTGCCCGCTTGAACTTCAGCTTAAACGTCTGGGCCTCACCTGCATGGTGGAAATAGAATGGAACAGATTCAGAGAACATGATGACTTCATTATTCCGGACAATACAAACAGCAACAGGATTCTGACTGACAATTTAGATATAGCCATCAATGACTGCATGTTAATGGAAAGTTCAAGAAATATTTAATATTCTAGCATGTCCTGCTAGATGGTATCATATAGCTACATGGCCGGCCAGGTCAGGAGGCAGGGCCGGTACTCACAAAACCTCTTATTAGAGTAGGAGTGCTGATCTAGGATCATGTCCATCTAATCTTATTCATTATGACCTACAAGATAACTCCAGACCTGTGCTGATATAGGATCAGATTTAAGTCTTTACCGGATCGGAGGTTGAGGCTGAGTTTCTGGGGCTGGATCTGAGTGATCTGGTCAGGCTTCAGCTTCTCAGCCACGTCCTTCTTGCGGTTGGTGACGGGCTTGTCCTTGTCAATGGAGATACTGCCCCGGGGGTTCTCGATCTTGGCCTTACTGCAGCCCTTCGTGATCAGGGACTTCAGCTCATCACAGCGGGCTGACTTAGACTCCCCCTGCTTCAGGAAGTCCTGCACAAAGAAAGAAAACAAAACACGTCGTCATTAGAGATGACAAATAACCCAAACTTTATTTATTTATTGACTTTTCACAATAGTTATCATAGATACAGAAGTACACGGTATGCCTGTCAAGAAGTGCCCTGGAGGTTTGGATTTGAATGAGTTCTGTCCTCTAGCTATTTAACGTTACCCTGCATGTGCAAGCTATCTGAACGAACACCTTCTCTGCATCCCTAATGGCACCCTATATAGTACACTACTTTTGACCATGGCCCATAGGACTCTGGTCTAAAGTAGTGCACTATGTAGGGAATAGGGCGAATTTGGGACACAAAATAGGCCATTCTCCGTCAGGAACAGACAAGGTTTAGATTGGATGCACATGATTTCTCACAAGGCACTGCAGTGGTTTGCCATAGACAATGTGCCAAGTCTGAATAAAAATAGTACTGAATGTCTGGCGTCATCCTTAAAATGGGTATTTTTCTGAATCAAACCATTACACATAATTTTATAATGGGCATTATTGCTGAATATATGTCAGTTTTTGCTTCTGTTTCATCAGTGTTGAACAAGGTACCTGACATTTGGTGTTGCTCATTGAGATTGGTAAACAGGTCTTCAGCAGCCTGCATTGTTGACCTTTGATAAAGAACAGGCATGCATCCCACATGGCACCCTATTCCCTATATAGTGCACTACATTTGACAAGGCCCCATAAGGCTCAGGTCAAAAGTAGTGCACTAATAGGGTGCCATTTGGGACACAACCACAGACGAGATCTGACAGGAAGCGTCGGGGTGAGTTATGTTCTGCAACGTGACTCACTACGGCTCTGCATTACAATACTCTGAGTTGCCTGCACCCCCCCCCCCCCCTGCCATTGTTAACCTCTAAATACAAACACTGTTGCGGTAACTTCTTCTAGTTCGATAAGTCAAAACATTCTGCCCCTGTGAGCGTGTGCACTCAAACAACTTCAACAAAAGACACACTTACAGCATCTGTACACCATCCACATTTCTCTGCGACCTGGATGCATTCCCCACATGATTGTGCATTCGCCTTGATGCAATCACTGCCCTCTGAAAGGAAGAAGTAACACTTTGTAAGAAACAGCCACAACTATTTGCCAAGAGGCAGCACTCAGAAAGTTTGCGTCATAAACGGCACCCGATTTACCATCTAGTGCACTACTATGGTCAAAAAAGTAGTGCACTACATTGTAAATAGGGTTCATTTGGGATGCAGAAATGTTGTACTTTAAAGCTGCCCCTCTAGCTGGCTCAACATGCTATTTCATTTCTTCCAATTTATTCCATTGAAACCCATGCTGCTGAAGCCAGGCAGCTGTAGACTATTTTTTGAATACACAACATCCTCCCATTAGGACAAGCGGTCTCCTCAAACCATAATGCAATCCTAAAATTAACTGCCACACTATCGTGATCTGAAGAACATGCATTAAAGAGCAACAAAGTCAAAAGAGCAGACAAAACAGCAAGATGTAGAACATTGTGTGTCTTGTGTGTGACTCAAATGACCTTACCTTGCTGTGCACTGCAGAAACATAGGATTCCTAATAATGTTGCTATAGAAAGTAGCTTCAGATCCATCTGAAAGGAGACAAAACAGACAGTGGATTAATTCAATCTACTGGACATGGATTGAGTGAAGCACATATCATATTCTAAAAGCAAGAAGCCACAAAGGGCTGTAACGGAAAACATATCGCAATATAGGTATAAAAAGACTCCTTGGTTTTAAAAACCTGCTGTATTTAAAACTGTGTGCTATAGCTTGGAAAATAAATATATGCGTCTCTGGATGACATAATGTTTGTTTTCCTAAAGAAGTTAAATATGCTTTGTGTTTTGTTTCCTTGCCAAGATACTAAACAAGTATCGCGATACTGGCATCTTCCCAGCCCTACAAAAGGACCTCTTTATAAGTTGCAGTGTAGAATATGCATGTCAGTGGTTATGAAGCTGCGGTAAAGCATTTAAATGGAGGGTTTTAAATGTGAGCACGTGTTGCACGGTGAGAACATCTAGATACGTTTCCTGTATGTGACCAAATCTAACTTTTGGTTAAGCCTATATCATGAGGGTGTTTTGAGAAGTGTGCAATGCATTCAGCACAACACGAACAAAGCTAGTTCCTTTCATGTAGGGATAGATGGCTGCTGTTAAAGCACGCCGAAGGTAGTCAGGGACGGGAATACCTAGTCCGGTTATCTTCAGATAAGGACCTACACACCCCAGAGAAACACAGAGGACAGGAGTCAAAGTCCTTGCTTTAAGTGTGTTCATCAGCACTTGAAGGAAGACATTGTTCGAGCTGCTGCAGCTTAATCACGTTTAACATAAATAGGAAACTAATGCAGGACTCAGAACACTACCAACAACTACAACCATTGTCACCGAACAGAAAACCCAACAAAAAATTATTATGGAGAAAAAAAGAAAAAAAAAATCATCAGCTGAATTCTTTATCATTTTTGTGACAACACCTTGGAGACATGGTGGCCAACATTCATATTGGGCTAACCCCTATACAGAGAAGATCTGGGGCCTTATTCATAAGCATTGCCTAAATTTCACAGCAAATATCTGCGTGCGCCATTTCAAAAAAAAAAAAACTGCACACAAACAAAAATAGAGATTTCTAAACTTGGTGCACGCCATACATGCGCGTGTTTCCTGTTGTAAATCAGACCCGCCCTGAAACTGTGCGAGTGTTATAACGAGCATTAAAAAACTATTTTGTGGTGTCAGTAACGCCCTTATTTGCTGTACACTTTGGAAGTATTCGAATTAGGCAGAGGCAGTTTGCCAAAGGTAATAGCAATAACGAACTTGATCAAATGTCTTTGGAGGTGATGGCAGAATGTTAAACATTTGCTGTAGGCATTTGCTAGGCTTGACAAAACGTTTATGAAAGACAACAACTGCAAATAGCTGTGGACCTGTAAAAAGACCGTTTGAATTTAATAGGGCCTAATGTTTATCATTTACTTTTTCTCCAACCTATGCTGTGCTGCGAATTCTAAAACAATGTCTACTCACAGTGGTAGCCATGCACACTTCAATATAAAATATCAACTGTCTGTTCACCTGTATGCTATATTAACCGCACTTCTTTTCTGATGCATAGAGCTAAATACTTAAAATAGTGTATCTAATAGGGCCCAATAAATGAGAGATGCGCATGGTGATTTGTTGTAGACTATGATTACTTTGGGAATATGAACCCATCGTGGTCAGAAAAGGCGAAGAAGTCATTCTGCAATGGTTATGAAAATATTGTGTGTAAAAATGCAATAGTCTACTCGATAAATTAGAAATTACAATATTCAGACTTAAGCTACAGAAGTAACCTACAACCGTCTGTTCCACGTTAATAAACTGCGCCGCGGATCGGATGGCATAGAGCGAAATACATGAACTAGCTTACCTATTTACCACTGTAAAGTGGATCCAATTATACAAGAGATGGGAAGAACGGTATTCTTGTTGTAGGCATATGCTAACTCATGAGAATGAAACTATCACATAAAAAGGCGAGGAATTGATCATGGAAATTAAATAGCTTTGGAAATAGAGGCCTATTTCTAATTATTTTAACATGCCATTAAATTGATTCTCTATTCCCACTAAATGCAAATGATTACATCTCGTTATGAACCTGTTTATTGTTATGAATAAGCATGTCCATCATATCTACTTGCAATGCAATTACAGATGCACCGATATGCCATTTTTGTCATAATACCCGATATATTCCTTGCCAAAAAACCCAATACCGATATGTAAAATTCTTGTGGCCTTTCAAGCATTCTAGTACAGTTAAATAGTTAACACACACACACACACAGCGGTCTAAGGCACTGCATCTCAGTGCAAGAGGAGTCACTACAGTCCCAGGTTCGAATCCAGGCTGTATCACATCCGGACGTGATTGGGAGTCCCATAGGGCAGCGCACAATTTGCCCAGCGCCATCTGGACCGTCATTGTAAATAAGAATTTGTTCTTAACTAACCTGCCTAGTTAAATAAAGGTCTCACATACACACTAGAGGTCGCCCAATTACAATCGGCATGGCCGATTAATTAGGGCCGATTTCAAGTTTTCATAACAATCGGTAATCGGCATTATTGGACACCAATCATGGCCGATTACATTGCACTCCACGAGGAGACTGCGTGGCAGGCTGACTACCTGATAGGCGAGTGCAGCCAGGAGCCAAGGGAAGGTGCTAGCTAGCATTTAACGTATCTTATAAAAAACAATCAATCTTAACAATCACTCGTTAAACTAGTAATATCAACAACCATGTGTAGTTATCTAGCTTGTCCTGCGTTGCATATAATCGATGCGGTGCCTGTTAATTTATCATTGAATCATAGTCTACTTCGCCAAACGGTTAGTTAACAAGCGTATTCGCGAAAAAAGCACTGTCGTTGCACCAATGTGTACCTAACCATAAACATCAACGCCTTTCTTAAAATCGATACACAAGTATATATTTATTAAACCTGCATATTTAGTTAATATTGCCTGCTAACATGAATTTCTTTTGACTGGGGAAATTGTGTCACTTCTCTTGCGTTCTGTGCAACAGAGTCACGCTATATGCAGCAGTTTGGGCCGCCTGGCTCGTTGCAAACTGTGTGAAGACCAACGGCGCCAAACGGGGAATGACAACGCGCATTTGAGAAAAAAGCATAATTGTTGCACGAATGTACCTAACCATAAACATCAATGCCTTTCTTAAAATCAATACACAGAAGTATATTTTTTTTTAAACCTGCATATTTAGTTAAAAGAAATCCAGGTTAGCAGGCAATATTAAACTAGGGAAATTGTGTCACTTCTCTTGCGTTCATCGCATGCAGAGTCAGGGTATATGCAGCAGTTTGGGCCGCCTGGCTCATTGCAAACTAATTTGACAGAATTTTACATAATTATGACATAACATTGAAGGTTGTGCAATGTAACAGGAATATTTAGACTTATGGATGCCACCTATTACATAAAATACGGAACGGTTCCGTATTTCACTGAAAGAATAAAAGTTTTATTTTCAAAATGATAGTTTCCGGATTTGACCATATTAATGACCTAAGGCTCGTATTTCTGTGTGTTATTATGTTATAATTAAGTCTATGATTTGATAGAGCATGATTTGATAGATTATGATTTGATAGATTGAGCAGAGGTAGGCAGCAGCAGGCACTTTTGTGCGTTTGACAGCAGCTCTTCTCTGTGCTTCAAGCATTGAGCTGTTTATGACTTCAAGCCTATCAACTCCCGAGATTAGGCTGGTGTAACCGATGTGAAATTGCTAGCTAGTTAGCGGGGTGCGTGCTGATAGCGTTTCAATCGGTGACGTCACTCGCTCTGAGACCTTGAAGTAGTTGTTCCCCTTGCTCTGTAAGGCTTTTGTGGAGCAATGGCTGTTGTCGATGTGTTCCTGGTTCGAGCCTAGGTAGGGGCGAGGAGAGGGACGGAAGCTATACTGTTACACTGGCAATACTAAAGTGCCTATAAGAACACCCAATAGTCAAAGGTATATGAAAAACAAATCGTATAGAGAGAATTAGTCCTATAATTCCTATAATAACTACAACCTAAAATTTCTTACCTGGGAATATTGAAGACTCATGTTAAAAGGAACCACCAGCTTTCATATGTTCTCATGTTCTGAGCAAGGAACTTAAACGTAAGCTTTTTTTACATGGCACATATTGTACTTTTACTTTCTTCTCCAACACTTTGATTTGCATTATTTAAACCAAATTTAACATGTTTCATTACATATTTGAGGCTAAAATTATTTTATTGACATATTATATTAAGTTCCTTAATACAGGAACGAACGGTAGCTTTGACATCGGTTTTTAGGGTCTGCGTTAAACTAGACATCAGCTGATACCGATGTTGGCATTTTTAGCTAATATCGGCCGATTCCGATATTGTGCATCCCTAAATGCAATACTTCATCCACTAGAAACTGTGCGTACGCATGGTCTCAAGTTCGTAGGAAGGTGAGCACATTTTCATGTCAAGTTCAGTTTTTATAAATGACAACTTTGCATGAAATCACGCGTGTACACACATTTATAAAATGAGGCCCCAGGATCCCAAATGGCACCCTATATAGTGCCCTACTTTTGACAAGGCCCCATAGGACTATAGTCAAAAGTATTGCACTATATAGCGAATAGGGTGGCATTTGGAACACATTTCTTGACAAGACCACTGCTTCCTAACACAGAGCAGAGAATGGAGAGGTGTGAGTCTTCTACTCCCATATATGGTCCGGCAGCTACATGCCTCCCCAAAGTCCCCCTCCTCCTCGCTTGCTCTCCCAGTGACACATTTCCTCTGACGGCCTGGATCCTGCCCAGTTCTCTTCTCACTTATGAAGTCAGCCCCTTCTCTCTCTCTCTCTCTCTCTCATGTTCTCTCCCTCTCTCAGCCCGGTAAAAGACACAAAGAATGACGGAGAGAGTCCGCCTTGCCAACAATACTTGGTTAAAGAGTCAGAGAGCAGAAATAGCCTTATTGGGTATCTTATACTGTAGCATTACCCACTTCACAAATATCACTGAAATATCTCAAAAGTACACCCAGTACTGTATTTCTTTTTTTGACAAAATCATCAGCTTGGGCAGTATCTGAGTGAGTTGTGTCTCTGGAACAGATTCCACATGTAGTTGTAGACAAGAATGCACAAACTACCTCAGGCATTTGCGTACGTGAACACAGCCTAGCCTACAGTGCCTTCAGAAAATATTCAGACCCCTCGACTTTTTCCACATTGTTACATTACAGCCTTATTCTAAAATTGATTCAATCGTTTCCCCCCCCCTCAATCTACACAAAATACCCTATAATGACAAGGCAAAAGCCATTTTTAGAAAATGTTGCTAATTTATATAAAAAAAATATATATTTCAAAAACGTATCTATTTACATACACTACTGTTCAAAAGTTTGGGGTCAAATAGAAATGTCCTTGTTTTTGAAAGAAAAGCAATTTTTTGGTCCATTAAAATAACATCAAATTGATCAGAAATACAGTGTAGACATTGTTAATGATGTAAATGACTATTGTAGCTGGAAATGGCAGATTTTTTATGTAATCTCTACATAGGCTGCCTGGAAATCTTGTCAAATGATTTTAGCAGTCACACCAAGATGTGAAAAGGTATAAAAAGGTACAAGAGCCTACATCTACAGAGAGACACCAGGGTCATATTCACTAGTAGACACTAAACGGAAGAAAATGGACTGAAACATGGAAGGACTACCTGAACTTGTCCAATAAGAAACTCACATTTTCGTTTGTTGTGCATTAGTTACGAGTACGATCCAGTTGAACATGATACAACACAAATAGCAGCAATCTAACCATCCACCCCAACATTCCTGGACCGGATCTTTGTTTACAGCTCAGGGTATCGTCCTCTACAGAGCACCAAATTGTAGGGGGTTGACTGATCTAAGCGACATCCCAAACGGCACCCTATTCCCTATATAGTGCACTACTTTTGGCCAGGGCCAATGTTTCAAAACTGTTACTTTTTCTCTCAGTTCCTTGGAGAAATTAGTATAATTGCAGGAAATTGTCTTAAATTTAAAAAATAAAAAAATTGGTACCTACGCCACCAAGATGGGGCCACTAAAATCCAGCCATCACATGGGCTGACTACGCCCTTCGCAATGCCCCCTGCCACACCCAGCAGCTAAGCCCCCTTTTTATCCAGAAAAAACACTGGTAGCCTAGGCTAAAGGCATCAGCATTGGTCAGTTTGGCTGGCACATAGCCGAACTCTGCTAGGGTGAACCGAACAAGCGTGCTTGCATACTCCCTTAAAAAGACCTTCACTTGAAAAAACAAGAAAGCGGCAATAGTACGGTTTGTCCATTGTGAGACGCCGTAGCCACTATAAACTTCCTCAAAATTGTCAGAATTAATATAAGATAACTCAAGAAATCTGTCATTCGTTTTGACGTTTTTGCAGAGATCTTAGTCGTGCAATTTTACATCTAACTAACATGTTTGAACTATTTATAAAAAATGTGCTTGAAAATGAGTCGTCTCTGGTTGAATGACAGACTGTTGAAGAATCCCTACTGTTGACCAATTATCGACAAAGGAGCGTAGACTTCGGCTACCGACTTCAGCTTGCCTCCATGTGTGCCCGGACAGCCGAAACACCCAAACCAATGTGCAAAAAGAACACGTCACAAAATGTCATAATATATGCACAAACTCTTCTGAACTGTTTTGGCATGGAAGCATGCGGACGCCTTAAAATCGACACCGGATTGCCTAACATGGAAGAACTGGTACTGTGAATCCTGACTAACACAGCTAAAAGAGACAATTCTTCCAATTGAGCATCATTTTCTGGAATTTTGTGTGTGAGTGCGTCTAAACCACCTGGATGTCAGTTAAGTTTGAGAGGGAATTTAATCTAGGCCCAAGAGTCACCAGATGTCTTTGGCTACATCAAAATACACACAATCGAACAGTATCCAATCTGATTTGTAAAACTGCATCCAGAGCCTACTTTCTAAGGGTGTGCAGCTGGTCTGCTGTGGTGGTAAGCCTTTCCCAGGGTGCATCCCAAAGGTCACCCTATTCCATATATAGTGCACAACTTTTGAACAGGACCTATAGGGCTCCGGTTCGAAAGTAGTGCATGCAGCCCCAGTCAACGGTCAGGAAAATCCATTCTCTTAGCATGGGAAACCATGACTCATCTTGGCTGAGGACTAGATCATGGGAAAGGGAATATCCATTTTCTAAAAGCAGTATATCAGTCATGGGATACAATCAGTGATCTGTGTAGGGATGAAATAACACAGGTCTACTTTAAGAGATGACAACAGGGGGAAATGTGATGAGACTCTTTGCTCAAACTACAGATATAATGAAAAAACCAGTATAAACCTCAAGGAATTTCAGGGTTTTTATGGTGACGTTTCGGAATCTGTTGCGTTGCAACTGAACAGAGTCTGTCTGTCATGGCATGTTTAAGAGGATAATATTTATATTGGTATGAATAAACTCTGGCGAATCATGGCTTTGTATGGTCAGGTTCAACAGAGAGAGAGCAGTCTAACTGTTGCAGTCGGCAGAACTATCCTTCAGCCCCCACCCCACGCACATTTTTGTTTTGTCCTGGTACTACACAGCTGATTCAAATAACCAACTCTTCAAGCTTTGATTATTTGAATCAGCTGTGTAGTACTAGGGCAAATACCAAAACGTGCACACAGGGGGGGGCACCAGGACTTAGTTTGGTAAACTCTGCTTTAGGCTACTGACTGTCAGTGAAAAATATAAGGTGATGAAGACCTAAGGCCATTTAGCAGACACTCTTATCCAGAGCGACTTAGACTGAACTGAGGTAGGGAAGACAACCACATCTCAGTCACTGCAATGCAAACCGAACTCAAGAAATAACTACATTATATTACCACAGTCTACCACTGACCAAACAAATTGTTTTCTATAGGTCTTAAACGGTACCTTGGGAGAACACTAGAGGTAACCCAATCCCCTAAACCGTTGTTACAGTCTGCTGCCGGTCATTGGATGCAGACAGGCCATATTGAAGACAGGGTGGTTTAATCTACAGGCTGAATGAAACAAGCATGCCTCGGGGGCAGAAATATTACCTCGCTCTGTGGTGTAAATTCATCAAACGTTCCATTGCAGACACATCTAGTTGCCCTGTGAAGAGAATCTGTCCCTTATGCATGTAAGCCTAAAGGCTCCACCCACTCACCAGCCTTGGGAGTGACATTCTTGACATTCCTATGCAAAACAGACAGTAGAAAATGAGTGAGAATATCTCCATAAAACTCTTTCCCACTGCTTACTTGACTGGGTCACTTTCAGAGTCTGCTGAGTTATGTGTAAGAATGGCCTGGTTTTGAATCTAAAAACAGTCTGTAGGTTTCCAGCATAATGGCCGCATCATGGAAGCTTCAGGCACACACACGCAGGTCGCCACGTGTGTACTTGTCTCAATGCAGAATGTGTCAACATCTCTGCTAGTCTGCTGTACAAAATTCCACAAACTGCCTGCACTCCAAAATTGTATAGAGACATGTAATTGTTTAGAAAAAGTTAATTGCATTATGGATGCTAAAGTAAAGAAGATGCATAGGTTAAGATGTATGTCATTACCTCACCAATATATGCAAGATTTTGAGCAAACATCAAACCTAGGCCTAATGTTTGCTCAAGGGGCCGCTAAAAAATGGAACATATTGCAGTCATTTGTAATGATTAACACAATCCTGTTTAGAGAGGGGGAGACAGTACAAGACCTAACACCTATCCACTGAGTCAGTTGGTTGTGTTTATGGAAGGTTTCATCTTGTCGCTAAACTAGCTATGAACTGTTTGAGCTGCATCCGGTGATATAGAAAGAGACAGACCACACCAGTACGGCGCATGCATCTCTCAGCCTCACTCACCTCGCTGGTTAACCACATGAAACCACAATTGTCGACAGACCACTTTTGGCTGCACACAATTAGGGACGGGTACAAAATAAGCACATTTCCATGGTACTCATGTCGATTAACGTGTAAAATACATTTGCGCGTGCATTTGAATCAAAATATTATCAACACATTCAATGAGTGAATGGTGGGGTATGAATGATAACCCCACAAAATATGTTTGCGTTGTTTGTTCTAGGTTAGCGGTATGGTTGTCCCTCAATAAGGTGAACAGACACTCAATCCCCACTCTCCTTGTCAACTCCCACCTGCTGGCGTAAGTCACAGTTCTCTCACCCCCCCCCCCACCCCCCACCCCTTCTCTCTTTCTCACCCTCTGTGCATTAGCTCTCATAGCAGCAAATTAATACATTTCCTTGAAGCTGCAGTATGTAACTTTTTGGGTGACCTGACCAAATGCACATAGAAATCTGAGTTATAGATCTGTCAATGTCATCAAAAGCAAGTATAAGAAGCGGCAGATGTGTTCTATGTGCGCTATTTCTATGCTTTCCGTTCTTCAGTTCCGATTTTAATACACCAGCTTCAAACAGCTGAAATGACAACATTTTGGGTCATTGAAAATATATTTCACAGCTGTTTAGATGGTATAATGATTCTCTACACTTTGCATTGCTTGTTTTGTCACAAACTGAATTTAAGCAAACTATTAGAATTTTTGCAACCAGGAAAAGGCTGAGTTATTTCTGCATATTGCACCTTTAATTCAACTGCTGTGTATGCTGCTCTCCCTTAACAGCACTGTGTGGATGGATCAGGAAGAGCATTGGGTTGTACAGGGGAATACTGAGGAAACGCAACCTAAACAGAGGAATTCCGGCTTAATCCAATGAATTTTTTGATGTTGTGTTTTCACTGGGGGCGTCGACAAGCCAGTAGCCTACTCAATGGTGTGAACAAGAGCTGCCTTCTTGACATGATCTGAGCCATAATGTATCTAGCGTCTCAGAGTAGGAGTGCTGATCAGGGACCAGCCCCCCGTCCATGAAAGCTATTCATTGTGATCTAAAAGACAAAACTGATCCTAGATCATCACTCTTACTCTGAGACACTCGATAGTGTCTCAACAATTATAATATATTTTATTTAACCTTTGTTTAACTAGGCAAGTCAGTTAAGAACAAATTCTTATATACAATGACAGCCTAGGAACAGTGGGTTAACTGCCTTGTTCAGGGGCAGAACGACAGATTTATACCTTGTCCACTCGGGGATTTGATTTAGCAATCTTTCAGTTAGTGGCCCAACGCTCAAACCGCTAGGCTACCTGCCACATAAATATATTACCTACAACAAACATGTGTAACTCCTCTCAGAAAAGGAGGTGGGGGTTGGTCTTCATCGTGATCTCAGATCGTACCCAGAGAACACATTCCAACTTAGTCATGTTCCAGAACACATAAGTTAAAAACACATAAAATGACTAATGCAAACTTCCCCCATGAGGGGTCTAGGGCTAGGCCTATTCATTTTAGTTGACACTGCCAGGCTTGAGCGGTCTACTCATTTGAGCCTGCAATGTGACTCATATCTGACTAGCAAGCCTGAACAACATGCCGTTGAATCAGTCGGACAACTCAGGGGGTCGTATGTATCAAGAATCTCACAATAGGTGTGCTGACTTAAGATCAGTCTAGAATTTTAAAATCACAATGAATAACAATGGACAGGGGGAGCTGATCCTAGCACTCCTACTCTAAGACGTTTGACCCCATGACAGATCAGTCATATAGCCTACTACAGTATGATTTTATTCAGACACACCTAGTCGAGCGTCCCAAATGGTACCCTACTCCCTTATAGTGCACTACTTTTGACCAGAGACCAAATTGCACTACTTTTTAAGTAGTGTACTATTGAGGGAATAGGATGCCAGTTGGGACACAAACCTAGCCCGATGCTATTGTTGCTGTTGAAGGGATCGTTTGGGAATTTGGCAATGAAGGATGAATTTTTCTTTCCCAGAATCAGATTAACACTTGGAAGTCTGGAAGTCTATGGGAACAGCTAGAATGCCAGCTGTTCTTGTAGACTTCCAGCCAATGCGCTAATACCTAGTTAGCATTGGTTTACAAAACTACCTCTACATCCAGTATGAACAAAGTTAGGCAGAAAAATGGTAGCGTAGCACCCCGTATTATGGGTATATTCAACAGCGTTTAAGAAATACATTACCTTCAACAGTGTTATCTTGTGATCAAGTCATCAATGTTTTGTGATTTGTGTTGTAAAATAGTTAGCTAACGAGTTAGCAAATAGCATGTTTGACATTTCAGTGTAAATACTACTACTGTTAACTTTTTGATAAGCAGTTTAGCAAAAAAATATGTCCCGTATATCGGCATGCGGTCCCTTACTATTTTGTTAAATTACAAGATATATCCGTTTCGTATTGTTCAAAAAAAGAGACCAACCTCATCTCCAAAGTGTTTACAAGATAGTTGACTAGCCTTCCGATAAAAAAAATTTGCTTGCCTGTCAACTTTTCATTGCGTAGCCCGGTGCGCCCTCCTGTAGCCTCTTAAAAATGGTTCTTCGCCAACATCAGTGTTGTAACCAAATAAATGTCTCATTATTTGTTTTACAGATTAATCTTATGTTTTGAGAAAGTAGATACCAGTTTAATACTAACATAAATGAGTATTAATAATTTAGGTAAAAGGCTGGATATTAAATTATGCATGGTCTGTCGCACAGCCTAATTTTACAATATACAGCATGTCCCACAAAAATGTGTATATATAACTTTTTTTTTTAACTCTCAAAACCTAACTTAACTTACATAAACTGTGGTCAGCTAGCTTGAAGGGTGTCTTTAGTCGCAAAAAGTACCATTACTTTCCAGGCCATTTAAATGTTGAGCTCGAGGTGATTTAATCCTCCAACCTCTAGAGAGTGTCCGATGTTGGGGGTGTCCGATGCTGGGGGAAAATTAGCTAACAATGAGTTCATCTGATTTAAGTAAGATAAAGGGCGTTATTGCAAAAATCCTGAACTATCCCTTTAAGTCCTAACAATGTAACTAACAGAAGGCAATGTATGAACATATGACTAAGTCACTTTGGATAAAGCTTCTGCTAAATGGCATATATTGTATTATATAGGGAAGGGAAGTGACTCATTGGGTCAGCCCAACACCACTTCTACCCTGTGGTCTGTGTGCTATTATGAAGCATCTGAAGTGACTCTGAGCCTGTAATTACCACTGTGTGTGTGTGTGTGTGCAGGCGCAAGATAAAACGCAAGAGGGGGGTTCACTCCTTGATTCCTGCCCTTGAGACAGTAATGCTGTCATTAAACGTTCTAGGTCTATGATATCAGACAGGATCTCCTAATCAAAGACTAATTTCACCCAAATTATTCTGACTAAGGCCATTAAAAGAAAACACTTTAATCCTTAAAATAAGAAGTTGACAAGAATGGCTCAGTCAGACAGCAAATTGCAATTTGGATTGGTGTCAATGCTTAAGGCGTCTGCATGCTTCCTATCCGAAACGGTTCGGAACAATTAGTGCAAATATTCTGATGACATTTTGTAGCATTTTTGTCCGTTTTGGTCTTCGGCACGGGGTTTTTCGGCTGTTCGTGAACACGCATTTTTTTCTCTCGAGGCAAGCCGAAAGTCTGTTCCCGAAGTCTACGCCCCTTTGTTGGTAATTGGTCAACAGCAGGAATTCTTCAATCAAGTGTTTGTTGTCATTCAAGAGATTAATAATTTTGATGCAAATGTTTTCACTTGAGAAATAGTTATATATAAAATTGCGTGACTAAGATCGTAGACTAAAAACGTCAACTTAAGAAATATGTAATTAAATATCTTATATTAATTCTGACTATTTTGAAGAAGTGTGTACTTGCTACAGTGTCTCAAGATGGACAAACGGTACCATTGACACCTTTTTCTAATTTGTCAAGCTAAGGTCTTCTAAGGGAGTATGCGAGCACACTCGTTTGGTTCACCTAAGGCGCCAGCCGAACCGAAGCATGCGGAAGACTTTACACAGTTTAACAAATCATTCTGCACTTTCGCCTTCTTTGCTGAAGAACGCAGCCTCTGGCTACACTGTTCTTACAGGAAGTGATTATAAAAGGCAGGACCTATCTTGCCAGTCTCAATGCACACAGTCAACTTAACTACATTATGAGTGTAGTACACATGACCTAAATGGCACCCTATTCCTTATGTAGTCCTCTACTACCCCATAGGCCTTGGCCAAAAGTAATGCACTGAATAGGGAATAGAATGACATTTGAAACATGACAAAATACTAGCTAACCACTCACAACAACACACCTCTGGATTGAATCAATGCTAAATGGTGAACCACAGTTTACACACACACAGGTATTTTTTGTTGAAACTGACCGAGTTACCATTTGAAGATTCTCTATATCAAAGGCTGCTGTGAGACACTCCCAAATAAAAGTATAGTTATTTGATACAAACTACCGTTTAAGGATATGTGCAATGACATTAGAATTATACAGTACACAGGCTACCACATATTGATTGACATGGTCCATTTTAGACTAACGTTACCCCAGGGAGAGACACTCGATGGCCAAGAGCCCAGGCCTTCCAACCAATCCCCTTTGGACAATGGAGGCAAAAATGTTACAATGTTGTCTGTAACAACTCTTGACACGATATATATCCACTTCAAAAAACGTTGAGTTACATCATGGCATAGGGCGCTACATTTTATAGTAGACTAACGTAAAATGTCAGCTTCAAATTTCAACTATGGTAGGAAGGAAGGCCTGCTCTGATATCTTGTCTTCTACATTCCCTCCAGACAGTGGAGGACAATGGGGGACAAACAAATACAATGCCTATCAACCAAAATGCGTCAAAATGTAATGACAAAGGCCTAAAACTGTACAATGTAGTAATTTACCTTGGCAGGCTACAGATAAACACAAAAAAATGCCGATGTAAGCCAATTTGACACGAGTGAATTCACATAGCCATTCGGTTTTTCGTCGCCCCATCCGGCCGCCGCTATCCCCACCCAAAGTTCCCCAACTCATTCCTCATCATACGCTTTGTCGAATCCCTTGAACATTTCAGTAGCCTATACAATCTTGGCATAGCCTAACCAGATATGCTGGACAATCATTTGAGAAAATAAAGTATAGAATCTTACCTTGACTCGTGTTTTTGTCTTTGTTTATAATTTCAGAGCAGCATTTACTGAGAAAAAAAGTATCCCGTGCGCTTTTTCGAGAGAAAAAAACTGTTATTCACGGAAGGAAATACCGCAAAGTGTCAGTGATGTGCCTTATCCGTTTAAAATTATGCTTGCCCCGTTCAAAATACAAAAAAGTCGAGGAAAAGCAGGATGTAAATTATTTTACTAGGGGCAGCTAGCCCGAACACGTTACAATAGATCCTCAGTCTAGGGCGAAATATTTTTTCCTTCAACAAAGTGGACGACGATTTACAGTCATTTCTTCTTATCTAGGACCGCCCACACAGGAAATACCGACTCTACTTGGAGGGCAATGGAGCAGACCTGTGAACCCTTCTATTCCTAAATAACATTACTGACCCTGATCACTTCATACACACACGCAGTCTGGTTTTACTAACCTTGTAGGGACACACAATTGATTGCCATTCAAATTCCTACTTACCCTAACCCAACCCTAAACCTAAACCTAACCATTAACCTAGCCCTAACCCCAAAACCTATCCTTAACCCTAAAAGTAAACACCCTAGGACTAGCCTTTTTCCGGCAAAATGTCCCCAGTTGGTAAAAAAAATTATAATTGACTATTCTTGTGGGGAGTTCAGGTCCTCACAAGTAAAGTTAAACATGTCCACACACACACACTGTAAATTGTTTAGATACAAAGTTGTATTTACTCAGATAAGGATGGTTTAATATATGACACACACGTTATAACTTGTCTGGAAGGCTTCCGGTCCTACCTACTGATAACTGCTGTTACTAAGTGATGATTCAACGCTCTTACCGCAGAAAGAGAGCAGACATTCTGGAGATCAAACGTGAGACTATACTCTCAAACACATTTTTTTGGGAGATGCTTGTCTTTAATTAAACTACAAAAATTTAATTTTGCTCAGTGAAAAACAACAGTAAACTCCTCCTGAGAGACACTGTAGTTTAGTGAAACCACTATTGGGTTGTTTATGTGATCAGTGACCAAACAGGAAGCTTTAGTGACCCTCTTGTTTACTTGGCAGAGCATTGTTTGTTTGTAAGACAACATAATTTATGCTGTCTTACTTTGAGTCTGCTAAAGAAGTTTGCTCCCTTTTTTCGTAAAAAATGTATGCACGCATGACTGTAAGTCACTCGCTTTGAATAAATGGGTCTGCTAAGTGAAATATATTATAATATATTATAAAAGAGTTACAATGTATTTTCTAGGTGGTGTAAACTGAAAAACAAGACAAGACATATCACTGACACTGAGTAGGGCTCTGCGTAATATAGGTTTAATTTATTTATACCTCTTTTAAACATTATTATAAAATATATGATGTGTTCCTGGAATGAGTGTGTGTGCATAGTCAAATGAGAACAGTGACAATAAGCCTAGTGACATATCCTCAAAAAGGGCTTCCGTTTTTGACAACCCCTACCCAACGTATAACAAAGCACAACCATGTTTCCGTATCTCTAAGTTATCCCATATATGAAATGGACGGTTATATAACATTGTTTTACTGCAAAAGTGGTTCAATTGATAGATATTGTATCTCAAAATTGCAAGTAGTCAGTTGTCTGCTCTACATACACAAACAAACAACATTAGGATATTTTAATATATAGACCTGTAAGCACACAGATACAATAGTCAGAAATATAAACACTGAATATTTATGACGAATGTAAACTTCACTTTTTGGTTGCTGTTAAATAGACAAACTGCTATAATTCACTGCTGTATCAATCAAATCAATCAATGAAATGTATTTATGAAGCCCTTTTCACATCAACCGATGTCACAAAGTGCTAATCAGAAACCCAGCCTAAAACCCCAAACAGCAAGCAATGCAGATGTAGAAGCGCGGTGGCTAGGAAAAACTCCCCGTATGGTCCTGCCTGACAAAAAATGCATACAGTTGTTTGATCTTGTGACTATTGTAATCAGCTCTAAGGCAAGTGGGCTCAGATACTGTCATTTTCTCCAGTCTAAGGTGGATTTTATACAGAATGTTTATCCCCTACTCTTGCAATTATGTTAGCCACCCCCCTAGATTTGACCCCAAATACAATATGGCGTCCAAAATCCAATATAGCTGAAACCTTAACATAGAATGGTGGGTTAATCCCCTGTATATGTATACGCTGAATGAGAGACATTTTTAAGATTTGTGCACTGTACTTATGACCTGTACTCAATACTATTTGTGTGTACTTCAGCTATGTTAGGAATACAATATGCCCACCATATACACTCAAACACCTTTGTCTGGATATATAAAAAAGGCATCAGACTGCTTGGCATGGCAACGCCAAGTATTCCAAGTCACGAGCCTCTTTAAAGATCAAACCAAAGGAACGAGAATCCTACCCTGAACTCTGACACCCTCTCCCTAGCTTTACAACTTGCCTCTCCAGGATTGGGCTCTTAAGTCACCTCCTTATCATTTAGAAGTTAGTTTTGATTCATTGCTAGTCCAATACATCTGCCTTAATCCAACATGACCATCTGCTGGCTCACTGCATTTTTGATGCACATTGGGATGTTCCAGTGCGCTTTTATCCTGGTTGGGCTCAGCTGGCACATTGCTTCTTCCAGACCATCCTGGCTGTCTGCCCTGGAGTTGCCGTATATGTTGACTTGGTGACAGTTATGGTGCATGGGGAGGATGCAATCATACATGACAAGTGCATAAGGTAGGTGTTCACTATAATGAACCAACACAACCTGACGCATTGATAAAATAAAAGAAATGGGCCGTCACATTTCATGGGAATTGCACTTCTCCAATGTCAATGACATCCAGAACTGTCCTTGATAGGCCCACTCCACCGTCAGTCCTCCCCTCGGGCAATTACTAGAGACAGAGACACTATGGAACTGGACTGCCATTCAACAGCCAAAATGCCGTCTGGAAATTGCTGGCGTGCATTACCTCATTTGCAACCTATTTCGCTACCAACCATGGCTGGCTAGCCCATGTGACACCTGAACTGGTCTCGCATGTGAAGTATGAGCTTTCATGTTGAGGTGACTCATGCATTGGGCTTGGAAACTGCAGTAATCCCAACAAGGACATATGTCCCATTTATGGCAAACAAGAGGCGCCTTAGAATGGTAAAACTTGCTGTATGTAATCATCTATGGTGGATGAGGATTGCCTGTGAGATAGTGGTATTTGTGCATCATGCTTGATCTGCTCCACCTCCTCTGCAACCCTTTTACTGTCCATCAAAGCCCAGGGATCCTCATCAAATGTATATGTGTGTGGGGCTGTACTGTCCCTCATAACCAATGCTTCTTAGTCATAGTCTATGACCTAGCTACACTCTATCTAACTTCTAAGTAACCCTCACAGGTTATGTCACTCTCCAGCTGGGCGTGCCCCAGTCCGTAATCAATGCCAACCACCCACAGTTAATATCGACCAAATTATGGAATATGACCTGAAGGACTTTTGGCCACATTCAACATAATAAACTAAACCCACAGGCCAATTAGGCATTGGACAGATCTAAAGTCAAGTCTGTCTGTGACAGCCCTTTCACAGACTTTCATTCAGAAACAGACAACCAACTATCCCTCCATTGGGTGGGATAGCATTCCAGTTAGTCAATTGGTCTCATTGGTATGCAAGATGCATCTGTTGACTGCCTATACTCAATTGTAGAAATTAAAACTGATCCCCCCACAGCTCATTATTCTGCACTGTTAGAGTTAAGTGAGTGTGTCACAATATCTACAGTATAAATGTAACCACGTTTGCAGTCAAATATTTTTACACAACCATTCATTTCATTTATGGGAGACCTTAGAGATATGGTAAAACATGGTTGTGTTTTGTTTTACCTCAGGTAGGGGTATCTAAAAATGTTGGGGGCCTCGCCACTAGCCTAGATCTGCACACATTTAGACATTGTGTCATCAACCTATGACTGCACAGCTGCTGTGGAGCATACTTGAGCCCCCCTGTCGCTAAATAACACTCACATGTAGCAACAGGGATCTCTCCCCCAAATCATCAGCCACTTATCTAGTACCTCCTAATTACCATCCCATAATTAATACATGTTTAACTTAATCAGTGCTAATGTATGAGTCATACATTATAATTCAATTAACTTAGTAAATTATCAATGGATAAGTAATGATACATTAATCTAGCTGTAAATGAAAGACATTACATTAACACAGAATGATAGTCCTTTGTATTCTAATCAATGTATTTGATGATGTTAGGATAATGTTATTGTGCAGCCAAATAATTAGTCACAACCAAAAAACGTTGCTTGTCATATTTGTTTGTCTTTTGTCATTTAAAAATGCACAATCAGGATATCTGTACTTTGTGTTTAGGTCCTCAGTTCCAGTGCACAAGTTATGTTATTCATTATGTTAAAAACATATGTTGTCTAAACCAGGGTGGAATGTCAGGTCACACAGAGTGCAGCAAACCCACTAACAGAGAGAAGCACAATTATGACATATTTTGGTAGGCCTGCCCTATCAAGTGGGCAGTGGGAAGTGTGGTTCAAAAGGACATTCTCAGGAAAATGCCGGAACAACCTGTTCCCTGTTTTGGGTTTTGAGGTCAGCCTTACATTGTTGTACATTCAGCATTCTGTGCTGTCTTTGCTGTGTAATGCTGTAAGAATAAAACCTTTATTAAGTATAGCTCTATGGTGATATTAACTATAGCTCTATGGTGATATTAACTATAGCTCTATGGTGATATTAACTATAGCTCTATGGTGATATTAACTATAGCTCTATGGTGATATTAACTATAGCTCTATGGTGATATTAACTATAGCTCTATGGTGATATTAAGTATAGCTCTATGGTGATATTAACTATAGCTCTATGGTGATATTAAGTATAGCTCTATGGTGATATTAAGTATAGCTCTATGGTGATATTAAGTATAGCTCTATGGTGATATTAAGTATAGCTCTATGGTGATATTAACTATAGCTCTATGGTGATATTAACTATAGCTCTATGGTGATATTAAGTATAGCTCTATGGTGATATTAAGTATAGCTCTATGGTGATATTAAGTATAGCTCTATGGTGATATTAAGTATAGCTCTTTGGTGATATTAACTATAGCTCTATGGTGATATTAACTATAGCTCTATGGTGATATTAAGTATAGCTCTATGGTGATATTAACTATAGCTCTATGGTGATATTAACTATAGCTCTATGGTGATATTAAGTATAGCTCTATGGTGATATTAAGTATAGCTCTATGGTGATATTAAGTATAGCTCTATGGTGATATTAACTATAGCTCTATGGTGATATTAACTATAGCTCTATGGTGATATTAACTATAGCTCTATGGTGATATTAACTCTAGCTCTATGGTGATATTAAGTATAGCTCTATGGTGATATTAAGAATAGCTCTATGGTGATATTAAGTATAGCTCTATGGTGATATTAAGTATAGCTCTATGGTGATATTAACTATAGCTCTATGGTGATATTAAGTATAGCTCTATGGTGATATTAAGTATAGCTCTATGGTGATATTAAGTATAGCTCTATGGTGATATTAAGTATAGCTCTATGGTGATATTAACTATAGCTCTATGGTGATATTAACTATAGCTCTATGGTGATATTAACTCTAGCTCTATGGTGATATTAAGTATAGCTCTATGGTGATATTAAGAATAGCTCTATGGTGATATTAAGTATAGCTCTTTGGTGATATTAACTATAGCTCTATGGTGATATTAACTATAGCTCTATGGTGATATTAAGTATAGCTCTATGGTGATATTAACTATAGCTCTATGGTGATATTAACTATAGCTCTATGGTGATATTAAGTATAGCTCTATGGTGATATTAAGTATAGCTCTATGGTGATATTAAGTATAGCTCTATGGTGATATTAACTATAGCTCTATGGTGATATTAAGTATAGCTCTGTGGTGATATTAAGTATAGCTCTATGGTGATATTAAGTATAGCTCTATGGTGATATTAACTATAGCTCTATGGTGATATTAACTATAGCTCTATGGTGATATTAAGTATAGCTCTATGGTGATATTAAGTATAGCTCTATGGTGATATTAAGTATAGCTCTATGGTGATATTAAGTATAGCTCTATGGTGATATTAAGTATAGCTCTATGGTGATATTAAGTTTAGCTCTATGGTGATATTAACTATAGCTCTATGGTGATATTAACTATAGCTCTATGGTGATATTAAGTATAGCTCTATGGTGATATTAAGTATAGCTCTATGGTGATATTAACTATAGCTCTATGGTGATATTAAGTATAGCTCTATGGTGATATTAAGTATAGCTCTATGGTGATATTAAGTATAGCTCTATGGTGATATTAACTATAGCTCTATGGTGATATTAACTATAGCTCTATGGTGATATTAAGTATAGCTCTATGGTGATATTAAGTATAGCTCTATGGTGATATTAAGTATAGCTCTATGGTGATATTAAGTATAGCTCTATGGTGATATTAACTATAGCTCTATGGTGATATTAACTATAGCTCTATGGTGATATTAACTATAGCTCTATGGTGATATTAACTATAGCTCTATGGTGATATTAACTATAGCTCTATGGTGATATTAACTATAGCTCTATGGTGATATTAACTATAGCTCTATGGGGATATTAAGTATAGCTCTATGGTGATATTAAGTATAGCTCTGTGGTGATATTAACTATAGCTCTATGGTGATATTAAGTATAGCTCTATGGTGATATTAAGTATATCTCTATGGTGATATTAACTATAGCTCTATGGTGATATTAACTCTAGCTCTATGGTGATATTAACTATAGCTCTATGGTGATATTAACAATAGCTCTATGGTGATATTAAGTATAGCTCTATGGTGATATTAAGTATAGCTCTATGGTGATATTAACTATAGCTCTATGGTGATATTAACTATAGCTCTATGGTGATATTAACTATAGCTCTATGGTGATATTAACTATAGCTCTATGGTGATATTAACTATAGCTCTATGGTGATATTAAGTATAGCTCTATGGTGATATTAAGTATAGCTCTATGGTGATATTAAGTATAGCTCTGTGGTGATATTAACTATAGCTCTATGGTGATATTAAGTATAGCTCTATGGTGATATTAAGTATATCTCTATGGTGATATTAACTATAGCTCTATGGTGATATTAACTCTAGCTCTATGGTGATATTAACTATAGCTCTATGGTGATATTAACAATAGCTCTATGGTGATATTAAGTATAGCTCTATGGTGATATTAAGTATAGCTCTATGGTGATATTAAGTATAGCTCTATGGTGATATTAAGTATAGCTCTATGGTGATATTAAGTATAGCTCTATGGTGATATTAAGTATAGCTCTATGGTGATATTAAGTATAGCTCTATGGTGATATTAAGTATAGCTCTATGGTGATATTAAGTATAGCTCTATGGTGATATTAAGTATAGCTCTATGGTGATATTAAGTATAGCTCTATGGTGATATTAACTATAGCTCTATGGTGATATTAAGTATAGCTCTATGGTGATATTAACTATAGCTCTATGGTGATATTAACTATAGCTCTATGGTGATATTAAGTATAGCTCTATGGTGATATTAAGTATAGCTCTATGGTGATATTAAGTATAGCTCTTTGGTGATATTAACTCTAGCTCTATGGTGATATTAAGTATAGCTCTATGGTGATATTAAGTATAGCTCTATGGTGATATTAAGTATAGCTCTATGGTGATATTAAGTATAGCTCTATGGTGATATTAAGTATAGCTCTATGGTGATATTAAGTATAGCTCTATGGTGATATTAACTATAGCTCTATGGTGATATTAAGTATAGCTCTATGGTGATATTAACTATAGCTCTATGGTGATATTAAGTATAGCTCTATGGTGATATTAACTATAGCTCTATGGTGATATTAACTATAGCTCTATGGTGATATTAAGTATAGCTCTATGGTGATATTAACTATAGCTCTGTGGTGATATTAACTATAGCTCTATGGTGATATTAACTATAGCTCTATGGTGATATTAAGTATAGCTCTATGGTGATATTAAATATAGCTCTATAGTGATATTAACTATAGCTCTATGGTGATATTAAGTATAGCTCTATGGTGATATTAAATATAGCTCTATAGTGATATTAACTATAGCTCTATGGTGATATTAAGTATAGCTCTATGGTGATATTAAGTATAGCTCTATAGTGATATTAACTATAGCTGTCACGCCCTGGCCTTAGTATTCTTTGTTTTCTTAATTATTTTGGTTAGGTCAGGGTGTGACATGGGGAATGTATGTGTTTTTTGTAGTGTCTAGGGTGGTTGTAAAGTTTAGGGGGTTTATTAGAGTAGTTGGGTTTATGTTTAGTATAGTAGTCTAGCTGTGTCTATGGTTGAGTGTAGGTATCTAGGAAAGTCTATGGTTGCCTGAATTGGGTCTCAATTAGAGACAGCTGGTTATTGTTGTCTCTGATTGGGAGCCATATTTAAGGCAACCATAGGCTTTAGCTGTTTGTGGGGAATTGTCCATGTTGAACGTTTGTAGCCTGTGTGTGTGTGTGTGTGTGTGTGTGTGTGTGTGTGTGTGTGTGTGTGTGTGTGTGTGTGTGTGTGTGTGTGTGTGTGTGTGTGTGTGTGTGTGTGTGTGTGTGTGTGTGTGTGTGTGTGTGTGTGTGTGTGTGTGTGTGTGTGCACTACGTTTATAGCGTCACGGTCGTTTGTTGTTTTTGTATAGTTTGTTATAGTGTTTCGTTTCATGTTCATCTTCGTAGTAAAATAAAAAGAAGATGGCTTATTTTCCACATGCTGCGTTTTGGTCCGTCTCTCCTCCACACGATCATGACAATAGCTCTATGGTGATATTAAGTATAGCTCTATAGTGATATTAACTATAGCTCTATGGTGATATTAACTATAGCTCTATGGTGATATTAACTATAGCTCTATGGTGATATTAACTATAGCTCTATGGTGATATTAAGTATAGCTCTATGGTGATATTAAGTATAGCTCTATGGTGATATTAACTATACCTCTATGGTGATATTAAGTATAGCTCTATAGTGTTATTAACTATAGCTCTATGGTGATATTAAGTATAGCTCTATGGTGATATTAAGTGTAGCTCTATAGTGATATTAACTATAGCTCTATGGTGATATTAACTATAGCTCTATGCCTGATAGCTCTATGGGGGTGATGGCACTTAATCATGGTGGCTTTCTCAGGAAACCTCATCCTAACCATGCAAGCCTTCGCACATGTTATCTCTACCTGCAACAACTGAACTTTACAGGAACTGAGTAGCGCTGGTAATTGACTTTATTTGATCATGTATGTCCTAATCTACTGAATGAGAAACGGAGTGACAATGCTCTTGATTTGTTGCCATTGATTTGGAGGAGGTCATGCTACAGCCGTTGCAATACAAAGCGTTTTATACAACACTGTCCTCCAGTGTTCAATGTGGAGATTACATAGGCCACACGAGAAAGAGACAAGTCCGGGTAGATGGGGCAAATCCTGACTTCCATTTAAGTCTAATTTATATAGGATTCAATCCATATCGCAGAAGTATTGCGGAAGATCCGCATTATAGCGCGATTGAAATTTAAAGACAATGTTCCCGCGTCCGCGGAGACTGCATTCACGGTAAATGTTGCATATGTCGGCTCATTATGAAATTACCTTTACATTTTAACATGGATTGTTAGCGATATTGATTGAATCCAGACCTAACAGGGGATTTCCACTATCAGCGTTAAATCATATAGCCACGCTAGCTTCATCCTCATGTGGGTGCTAGCAAACAAAAAGCATGCTAGGTACTGTTAGGTATCAACAGCCAATCCAGCAGAGGCTGGAAGCCAAAGTGATTGGTCAATGGCAGAGTATTTGCATAAAATTCAGCTATACTCAATTTTGGCCCACTTCGCTTCCCTCTATTGAAAATGAAAGGACTTCGATGTTTCAACATCCCTTGTCGCCTGCTATGGAAACCCACTGTAAATATACATTTAGGATTTGCCCCATTATCTTTGAGCTGAACCCACTTGAAAGAATGAATCTTATTCAAACATTTATTTGATCCAATTCTTTGGAATGTAGTAGTCATTGATCAGTCAGAGACAACATAGGTATTGAAGCTGACCAGGGAGTCAAATGGAACCCTATTCCCTTTAAAGTGCACTACTTTTGACCAAAGCCCTGTGGGCCCTGGACAAAGGTATTGCACAGTGTAGGGAATGCGGACATTTGGGTCCAAGTATAGAAACATAATTATCTCAGTCAATAAGGCCTTAACTGCTTAATCATTTTTTCTTTTTTTTTCTTTTTTTATATCTGGGATGGCAAATTACATTTAGCAGTATTGGAAAAAAAAACATTTTGTAGAAAAAATGGCACAGACATTTGTGACAGTACAAAAACATAAGGTGATATAACATACCAACTAAATATAAACATTACGTAAGTAAAGAGACGTGTATAGCTTTTTCAACAATGAAAAACATCTCCATAATTGTACATTTCAGAATTATATCATGTTATCTGAAACCATATAAAATAGTTATCTGTAACACTGTCTTATCCTTCTCTCGCTTTCTCTCTCTCTCTTTTTTTCACAAAACAATATCATAAACAACACAAAGATCTTTTAAATATATCAGTGCAACATTGTTTTCACATCTATTGCTGCAGCATCCTTTCCTATTGAAGAGGACCACACCAAAACATTAGGCCCTTACATTTTTGAGTGGTGGAACCATAGTTACAGGAATGACTCATTCTAATTCCAATGATTCTAATCCTATGGAATATGGAATACCATTAAGAGTTCAAAGCAGAACCATGAAGCAGCTGTCTAACTAGGTTCCCTGAATGAAGGAAACATAGAAGCTCAGATAGACCCCGGCCGAAGGAATATACGGTATAGCTACATTACATCCCTTCATTGAACCTTGGATCCATGTTTTCGCCGTTTTATATAGTACACCGTTTTTCATGAACTCTTTACGTTAGCGTTCAATACAGACAAAAGGAGAGCACATAGGATGTAAGCTACAGTACATGAAAACAGCATGGCAGAAGAGTATCTTTCATTCTAGCAAGGTCCATCATTCTACCATAGACATGTAAGGCCAGTTCCCCAGAACCCAGATTAAGCCTTGTCCAGGACTAAAAAGCACTCTCAAAGAGATTCTTAATCTGTGTCTGGGAAACTGTCCCAAGTATTGTCATAGCAGTGTCATACATATTTTTTCTCTCCTAGAGATGTCTGTTGTCTGGTTGTGTCCCAAATGCCACATTATTCCCTATATAGTGCACTACTATTGATCAGGGCACGTAGTGCACTCTAGGGAATAGGGTGTCATTTCAGACACAGCCGATGGGCTCTTCACTCTCTTGTTAGGCCTTTGTAGCAAACATAACCAATGGCCATAATAACACACTCTTTTCCCAGGCAGCATTGTGAGAGCACCAATGGAACATAACAACACAAAATACCCATTAAATACATGATGACATCCAGACAACATCACCTATGATACAGAGAGCACAAAGAAAGGATACTGCAGCAGTTAGTATTTTTTTTTAATATAAAAGGCCGCTCAAATATATTAAAACCTATGTACAATAAGTTGGATGTGTCATGTACTATGGGGATGGCAAGAAGTCCTGCCAATCTGACTCCCCCAGCCGATGCCTATGTACTGCTATGATGATCAGAACAGAATCAGACTCTACCAGTGGATGCCTACTTACTGCTATGATCAGAACAGAATCAGACTCTACCAGCCGATGGCTACGCACTGCTATGATCAGAACAGAATCAGACTCTAACCAGCTGATACCTACTCACTCTTATGACCAGAACAGAATCAGACTCTACCAGTCGATGCTTATTCATAACTATGTACAGAACAGAATCAGACTCTACCAGTGGATGCCTATGTACTGCTGTGATCAGAACAGAATCAGACTCTACCAACCGATGGCTACGCACTTCTATGATCAGAACAGAATCAGACTCTAACCAGCTGATACCTACTCACTCTTATGACCAGAACAGAATCAGACTCTAACCAGCTGATGCTTATACATAATTATGTTCAGAACAGAATCAGACTCTACCAGTGGATGCCTATGTACTGCTGTGATCAAAACAGAATCAGACTCTACCAGTGGATGCTATGTACTACTGTGATCAAAACAGAATCAGACTCTACCAGTGGATGCCTATGTACTACTGTGATCAAAACAGAATCAGACTCTACCAGTGGATGCCTATGTACTGCTATGAACAGAATCAGTAGAGAAAAGGCAACACAAACTTTCAAAAGGCACTGTCGGAACTAGACACAGGTCTAGGGCCAGGGCAAGCACCCCTCTGGATACACACACACACACACACACACACACACACACACACACACACACACACACACACACACACACACACACACACACACACACACACACACACACACACACACACACACACACACACACACACACACACAAAATGCACAAATCGATGCAGACATACAACAGAAATATAACATGGCCAGCTAAATAGCCAGCCGCACGTCAGGATAGGGAATCAAAGTTTTTATGCTCTTTCTTTCTGTGAAACAGTAATGACTTCAGAAGAAAAATGAAAAATCATATATTTTCAGAAGAAAAATAACAAAAACATGATAAATACTTTCATATTAATTGGTCTCAACACCAGCATCCGATTACATAAAAACAAAGCACGTCACAAAACTAAATCATCCTTTTTGCTGTACACATTTTCTTTATACACAGTGCCCCCTACTGGTAAATTCCTTTCACTGCAGCTCCTGAGAATATCATGACTCGGTCACAACCTCCTACCATCTGTACGGCTGGTTGCGTCCAAAATGGCACCCTATCCCCTACATAGTGCACTACAGGGCACCCTATCCCCTACATAGTGCAGTATATATGGAATACGGTGCCGTTTGGGTCCCAACCCTCCGTCCGGTGGTCTAGTTCCTCCAGCAATGAGGCTGCTTGTGCTCCCTTCCCTCAGAGGAAGCTCACGCCTTTAGCTTACGCCTCTGAGTAGCTGTTCTGTGCATTCAGCTTGCTGTCCTTCTTTAGCTTGACTCCGTCCACCAGCTCAAAGTTATAATTCTCCAGAGCGGACAAGTTCCTGCTGTCGGACATGTGGCCGTGTGAGCAGGCACAGTAAAGGACGACACCACAGATAGCCCCCAGCAAGACCCCCAGAGCGCTCATAGCGATGATGGTGATGAGGATGGGGTCCAGGGTTTTCAGCATGTTGCCTGGGCCACCCAGCTCGCTGTTCTCCACTACCGCTGGGTAGTATGGGTCTATTGCTGAAATGGAGACAGAAAAAAACGACTTTAGTGGCCTGGGGTGGTCTATCAGTTCCTGCCGCTGCCTTCGGAACGCACATGTATGCCAGTGCTGGTGTGGGATTGAATCTGGCCCACGGCCCTTCTAGCACACCATCTCTCCTCCTTCCTTTCCTGTCTCGCTTCACTTTCTTTTTTAAGGATGGAAAGGGCCTTAAAAAAGTATGAACAGCTGGATACATATAGGCATAGCATAGGTTAGACGTTAGGAGGCTCGTCCCCCACAAGCTTTAAAAAAATATTATAACCATGAATGAGCACTGAGGTAGTGTACTTACGGTATATGCAGATCTCTGTTGGCTGGGACGTAGGAGCCTCTGGTATATCTGGATCTAAAGGGGGGAAAACAACACCCATCCAAAATGGCCACGTTATTTGAGTTGTTACACATCTTAAGCAGGATCAGAAGTGTAATAAAGCACCAAAACTAGAGAGCAAAGAGGGTTGCAAAATTCCGGTAACTTTCCCAAATGTCTCAGTTTTTCCAGAAAACCTGGTTGGAGGAATCTGTATTTCCTGCTTATTTCCTACTTATTCCCTCCTGATTCCAGGAATATTCCAACCAGACTGTGCAGCCCTAGCAGAGAGTTATAGGCCAGGGCAGTGACACTTACCCTTACACTCCTCTGTTGTGAGTCCATCCAGGATCTTGATATTGTCCAGCGCGATATGTCCTGTGCTCCTGTCTCCCACTCCCTCAATCACCACCTAGCAACAATAACACAAGCATATTGGTGAAATACTGCTATAAAGTGCATTACTTCTGACTAGGGCCCATATAATGCATTACTTCTGACTAGGACCCATATAATCCATTACTTCTGACTAGGGCCCATATAATCCATTACTTCTGACTAGGGCCCATATAATGCATTACTTCTGACTAGGACCCATATAATGCATTACTTCTGACTAGGGCCCATATAATCCATTACTTCTGACTAGGGCCCATATAATGCATTACTTCTGACTAGGACCCATATAATGCATTACTTCTGACTAGGGCCCATATAATCCATTACTTCTGAATAGGACCCATATAATCCATTACTTCTGACTAGGGCCCATATAATGCATTACTTCTGACTAGGACCCATATAATGCATTACTTCTGACTAGGGCCCATATAATCCATTACTTCTGACTAGGGCCCATATAATCCATTACTTCTGACTAGGGCCCATATAATGCATTACTTCTGACTAGGGCCCATATAATCCATTACTTCTGACTAGGGCCCATATAATCCATTACTTCTGACTAGGGTCCGTATAATGCATTACTTCTGACTAGGGCCCATATAATCCATTACTTCTGACTAGGGCCCATATAATCAATTACTTCTGACTAGGCCCATATAATACATTACTTCTGACTAGGGCCCATATAATCCATTACTTCTGACTAGGGCCCATATAATCCATTACTTCTGACTAGGGCCCATATAATCCATTACTTCTGACTAGGGCCCATATAATCCATTACTTCTGACTAGGGCCCATATAATCCATTACTTCTGACTAGGGCCCATATAATCCATTACTTCTGACTAGGGCCCATATAATCAATTACTTCTGACTAGGGCCCATATAATCCATTACTTCTGACTAGGGCCCATATAATGCATTACTTCTGACTAGGGCCCATATAATCCATTACTTCTGACTAGGGCCCATATAATCCATTACTTCTGACTAGGGCCCATATAATGCATTACTTCTGACTAGGGCCCATATAATCCATTACTTCTGACTAGGGCCCATATAATCCATTACTTCTGACTAGGGTCCGTATAATGCATTACTTCTGACTAGGGCCCATATAATCCATTACTTCTGACTAGGGCCCATATAATCAATTACTTCTGACTAGGGCCCATATAATACATTACTTCTGACTAGGGCCCATATAATCCATTACTTCTGACTAGGGCCCATATAATCCATTACTTCTGACTAGGGCCCATATAATCCATTACTTCTGACTAGGGCCCATATAATCCATTACTTCTGACTAGGGCCCATATAATCCATTACTTCTGACTAGGGCCCATATAATCCATTACTTCTGACTAGGGCCCATATAATCAATTACTTCTGACTAGGGCCCATATAATCCATTACTTCTGACTAGGGCCCATATGGTGCATTACAAGGGAATGTGGTGCATTTGGAACCTAACCTACGTCTAACAGGCTCATGACCAAGGTCTAGCCTAGTGCTTTACCTTATAGGGTGTGTTAGAGTGGGGCACCAGCACTCGTCCCTCCCTCCATCGGCTGCCCTGGTGTCCACTGACAGTCCAGAGTGGTGCCTCAGCCCATCCCTCCTCTGTCTCCCTGCTCTGTTTGATGTGCAGGGTGCCAGCGTGCTCCCCGAACATGTGGTACCAGAAGGACACACACAGGTCTGTGTCAGGGGCGGTGACGGGCAGGCTGGCTAGGCGTGCCACCCTCTCCTCCATCCTCTCCTCCTCTGCTTCCTCCTCCTTCCTTTCGGTCTCAGCAGCCAGCTGCATGTAGATGAAATTTCCTGGACCTCCTTTAGAGGGCAGTAAGAGACAAGCTAAGTAGCTATTTGCTGAGTCCATGTTCATTGTGATAGTCCTTATTTACTACAGTAATATTATTGTCTGTTGTGTGTGTCCACATGCACTCTGTGGTGTGTGTGTGTGTGTGTATGCATTCTCTGTCCTCTCACCTGTGTGATCTAGGTTGGGTCCTTTGTGGACTGTAGAGGCCCCGCTGGTCTGAATCATCCACCCAGCACCCGCATCCGTCTCCAGTGTCCAGCCGCAGAACGACGGGTTGCCCGCCCAGCCAAAGTCACACGCAAACCACAGGTACTCTGGAAAAGAGGGCAACCTTGTAAGTCACCACGCTCGTTTCCCCTGGCTGAGTGTAACTATTATTGACTTCATGTTACACAACGTGAATAGCGAGTGAGGTAAGGAAGTAACAAAGTGTAATTTCCAATATCCCTCGAACAAATTTAATTTAATTTTTTATTTTTTATTTTACCAGGTAAGTTGACTGAGAACACATTCTCATTTTCAGCAACGACCTGGGGAATAGTTACAGGGGAGAGGAGGGGGATGAATGAGCCAATTGTAAACTGGGGATTATTAGGTGACCATGATGGTTTGAGGGCCAGATTGGGAATTTAGCCAGGACACCGGGGTTAACACCCCTACTCTTACGATAAGTGCCATGGGATCTTTAATGACCTCAGAGAGTCAGGACACCCGTTTAACGTCCCATCCGAAAGACGGCACCCTACGCAGGGCAGTGTCCCCAATCACTGCCCTGGGGCATTGGGAACTAGTTTTAGACCAGAGGAAAGAGTGCCTCCTACTGGCCCTCCAACACCACTTCCAGCAGCATCTGGTCTCCCATCCAGGGCCTGACCAGGACCAACCCTGCTTAGCTTCAGAAGCAAGCCAGTAGTGGTATGCAGGGTGGTATGCTGCTGGCGTAACAATATTTCATATTAAACTGCATGCTCTGGACACTACGCTGACAGACACAGCAAACCTTTTTGCCACAGTTCGCATTGATGTGCCATCCTGGATGAACTGCACTACCTGAGCCACTTGTGTGGGTTGTAGACTCCGTCTCATGCTACCACTAGAGTGAGAGCACCGCCAGCATTCAAAAGTGACCAAAACATCAGCCAGGAAGCATAGGAACTGAGAAGTGGTCTGTGGTCACCACCTGCAGAATCACTCCTGTTTTGGGGGGTGTCTTGCTAATTGCCTATAATTTCCACCTTTTGTCTAATCCATTTGCACAACAGCATGTGAAATTTATTGTCAATCAGTGTTGCTTCCTAAGTGGACAGTTTGATTTCACAGAAGTGTGATTGACTTGGATTTACATTGTGTTGTTTAAGTGTTCCCTTTATTTTTTTGAGCAGTGTATATGAAAATACTTTTGAACAGCTGAAGAAGCAAGCACATCATTTTTCTTCAGGAAAATTACAATTTCTTACAGTTACTTGAAGGCACTCACACTTAGATACAATATTTCATATTAAACAAAAGACAGATTCACAGATCCATCATGTGTTTAGTACCAGGAGAAGGAAGACTGAAGGGACCTTCCAGAGAGAAGGGAGGAGTGCCACCAGAACAGAACAGTAATGAAGACTAAACCATTTCCAGAATGTACACTACAAAAAACTTGTTTTTCATCCCCTCTATGCCAGCTACAAATGGGCCCCTATTTCCTATATAGTGCACTACTTTTGGGCCCTGGTCAAAAGTAGTGCACTATAAAGGGAATAATGGGCTATTTGGGACAAACCATAACATGGCTGCAGTGGTTAATCACAGCATCCAAATTAATGCTACAGCTATGAGTAAAAATAATGCTTTAATATTGCAGATAGATTGTGGCTTCTATCAATCTTTTGTCTGCATCATTTTCAATCCCCATGTAAATTATTTTAAATATATTTTCCTTCTTTTTTATTTTCCCCTAACTGTACCACCCCTCCCCTAATTGGAGTAAACTAATAAACAATAATACTCAGGATTCTACTTCCAGCTTATACATACTATATACATTTTATGGACACATGTTTGACATTAGCTATCTTGTTTTTTACTTTTACTTTTTTTACAAAGAATGTTTATTTTGTTGTCAGACGTTGTTGCAGTACTCAGAGAAGAACTAACTGTTGTTGTGCCCTCTGGTTGTTGTCATATGACTCTTTTGCTCAGTTAATTGAGACTCAAGGCTCCTTTTTCTGCTTCTGCAGTTATGTTTTTCCATCTCAAGGCCAAACACCGGTTGTGTTCCAAATGGCACCCTATTTATTTTAGAGCGCACTACATTAGACCAGGACCCAGCATTGGTCAACAGCACACATAGATCTGGCAACATCTCTGTAGTTTGGATGACATCAATTATATACTCAAATCTACTATCTTGTTCTGTATTTCATGTCAAAATCCAACCATGATTATCTGCCTCATTTGCTTTATAGACAGACAACGAAAGAGAGACGGAGAGAGGGATGGATGCATGAATGGATGGGTGGAGTACATGAGCCGGACGTTTATGGACGTTCTCACCTGGTATGCGGTCTCCCTCCATGATAGGGTCTGCCACTGTGGTGTCACCTGTCAGACCCAGATGGGCACAGTCAGTGGGGTTCATGGATCAGAGGGTGGGTCAAACCCCCAGTCAGGGATACAAACACAATTGATGGAAAGATGGATCAGATATATTAGACAGATAAATATTTGTTTAATTGGATCCCCATAAGTAATTGCAGAAGCAGGAGTTATTCTTCCTAGGGTCCACAACAAAATACAAAACATGAATACACAAGGACAGTAACACAAATGTAAAATACAATGATATACAAACAATAAATCCTCTAGGTTAGGGTAGAGAAGAGTGAGAGAGACGTGATGAGGATGGATAGATAGAGAAAGTGTGGGTGTGAGAAGGAGAGTGGGATGACGAGAGAGAGCAAGGGAGGCTGGTGGTCAGCACCTGTTGTGTCGTAGTCCTCCCCTCCTGTTCCTGTTCCACTGTGACAGCTGGCCTGCTCGTCGTCACACTCTTCTGACGTCGGTGCAGGCGTGGTCACAGACGCGGTCGTGGTGGCAGCGAATGTGGTTACAGCAAACGTGATCGCTACAGGCGTGGTCGGTGGGAGAGTTGTGGGCTCTGGAGAGGGAAAGGGAGAGGAGAGAGAGAGAGAGAGAGAGAGAGAGAGAGAGAGAGAGAGAGAGAGAGAGAGAGAGAGAGAGAGAGAGAGAGAGAGAGAGAGAGAGAGAGAGAGAGAGAGGAATCCTTCAGGGAAATGATACCTCTGCTGTTTGGTTATAGTAAGCAGCCAGTTTACAGGTCAACCTTTGTGATTGGATTAGGGGATATGGCCGTTGGTTTGATTTTAGATGATAATGACACTGACATGGTGAAACCAAGCAGGCTTCCAGGGCACATGGTCTGGGTGGAGATAGGAAACGATCCGGTAACATGAGACTGTGGAGAGAGGCTGGTTGCTACTGGTAGCATGATTGATACAGAAAGTCGGAGTGTGGAGAGCCAAGTGTGGAGAGCCTGGTAGCTGCAGAGGGGTTGGAATCAAGGTGTGAAGGAGAATTGGGAATATAATTAGAGTATATTGCTCATAGTGGATTTCCCAATGCGGCCCTGTGAGTGTGAGTGTGTGCTTGCTCCCAAGTGAGTGTGTGTTCGGATGCTCTCATGCTCTCTCTTTGATGTGGAGATCATATTGATTGAGACAGATAAAGGGAGCCACCACACTCCCTCTCCTCTTTTTTCCACCTCTTCTCCCCTCCTCTCCTCTTTTTTCCACCTCTTTTCCCCTCCTCTCCTCTTTTTTCCACCTCTTCTCCCCTCCTCTCCTCTTTTTTCCACCTCCTCTCCCCTCCTCTCCTCTTTTTTTCACCTCCTCTCCCCTCCTATCCTCCTCTTTTTCCCACCTCCTCTCCTCCTCTTTTTTCCCACCTCCTCTCCTCTCCCTTCCTCTCCCCTCCACTACCCCACCGTCTGGCCTGTACTAACTGATCCTCATCTTCCTCCCTACTAGGGTAACCAGACACCCCACACCAGACCTAGAAATCCTCAACCCTCAGTCACTCACTCTCCCACCCCCACTCCCACCTCACCCCCACCTCAGCCCCACTCCCACCTCGCCGTACCACTGTGACTATTCCCCCCCCCCCCAGCCCAGAGACAGGGCAGCCTGCCCTGGCACGCGTCAGCCTTTCATGTCTTAACCCTCCCACATAACACACTGACTGACAGGTAGGGTACACAGTGTCATCAAGCAGAAAAGTCTACACAACTACTCCCCCTACTGCCCAAGGCTTGTCACTCACCCAGGTCTCAGGTCTGTAGTCAGGAGTAGGTGAGTGAAGCCTATCTGGGATTCCATCTGTGTGAGGCCACTATGATTGATGTCTATCTCTAGACCCTGTCAGAGGGGTCCTTTAATCCTAATACTGTACTGCTCGGGCGGCTCCAAAGTGGCGCAGCGGTCTAAGGTATTGCATCTCAGTGCTAGAGGCTTCACTACAGATACCCTGGTTCGATTTCAGGCTGTATCACAACCGGCCGTGATTGGGAGTCCCATAGGGCGGCGCACAATTGGCCCAGCGTCGTTTGGCCGGGCTAGGCCGTCATTATAAATAAGAATTTGTTCTTAACTGACTTAACTGACTTGTTCTTAACTGATATTTTTTAAATAACGCTAGTTTGGTCCAAGATCTGTTTGTTTACTCTGTTGCTGTCGTTGTTAAGCCAAACTGTGTGTGTGTGAGATGTTTGCACTATCTCACCCTGGATCTCACAGCCCAGCAGCTCCAGTCTGAGGCCCAGGCCCTCGGGGGTGGCTCTCTCTGGGTAAACCCTGAGGAAGCGAGTAAGCAGAGGGCCCAGCGTGCGCAGCTCTGGGGTGTCATGGTTCTGGTTTCCAATAAAGATCTGGAAGAGAGCCAGGAGAAAAGGAACGTTTGTTAGTTAGGATTCACACAAACACATGCATGCACGCAAACATACACACACACACCTTGAGGCTCCAGTCTATTGAAAAAGAATCTACTTTCTATCAAAACAAAGCACATTTCTTTGAAGACCTCTAGGATCTATGAGTTCCTCCTTAATATATTATTTAAAGCGAGAGGACATGTGAAAATGGTTAGCCCGTGCTGTGAGCAGGTAGTGGGAGTCCGGGACACCAGGCCTGCTACCACCATGGTGCCAGGCCCTAGGTTCTTATGTTTCCCTCTAAAACGCTCAATCAAAGTGAAGCCTGGTGTGGCAGTTTGAAAAACATTCTCCCTGCCTCCCAAATGGCTCACTATTCCCTATATAGTGCACTACTTTTGACCAGAGTAGTACACTATATAGGGAATAGGGTACCATTTGAGATGCTGCCGGGATGTATGGCTGAAGCCACTGAAATAGACTTCCTCTCTATTCGTCTTTGAAGATTGGAGGCTGGAAAGGAGCTTTATAAAAAGACACAGGAAACAGGGCAGGGGGATATCTAGGGCGGCATCCCAAATAGCACCCTATTTTCTATGCTGTAAACGACTTTGGACAAGAGGCCTAAGGGCCCTCGTCCAAAGTAGTGCACTACATAGGGAACAGGGTGCCATTTGGGACACAAATAAGATCTTCCTCTGTCTGCCATAAATCAGGAGTCCCACCATCTGGAATAGATGGATGTTCAATGTCTTGTGACCGTGACAGGGAGTACGAAGAGTACTGTTGGATATTTGGACTAGCTAGGTGCTGATGGCTTCCACACACTGACACATCATCCTTGACTTGACCAACAGGATATGTTGCGCTCTTGTCAACATCACTCTTGGCAACATCCTATATGATCGTAATGATTTTCTATTGATCAGTGGGTCTCTGTGGGAGGAGGTGAATTCCAAACATGAATTCCCAGGCTGCTTCCCTTACCGTAGGCTTGGCATCGTTGTCTTCATTCACCATGGTCCAGTCAGAGCCGTTGCTGCTGTAACCCACCTTGAACCTCTTCATGAACACATTCTTGTCTCTATAGAATAAAAATACAACTTTATTGATCCAGAAAGACACACAAACACACACAGGTTCCAACTCTGGTTGCTGGCCCCTGTCTCTGTCCTCTAGACTACCTACCTGTGGTGTCCTCCCTGGATAACCAGGCCGCTGACCAGCTTGTCCTGGCCCAGGTCCACCTGCAGCCACTCGTTCCTGAAGGGCTGTCTGGTCTGTTGCTGGGTCCATCCCGACCTCCCGGTCAGCAACCTGGCGTTTTCCGGTACCCAACCACGCTCCGCGTGCGACGACGCAGTGACCTGGGCGTCTGAGATCTGTCCGGAGACCATCCCCAGCATGCCTGAACAGGGGTAGTCTGCGTTTGTGAGTGTGTGTGTGTGTGTGTGAGAGAGAGAGAGAGAGAGAGAGAGAGAGAGAGAGGAGAGAGAGAGTAGAGAAGGGATCAGACTGAGGTTGTGTTCTCATGGGCTCTGGCCAAAAGTAGTGCACCATATAGGGAATAGGATGCCATTTCAGACACATCCACTCAGTCCTGAGATCTTTGTGAGTTATCTTGTGATTTGTCTTTGTGGGAACCACAGCAGGAGAACATTATAAATATGGTATTACTCTGTTCCTCACTGCAGGGCTAGTGTTTGTGTGTGTGTGTGTGTGTGTGTGTGTGTGTGTGTGTGTGTGTGTGTGTGTGTGTGTGTGTGTGTGTGTGTGTGTGTGTGTGTGTGTGTGTGTGTGTGTGTGTGTGTGTGTGTGTGTGTGTGTGTGTGTGTGTGTGTGCGTGTGTGTGTGTGTGTTCATGTGTGTGTTCATGTCTGTGTATCATACGAGGTGGCTGGGCTGAACTCACAGAGGCAGTATAACTGGAGGACAGAGACAGACGGTCTATTTCCTCCCTGTGTCATTCCAAGCTCTTAATCATCTTGTACAATACACACACACACACACACACACACACACACACACACACACACACACACACACACACGCACACACACACACACACACACACACACACACACACACACACACACACACACACACACACACACACACACACACACACACACACACACACACAAACACTAGCCCTGCAGTGAGGAACAGAGTAATACCATATTTATAATGTTCTCCTGCTGTGGGAAATAAGAGAGGATGGATTTCTGGGAAGAACCAAGTGCTGTGCTTAGTAATATCGTAAATACTGGATGTACGGTGACTCAACTTGCCTTTTTGCCGTTTTCCATTGCACTTTTACAATGAATAACTACCTAGCATGACCCTCGACCGGCTTTGGAAGCAGTGATTATTCTAAATCACAAAGCTGTCTTCTGCACAGCCAAGAACAGGATTAATTAGATTTCTTAGAGCACTGGAAAGCATGGTAAATAGGGTCTAGATTAGAATGAAAATGTATGTGTGAGTGTGTTTGCGCGTGCATTTGTGTGTGTGTGTGTGTGTGTGTGTGTGTGTGTGTGTGTGTGTGTGTGTGTGTGTGTGTGTGTGTGTGTGTGTGTGTGTGTGTGTGTGTGTGTGTGTGTGTGTGTGTGTGTGTGTGTGTGTGTGTGTGTGTGTGTGTGTGTGTGTGTGTGTGTGTGTGTGTGTACCTGAGGTCTTGCAGCCGTAAACCTCGAAGCGCATGCATATGCCTGTCTCCCAGGACATGGGTCTGATGCGGACGTAGCGTGCCAGGGTCTGCTTGGGCAGGAACGACCTGGCCACATCTGTAGGGTTGTGGTTCCCCTGGAAAATCTGGAGGAGAAGATGAAGAAGATGACGAAGAAGAAGATGATGATGAAGAAGAAGATGATTAAGAAGATGATGAAGAAGAAGATGATGAAGAAGAAGAAAAGAGGAAGGAGATCATCTGATGTCCAGCAGAAACATCTTCTGCTTTATTCGAGAAGAACAGAGACAAAATTGTTTACCTTAGTCACTTTTGTAAAATAGAAATGTCTGAATCAGTTCTGTAAAATAGGACAGATTTCCCTGGTGTTTTTTGTCCAGAGTACAGGATATCTGCCCTATTGTGAAATGTGTGGTTTTGATTTTCAAATCAGACTGAAGCCAGTCTTTCTATTACTCATGTATATAACCTCTCTAGATTTCTTCCTTCTAGGGAATTTGTCCCGGCCACTGTTCTCTTGCTTCTCCTTTACCTGCTCTTTGGGTTCTAGGCCGGGTGACAGTAAAGACCTTTATGACAATTTAAACAAAAGGTTTAAAAATGATCTAATGAGTCAGTCTTACCTTCTGCTTTGAGCCCTCCTTTATTGTGACCCAGTCCTCTCCATTGGAGCTCACATCCACTTTGTAGGAGCGGACAAAGTACTCCTTCTTGGTTTCCTTGGAGATGGCGCCCTGTGTTCCCACGGCTGAGACAAAGCGGAGAAATCCCAGGTCCACCTGGCAACACAAACCAGAAACACCCAGTTAGCTTGAACCCTATTAGCTCATGCATTAGGAAAAACAGAGAGAAAGGACTGAAAGACCTGCACAGGGAATAGTGCTGCTACCCAAGGCTTTATTCCTGCATCCAAATCAACCAAAACATTTTGACTTCACAGAAGTCTTGCCAGGTGCAAACAGAGAAAATAGCCAATTAGTTAATTGGTTGCAGGACAACTCTCAATGTCCTGCATGTGGATGAGCATCATATACAGTGGGCTTAAAGGCAGGAAGTTGCCACTTCCAGCTACCTGTCGGGGGGCAGCTACTGACAGAGCCACTCATGATGTGGTCTGTTAAGTGGGTTGTCAGTGTTGACTATGTTAAAACACTCTGTATGAATGAACATAGGGGCTCTGCCTGCTTTCTGAGCAGGGCGAGGCCTGTTAGGCCGATTGTGGGGGACAGGACGGAACCGGTGGGAAGGCCATAATGCCTCTGACGGTGAAAACAGGAGCGTTGGCCCTTCCTCTGGGAGCAGGGGCAGGTCCACAGGAAGTGAGCTCCACCGCCTGGCCTGGCCAGCAGAGCAGAGAGAGAGAGACTCCATTGTCTGTCTGGGGAATTCCTGAGCTGCAGGGAGCAGCTGGTCTCTTTAGGCTGTGTCCCAAATGGGATGCAACCTATTTCCTATATAGTGCACTATTTTTGACCAGGGCCAGGAATAAGGTGTCATTTGGGACACACTCCTGGTCTCTCAAGGGCACGGGGAAATGGAAGGCAGGGCTGCCTGCTGGCCACCCTTCTGCTCTGGGCTTCATGTATTAAATATTTGTGTACTTTAAAGTAGGTGGAGCTCAGTATGGTTGGTTGCTCCATGATATTAGTGTGGGTGTGTTTGTTTCTGTGCTTTTGTCTTGAGTTGCTTTTTTTGCGTTATCGAAGTAGAGCATTTTTCTTTCAGAGAACCGTTAGAGAGAGTCTTTGAGATAATATTGATTTATAGCCTAAAAACCGGTGCAGCTCCATGCCTTCTACTTTAAGGGGGTTTAAATGATGATTTATGTTTTTGAGGTAGAGGTATTTTGAGGTTGATGAATTTTGTTATGATGAAGTATGCTATAGTACGTGGCCCACTCCGCAGCATGGTGCAGCTAGCCAGAGGCTGTGTCACAAATGGCACCCTATTCCTTACAGTGCACTACTTTTGATAAGAGCTCCGGTCAAAAGTAGTGCACTTTGAAGGGAACAGGGTGCCATCTGGGACATAGACAAGTAGTGCTTCATTAGTCTTACTTCAGCTGAATAAAATGACTTACCTAATTCATGCATGTGTGCCATCAATACAATTCTATTATTGAGTCAACAGTTATCATTTTATTGATACAATTTCCAGGACACTATTTTTTATTTTAATGTCGCCTGGCAGTAATGTGTGCTTTAGGCTCCTTTATGACGAATCTTTGGCTGTATAGGTAGTATGCTGATTTAATTTGATCATCTTGGCTTTTATATTAAAGGGATATATCTAGGCCCCATGTCTATAGCAAGTTTCCTCCGGATGCCACAGGTATGGATGAAACTGCCAACCCATCACTGTGCGTAATTTATCCCCCAACTTGGCCGTATTTGAATTACAATGAGATTGACATGTTATTGAAACCTGTGAGGTAAGCTTATGCAGGAAAGGTTTCCTTCCTCTCCAAAGACAAAGTATTTATAGAGGCGTACTGCTTGAGGAGAAACGTTTGTCTTGGGTCTGTGACGTTGGAAACCAGGAAAGGGCCGTACATCTGTGGAACACATTTGGGCCCGGCAGTTCTGTGAGTGAATGTTGTTAGCGGAAAGAGATGAAAACGTAAAACAAAGGAGTCCTCAGAGACTGTTGGAGGAGTTCCCATCACCCTAAGAGACAACATGAAGGATGCGATATTTAGGTCCCATAATATGACCCAATGCCACTTGTCAGGAGAAACAAATCAGAATCATACTGGAAGATTTATTATAGACTGAGCGTGGCATTTTATTTAGGAACGTTGGGCATCATGGTTGAAGACTGTAGAAGAATTCAATTATTCTGGTATGCTTTAGTCATTACCTAGTTATAAAACTGCAAATTATTCTCTCCGCACCATAGCTAAATGAGTAGAATTGGATGAAATGACTTGTAAATTGCAAAATTGGCTGGTATGGATGTGGGTATGCAGACCCACGAGCCACCACGGCCTCTCATGACGAGTTCCGTTTTTTTTGTGGCCTCCACTCCCGTCAAAGTTGCCCATCCCCGATGTAGAATATGTTAAACATGATCAAAAGCAACAACCCACATCTCAACTGACCTCACCATGAGTGCCTCTGTCACTTTAGAGAACCTTGTTCAGTGAAAGTCGTAACTATATTTCCCCTGCATGTGTTCAGAACCCTTTTCGTGTCCTGATCTTGTCCAGTCTAACCCCACAGTTATGACACAGCACTTTTGTGAGAAAACAAAGCGAGGTCTTGACAAAGTGGGTCACAGCAGTCAGTCACAGCAGCCTAGCGCTGGTTACAAGCTCTTTCTCTCCTCGCCAGAAAAACACCAATATCCTGTTTTGAAGGATGTGCCAATGTTTTTGTTCAATCTCATTTAGTCACGGTCCGGCTGATGAATACAGACGTGCATCCCATTGTTTTCTCCATTAAAGGCCTGAGCAGAGGGTTTCATTTTCAGCCACAGAGTGTCAACGCTGCCAAGTGTTGAGTAATTAGGAATATGGGAGAGTAATTAGCATCAGTCCTTTCATAGAGGAAGTCTGGCCAATAGGCTTGGCCGGCCGCTGCGGAGTTCATATCAGATAGAATAGGAAACGGCGGACAGAGTGTTCAGCTCAGAGGTTTCTATCATAATAAAGGGCTTTGGTTTGGTTGCGAGATCAACTTGAGACTAGGACTGAAGCAGAGCAACAAGGTCTTTCGTGCCAAAACAACCCAGGACACTGTCCACAACTCCTCTGTACTCAAGTGGACTCAAGCCCACCTTTGGCAAACAATCTCAGCATTTTTTAACTTATACAGATTTGTTGTCAGGCTCTTTAATTACACTGCTGTGCATGATTCTCAATTGGATCACGAATACCAATGAGTACATGGATCAAATGTTCAAGTGGCTCAAGGAGTCTTAACAGCGTGGCTTGTGTGCTAGAAAGGGGTTGCCATGACTTTGTTAAAGGCGGAGGGGAATATATAGAAACTCTAGGGGATTTACCAGGATAGGCTATAAGGAATGTACAGCTCTATGGTAACACTACAGCTTCACCATAGAGTGCCAGTTCCCAGGGGTCCTCTGTCACTCACATAGCCCACACAAACCCATGCAGAGTCACACACACCCACACACTACAGTAGCAAGTCCATCTGGGGCTTGACGTTCCCAGGGGTCCACTGTCACTCACACAGCCCACACAAACCCATGCACACACCACACACACACCCCCCACACAAATCCATGGGGAGGCTATTTCTTCCTCTCTCAGAGAGTGCGGCAGTGAGGCCAAAACAGGACACTGTGGTGCCTTCCCATCCTTCACACTGTGTTACTGCATTATTCTGTGGTCATGTAATTATATACCCGGATTTACAGACTTCCCATGATTTGAAGCACAACACATTTGCAAAATGCTTTGGGGTCAAACTTTGGGGGAAGTCCCTTTGATAAATATGTTTTTTCATATCAGTTCATATCAGTTATTGCATTTGGTTGTATTAAAATACATTATGTATTATTACTGGGATTCTGTAATAGTAATGCAATCTTGATGTACATGTTCCTGCTCAGTTCAGAGTTATTGGAGTGTGAGTTATTGGAGTGTGAGTTATTGGAGTGTGATTTATTGGAGTGTGAGTTATTGGAGTGTGAGTTATTGGAGTGTGAGTTATTGGAGTGTGATTATTGGAGTGTGAGTTATTGGAGTGTGAGTTATTGGAGTGTGAATTATTGGAGTGTGATTATTGGAGTGTGAGTTATTGGAGTGTGATTATTGGAGTGTGAGTTATTGGAGTGTGAGTTATTGGAGTGTGAGTTATTGGAGTGTGAGTTATTGGAGTGTGATTATTGGAGTGTGAGTTATTGGAGTGTGAGTTATTGGAGTGTGAGTTATTGGAGTGTGAGTTATTGGAGTGTGATTATTGGAGTGTGAGTTATTGGAGTATGAGTTATTGGAGTGTGAGTTATTGGAGTGTGAGTTATTGGAGTGTGATTATATTGAAAGACAATATAACCACTTTATTGCTGGAGTTCTGTTTTGGGGGAAAAATGCAGTCTGTTCAGTTCATCGTGTTTGGAGTGTTGGTGTAGTAGTGTTACAGAATAGCCTCATGTAACAATCTGCATTTACAACAAGAAGCATGCCCTGAGGGTGTTGCTACCTTTACAAAACTCAATTATAGAAGTCATGTCCCTGTTAGACAGTGTGTGGCGGAAGGTGCTTAATCAACTCAAATGCCAACTAGTCTAGTCAGTCTGGCCTCTCGATCACAAGCTGTCTTGTTTGTGACTTTATGATGTTTATTTTTCCAAGAATGTCATTCTTGAACACCCTCATGACCTGTGCTGCTAGAATCTCACCCCCCCCCCCCCCCCCCCCCCCTAATGATCACACACTTCTCATTAGGGATGCTGGCAGACAGCCGTGACATTGGTTCAGATTGGTGGATACAGAGCTGAGTCTCCCACACTGTCTGCCTACAACCCCCGGACTGTGTGGATACATAGAGAGATGCACTCTTAAAACATTTCACTATGACAGTAGCTGTCCCGAACTGGTGGCGGTGAAGGACAAAACACACTGTCCGGATGAGTCTAGAATAACCAACTGTTGCTCAACTCAGGGCTTCATGTGCAGCCATGATGTTTTACACGCACCAAAAGCATTAGTACTGTCACTGACACACATATGTAACTCTATTCACCTATGTAGTGCACTACTTCCCAACTGTTTGGGACGCAGATGCCACACATGTAACCCAGCTGCCCCAGGGCTGTCTCTTACCTGAATCCACTCTCTGCTGGAGTCTTCAGAGGGGGTCCAGCCATTCTCTTTGTAGTTGAGTCTGGAGCGCTCAGGAGACCAGTTAGAGTTGTACTGTGAGGAGGCAGTGATCTGATCCGAGGTGATCGCCCCTGACTCCATCCCCAGGCCCTCCACACACTTAAAATCTGTCAACAGAGACATAGAACCTGAGTTACACTTTATTTGGACAGTCCTCTGTTGATCAGTGTTTCTCAATCCTGGTCCTGGGGACCCAAGGGGTTGACGATTTTTGTTTTTGTCCTGGTACTAACACAGTGGTTTCAGCTAATCTACTTATCATTAGGTGTCTGAGGGCTAGGGAAAATGTTTAATGTGCACCACTTTAGGTCCCCAGGACCAGAATTTGAGAAACACTGCTATAAATGTCTGACAGATTAAATCATCAACAGACTATCAATGGCAACTCTGTTGTTAAACAGCAATTTGTTGGGGTTACGGTTAGAGTTAGGTTTTGGGGTTAGAATTAGGGTGAGGGCTATGAGCCTCCATCCTCTGTCTTGTCCTGTCTGTCTCTAAAGAGACGTTGTGTGACTCAGGGAGGTCTTGGCCTCGAAGACAACTTGGAAGAGAAATGCAATGGGAAAGAACTGTGTCTTACTGGAACTAAACGCAAACTTCCTCAAGCCTCTCTGAACTGAGTCAGAAGAAAAGAACAGCACGTTCTTGTGTATCTTAGCTGGAGCCATTCAAAGATGACACATCTAGAACCTTCCGTAACGGGCCACACTGAGTACACCACCGAGGTACTGGGTCTCATTTTGACTAACTCTTGACATCTCTAAAATGTCACACAAACACAAACTAGAAGCATCCTTTTTTAAAGTAGCTTTTTTTTCAAGATATGTTATTAATAAGTTAATAATGTAAAATATTATTATGAGATTCCCAAAAGCAAGCGTAGGCCCACACGTTGACACAAACTATGTCAAGTCTTTATTGAATTATTACATGTATTTCTTTACATATTTTAAATGTTGCAGGATGAAAAAACCAAACATAGAACACCATACGAACACACACACACACACACACACACACACACACACACACACACACACACACACACACACACACACACACACACACACACACACACACACACACACACACACACACACACACACACACACACACACACACACACACACTATCAGTCATTTTGGAAGTAGAAATGAGTGTGCCGAAATGTTCTTAAAACTGTTTTTTCCATTACATGGGAGGAAGGAGGATGGAATGTAATGTTGTCAGATATCAGTATTCCTCCTGTTCCCCCGATGACTTAATCTTATCACTTGGAACACTCCATACTGCAGCTTTGATCACATTAACTGTTGAAATAGTCTCTGATAAGGTCTTTCATTTAGATTGCAATGATATGTGGATATTTTGAGGTTCTGCCGATGCCTGCTGAGAGGAGGGAACAGGAGTCGACTCATGAATAGAAATGAAAGAATTAACAGAAAGCTGAGAGGAGATGGAAGGAGGGACAGAGACTGTTTTTATTCTCTGGGATGGGGTGTCGTAAGTCCATCCTGGCTCTGTGTGTTTGTGAGGCATTTAGACCCTGTGTCACCAGTCAGCCCCACACACTGTCCTTCCAGACCTCCCCCTCTCCCTCTCGCCCCCATCCCAGCTAATCCCCCTCCCTGCCCCCATCCCACCTACTGTGAGTGCACTTAGAGTTGGACACTGTGGCCCCGGAGTTATATACAAGTACGCCCCCTGTGCAGGATGCTAGTCTGTGGCATGGCAGTTCTGGGTGGGACAAGGTTTAACGTGAGGTAGTAGGCTGTACTAACCCTCTGGTGTCTGTCCCTGTGGCAGGCTCTTCTCTCTGACAGTGTAATTGGCTGAGAAGCCCTCTCTGGCGATGGCGTTGTCAGTGTTGATGGTCATAGACAGGATCCCAGTGTAGGAGATGACCCGTCCAGGACTGCTGTTACCACAGTACCGCCCGATGTGGGGACCCACTGGGAGGGAGAGGGAGAGGGAGAGGGAGAGGGAGAGGGAGAGGGAGAGGGAGAGGGAGAGGGAGAGGGAGAGGGAGAGGGAGAGGGAGAGAGAGAGTGAGGTAAGGAAATAGGAACAGAAAGAGGAACAGAAAGAGGAACAGAAAGACAATAACAAAGAGTTATGTCAACTCTATGACAGTAGGTGCCAAGACAACATCATTATTCCTTCTTCCAATATCCCATGTTGTGAATGATTCAGCTACAGTGAGCTCCAAAAGTACTGGGACAGTGAATTGTTTGTTGTTGTTTTGGCTCAATACTCCAGTACTTTGGATTTGAAATGATACAATGACTTTGAGGTTAAAGTGCAGACTGTCTGCTGTAATTTTCATCCATATCGGGCGATACGTTTAGAAATTACAGCACTTTTTGAACATATCATAGTTCCCCCATTTTAGGGGACCCAAAGTATTGGGACAAACTCATTCAAAGTTTATTCAAGTAGTCAAAAGTTTAGTATTTGGTCTCATATTGCTAGCACGCAATGACAAAGCTGTGCTTTGGAAAAGTGGGTGGGGTTATATCCTTCCTGTTTGGCCCTGTCCGGGGGTATCATCGGATGGGGCCACAGTGTCTCCTGACCCCTCCTGTCTCAGCCTCCAGTATTTATGCTGCAGTAGTTAATGTGTTGGGGGGCTAGGGTCAGTTTGTTATATCTGGAGGACTTCTCCTGTCTTATCCGGTGTCCTGTGTGAATTCAAGTATACTCTCTCTAATTCTCTCCTTCTTTCAATCTCTCGGAGGACCTGAGCGCTAGGACCATGCATCAGGAATACCTGGCATGATGACTCCTTGCTGTCCCCAGTCCACCTGGCCTTGCTGCTGCTCCAGTTTCAAATGTTCTGCCTGCGGCTATGGAACCCTGACCTGTTCACCGGACGTGCTAAAAAAGCCAACTGACATTTACTCCTGAGGTGCTGACTTGCTGCACCCTCGATAACTAATGTGATTATTATTATTTGACCATGCTGGTCATTTATGAACATTTGAACATCTTGGCCATGTTCCGTTATAATCTTCACCCGGCACAGCCAGAAGAGGACTGGCCACCCCTCATAGCCTGGTTCCTCTCTAGGTTTCTTCCTAGGTTTTGGCCTTTCTAGGCAGTTTTTCCTAGCCACCGTGCTTCAACACCTGCATTGCTTGCTGTTTGGGGTTTTAGGCTGGGTTTCTGTACAGCACTTTGAGATATCAGCTGATGTACGAAGGGCTATATAAATACATTTGATTTGATTTGATTTGACAACCATCAAGCTTGTGACTCCATAAACTTGTTGGATACATTTGCTGTTTGTTGTGGTTGTGTTTCAGATAGGTTTGTGCCTATTGGAAAGTAATGGTAATATATTGTGTCATTTTAGAATCACTTTCTACTATTACCATGGTAACGGATAGTCCCTTAATGAGTGGTTAGGTACACAAATATCATACCCACATTACAATAACAGGGGAGGTTAGCATTTTTTGGGGGGGGGGGATTATATTAATGCCTCTGTAACTTTCTCACTTATTATTATTCCCGATTCATTCAGGATTATCCGTAATCATGGTAGTATCCACATTAATGTAGAAGTGTTTGAAAGTACATTCTATTCTTATTTTCAATAAAAGTGACTCCAAAATGACAGCCAATATATAACGTGTATGGCACAGCAAAAATGTCCCTCATCTCCAATTATGTGTCAAGGTAATATATTGCATGTTACTTCCCTATTTTGTCTCCATTTCCCTCTGTTTTTTGTCGAATGTATTGCGACAAAGTAAATAACCCTCTGGGATATAGGCTACAGTGTGTTGTCTGCTATCTGGACTGTTACACATATACACACGGCAAATACAAAGCTTCAGCAGACACCGGGACAGACAACATGTTTATTGAGAGGCCGGGCAGGCATGTATACAGTACTAGCCCAGCTATGAGGAGCCCAGCTATGAGGTGTGTGATAGTTTCTAAAGGGCTGTGCCAGTCCTGTCTCGAATGGCACCTTATTCCCTTTCTAGTGCTCTAGTTTGGGACGAAGACCCTAGCCTGGCAAGGCCCTAGTATAGAGGGAGTCTCAGGGAGCCAGACAAAGCAGTGTGCCTAGCCAGGCACCACTCTGATGCTTTTCAATGTACATTTCCTCCTCTTCTCTTCAGACCTCAGCCCAATCACACAACAATGGAGACCGGGCAAAGCGTTCCAGTGAAAAGCATCATTGTAGACCATGAATAGTGTAGGTTCTGCCTGTCTCCTTAATGTGCTAAATCAATCTGTGTGGCCTGGTGGATGAAAACAACTGCACTGCTGGCTGACGAGACAAATATGGTTTTCTTTCTTCCTCCACCTCTCTCTTTTACGATCTCTTTCATTCTCTTCCTCTGTCTCTTTCTTTTTCAACACAAGCCCTTCACATTTCCCCCCTCCCTCCCTTCCTCACCTGCAGGGAACCCGTCCCAGATCTCCAGCCAGTCGTAGCGACACAGTGCCCCGGGTGGAGGGGTGGTGTCAGGCTCCATGTCGAAGGCGTCGAAGTCCACCACGATCTCGGACATCTTGGGGGCGATGATCATGAAGGTGCAGTCCAGGTTGTTGGGGTACTTGTCTGGGAAGCCTGGCGTCTTTATAACGCCTTTGGACGAGGTGAAGTTTCTGGAGCACTCAGGCCCTGCGGAGAAGTCGAGAGAGGAATATGTATTGTATGTTAAGCGTTGCATGTCATTATCCTGTTTTGATGAATACTATTTGCGTCAATGGCTGCAGGCTTTTGTCTTTAAGCTTGTATTAAATGTATTAATGCTGTTATTAAGCTCCATTCTCATATGACTGTAACAATAATCATAGTTGAGGATCTGAAAACAAGAAATATGTTGCCATAACTAGAATGTTGTAATTTAGGATTATTTGACGGGCCACCGTCATAAGAGGCTCATGGGCCCTGAGTCCATTTACTCCATTATCACTGAGGTGTCCACTGAGCCTGTTCCTATTGGTCATACCCTCGGTGCCACTAGCTGGCTATGTCTGTGTTTTGACTGGGGGGGACCGCCTGGTATTTACTGACTTCTGCAGTCAGACACAGACACTCTGGGTTGTTTTTGGAGACGTCGCCCAACAATCCCCTCACCCCCACTGCACCCCACCCCAACAACCCCCTCATCCCAACTTCAACCTACCCCACCAAACCCCTCACCCCAACTACACCCCACCCCACCAAACCCCTCACCATCACCCTCACTCCACCTCCACCCCACCCCCAATGAGTCTCAGTCAGGAAGAGACCACTCCCCACTGTGTAGACTAAAGAGCTCTTTTCACAGTTGCTCTGCTGAAGAAGTGGCCTGAAGAAACTATCTGGCCCCTGTACACATTCAGCTTCTAAAACTAATGTACAACATGTTCGACACAACGGTTCCGATAAAATGTTGACTCTGGTGACACAATGTTTTGTGTAATTATTTTACACAATTGTATCAAAACCGTTGCTCAAAACGCATAGTACAGTGTACAGGACATGCCTATGAAGACAGACACAGTTCACCTCAGTTCAAAAGCCAGGGAGTCAGTCGACCCTCTCCCCCCTGTCATAAAGGGAAATGTACAAGCCCAGGTTACTGTTGTAACATTGACTGCTCTTTGTAAGGAAGACGAGATGACAGAGGCACAGTGTTGATGAGGGTCACTGCGCCCACAGGACAGAGATGTGCCTCTCGTGTTGCCCGGGCAAGATGTGGACCTCTGTTACATGAGAGCAAGAGAAAGTTGTGCCGCTCACTAACATGCCAACTTGCTAACACCGCTCCCGCTACCTCCCTTGATGTTGACACAGGTGGTGTCATTTACATGGGTGACATGATAAATGGCATCGAAGGAGGAGAAGTGGGCGGGTTTTGATCTGGCTCGGGTGGTGTGAGAGAGAGTGTGGGTGTGTGAGAGAGAGATATGTGTCTTTCCTGCACATATGCCCATCAACTAATCTCCTGCCAAACTCCGCCCACTTTGATGGAGACCCTTCCCTATCTAAGCCACAGTTTGATGTGGTTCTGTAAAAATGGCCGTCTTTCAAAACCACGAGACGTGTTTTTGGTTTGAGGAATGGCAGTGAAACGATAGTGAGAGGAGAGAGCTAGACAGATATAGCCTTACGGTTCTGTGGAGGACCCAGTGTGTATTTACAAGACCATTGATGCATATTATGTGGTCAATGAGAGGAGGAGCTCTGGCAATGGCGGGCAGATGTGCTCCGTTTGTTTGTTGTGTCCCAAATGACACCCTCTTCCCTATATAGTGAGTGCACTGCTTTTGACCTGGGCTCTGGCTGAAATTAGTGCACTATGTAGGGAATAGGGCGGTATTTGGGACACCGCCATATTTATTAGTCACCCTGACGATATGCTATCTTTAACACAAATGGTGCTTGTCGTCATCACGAGAGCCGTTTATGACCATTTCCAGTGTTACGTTTCTCTCTTCGTAATGATAGACTTGTAGTCAGAGCCGTAGCTTGGTTTGTCACAATACATTACATTCGTAAATGGGAGCAGAGCCATAGAGGGAACAACAGGGAAATATGCTTTTGCGAATGTAATGGATTTTTAAATGTGACAAGAGGGGAATCCAACATGTCATGAGATTATGTAGGCGGGCCAATTTCTAACTCATACACTTGGGTGTGTCCCAAATTATACCCTCTTGTACCCTATATAGTGCACTACTTTTGACTACAACTTTTTGAAGATACAGTGCACTATATAGGGAACAGGGTGCCATTTGGGGCGCACCCTTGATTAAAAGAACCACATTTGGCGAACCCACCCAACTCCCCCCGCCTCTACCTCCCTTTGCTGTTCTAGATTCAGATTCAGCCTATCCTTGCCAGAGCATCCATTTAATGTGTAGGTCACCCTCAATCCTCCAATGACAAACAGCCCATTAACTAAATGAGCCTGGGGTCTCCTGCACCTGTCTGGTACATC